>NC_089201.1:20423119-21023119 GCF_963930695.1 Labrus bergylta
GAGGAAGCTAGGTTCACTGCCGGAAAACAGCCAGTCTGACCTCAATGTGTGAAGCCAGCTTCTCTCCGTCAGCTTGTAACCCAGGTGGTCCATGTGGTGCTGTTTTTTTTTTGTTGGTCAAACTGATTTGAGACAACAACGAAATCAGACAGGAGGACGTTTTCTAACACTCATCTTTTCCTCCTTTCTTCTCACATCTGGGTCTCTGTGTGCAGAAGTGGATTTGTCCTCACCTCTTGATGTCACCACTTTCACACCCACACGTCAACAGACAGCTGAGGTGTTTAAGGCCTTTGTGTGCATCTGAGCTCCTAATGACACTTTGCCGTAACTGTTGTTCTCATGTGTTTTCCATTTAGGATAATCCCGGCTCCATTTAATCCATCACTTTCTCTTTATTTCCTGTCAGCACCTCCATTTAGTCGTTTCATTTCTTCTTCTAGCAACTTTTTTTCGGAAAGAGGAATTTGATTCCTCCTTTTGTCTTCCTTAACAAAAATGAAGGTTGTGTTTTCTGTCCTTTTGTTGTGTACATGTTGCCTTTTTAACCTCGACACATTATTATCACTTTAATTACAAGGCATTAGCTTTATTTCACAAAGTAAACAAGACTGTGAAATAGAGGAATGACAGTCTAACAGGCCTTAAAAGGTAGTATAATGATAAGTGTATAACAGCTTATGAGTAGGATGAATCACAACTGAAACATTTGACTTCAAAGTGGTTAATAGGGCCTGGAACACTCAAGAAGAAATACAGCAACAGTGAAAAGGAAAGATCAGAGAGAAGTTTAAAGCTACATCCCTTTCACAACAAGACGCATGAAAATTAGGAACAACCTGTGATGCATGCAAATGTTTCTAAAGGCAGCTTGTGCCCACTATGACAATTACGGCTCAGGTGTGCAAACTCACATTTAATCTATAGCCGCTTTCACACATGTGCTGCACTCCTCAAAATGTCCAAACATTGTCCAGGATGGGTGCATGTGTGAACGCAGACCTGACACCCGGACTTCCTAAGACTTTTTTTCTGCTTGCTCCTTCTTAAAAAACCTATACAACAAAAGTGAACACATGCAGCAGGTAATAGACTTCGGCGGGGTGATGATGAGTTTTTCTGCTTTTTACTGCTTTTTACTGCTTGCCTCAGTTGTCTTTATTATGCTTTTTACTATTGCATTTGCATTGCAGAGGCGACCTTTTACATGTTGAAAAGGGACATCAACTTAGACACTGTCACAACTACTGAGGTTTATTTTGAGTTGTGAGAGTCTGTCTGACGCAGTCTGTTTTCAAATATGTGGGACATTTGTAAAAGGCAACCTCAGTAGCCTGAAATTGTCTAGAAAATGGTACGAGCTCCCGTGTGAAAGGGGCTCTTGTTTGTACAATTTGTACAGTTTGTTGGTGCTCAGATTTTCAGTTTAAAAAACATGGGTGTGGGGCGCGGATGGCCTAGCGGTTAGGTTGTGCCCTATGTACGGAGGCCATAGTCCACAGGCGGCGGGCCAGGTTCCAATTACCTTGCATGCAAAAATGGAACTGAACAGGCACTCAGTGTATGACAGAGGTGTCATGTACTGCTGTAAAAACAGGTGGCTTGCTCTCCTCACTCTTCCTGCATTTGCTCAGTTTTTGTGTAGAGGCAGAGTTCAATACTTCATCTGACACTTCCTGTCAACTCTTAGCGCCTGTGATACGTGGAAATTTTGTCACTCTCAGGCGCTAAAGCCAGCTCCAATCTCTTCCACAACCACAGGAAGTAACAAAGAAGCGCAACAGAGCTATTATGAGGTGACAGGTAAGACACAAGCCAACAAAGAGTCATAATCTGACCACTTTGAACGTAATTAGTGCTCAGAAAATGTCCTGACACCACCAGCAGCAGCCTTGACTGAGCTGTGCAGGTGGTGGGAGTAAGACAGAGGTGAGAAGTGAGGAGAGAACAGAAGCATAGAGGAGAGGAGTTGAGAAGAGAATCGGCCATTTGCTGACCAGCTGCTAATCAATTGTTCATACTCTTAAGGCCAATATAAGATCAATTGCGTCAATAGTTTGTCTTTAAGTCCAATCCTGTGCCCTGCAAACCACACAATAATGACTTACAATAATCTATTAAGCTCCCTACCTCAATTTATCCCTAAACTGCAAGAGCTGTTCAAGCTGTGTAGAATTTGATAATGATAAGCGCTGCGCCCCCAAGTGGCTGAATCCAAACACCAACAGGGATATACGCAGCAGAAAGAATACACCACTGCCTTGTTGGAACTATTTTTCTGTAAATAAAAATGTATGTCATATGAACAACTTCAGAGCCGTCAACCATTACTCATCAACTCTCACACAGATCTCTCCTGGTGTCTCAAACCCGTTAACACCTGGTTTTAAAATACAAACTACTACCAAGCTTTGTTTTCTTGGTAACAAGCAATTTGATCACGCCTTTGCACTCACGGCAGAACTTTTTAGAGTGTTCTCAATATCCTAATTCAGATATAATCTCTATTCTCCAGACAACAACCTGCAGTCAAAGGTCAGAAGATGATGATGATAAAAAAAAATAATGTATAAAAAAATGATGGATGACAGCACAGCTCCCCAAAAGCAAAGCCAAACATTCAAAGCTCCCCCTAATGCTGGCTGCAGTAAGATGATTTATGTCCAAGTGTACATTTTTTTGTGTAGTTTTTTAAAATTTGTATTAGTTATTTAGTGGTATGGAGAGGTGTAAACGTCATGATTGACAGCTCTGTCGACAAATGCAGCTCCTGTGTGAAGTGGATTAGCAGAGAAGTGAGAATGTAACAAACACTAACATAAGAGTCATTGAACTTGTCATAAATGTGAGAATCACAATAATCTGTTTCTCTGTGGACTGAACTGACCTGAGGGATATGTGTCACTTTATCTGTGAGTTAAATGTGTGTGGTTTTTTTAGTGGAGCGGCAAGATGTTGAATCACGAATTCAAAGAGGTGTCCAAAGTTAGATGCTGTGAAGTTGCATTATGGGAAATCTAAGATCCTGTGTGTTTGGAGAATGATATGTACAAGAGACAGAACACAAGATCTCTGGTGCTCAAATTTAGATCTAATTTGAATGTCTCTCTCTCTCTCTCTCTACTGAGTCTTCTCATGAAATGAAAATAAGATGAATCATAGGACCACATCTTTAGAATCTAAAACATGATGGTCCTATCTTGTATCTTGGTTTGTATCCAATATATGTTTTTTTTTAAAGTGCAATACTGATTAAATATGCTTTAATGTTGTTCTTAAATTATTCATGATTTTCTGTATTGGCTTTTATTGTGAAATACACACCACAACACTTTTTTTCATCATTAAATTAGTTTTGAATTCTCCCAAATTCACAACAATAGCAAATGAATAGAGTAAAGGAAAACTTATACAATACTGTTCACATGAAATAAATACCAGAATGAGTTAGTGGAATATCTTCAAAGCATGAGAAGCTTTTGATCATTTACCCTGACAGAAACAAAGAGTCATATTTCTGCCCCTTCCACTTTTTTTCCTTTTCGTTTTCGCTTTGAGGCCTGCAAACCTCCTCTTTCCTCTGAGATAAAGGAGCAGCTTTGTGATTTGGTTTATTTTCCCCCCTCTGGCTAAAAGAAGTCTTCTTTTACCATAGAAAAGGATTAGTCTCCGGATTCAGGCAACAATCAAACCCCAAACACACTTTAAGAGGCAACACCCCCAGCCCTGCTGTTACTGTGATCATTCAGGAGTCAGGGGGCTGCTGGTGTGTGACAACAGTAACAGGTGACAGGTGACAGAGTGCAGGAGGAGGGACAGGAGCTCACCTTTCTTTGCGGTCGGTCACCCTGTGTGGGTTTAGGGACTCCCAGTCCGGGGCCTGGGGCCTGACTGATGGATGGGTACAGCTGAGGCCGTCCTTGGTAAGGGGGGGAAACTGATCTAATAAGGACGGAGAGGGGGCACAACCTGACCCTGAGGACACCCCGACAGCCTCCTATGAATCCTCAATATGTTGTATTTACTCCCTGAAAACTAGACTTTTTATTAGATATCAGGTCTCAGCAGGTCAGTGTTTGCTGCCTCTGATGTGACAGAGGCAGCAGACTGTGAAAACAGCAGTGAAATGTGATCGAACCTTTACCTTGTTATGGTTCTCTGATTTTATTTTCATAGAATTCGATCCAGTTTGACACAAGCCGCAGTTTCTCTGCTTCCATATCTCTGAATTGCCTTTCACATTTCAAATATTTTTTGGGAGATCAGAGCTAAGTAAATGAAACTATAAAGTTACTCCAAATTAAATGGGTGGAAAAAGTCTGATGGGATGTAAAGCCCCTTTTTGTACAATTACTCCTGACAATTTACGGAAATATTCAGGACAAGCTGCAGTTCCCTTTTCACAATTGTCCTTCACAGCAGGAGATTTTCCCTGTCAGATGAAGCGAGGGGGAAGTGGGGGGGGGGGGGGGGGGGAGACAGGACATGATGTACAAAGGTTGCTGCAGAAGTGTTTAATGTTTACAGCATGTCCATTATGGCAGATGTATTAACAGGGTCATTCACCTCGATAACGGGGTTATTTGCTTGTCTAAAAATGCAAGTAGACTGACAAATTTACATGATCACAGAATGATGGGAAAAGATCATTCTGGTCAGCAGAAGCAATCATGCATCCACACTACACACATCCTGAAGAAAGCTGGATGCCAAATCGTGTCTCATCATGCTCTACTCATAGGACTTGAATTGAATAAAGGTCTTTTTACCTTTCTATACAAGACAAGTGCCTTGGTTTTTTCCTGTCATTTATCAAGACTGTCCCACTTTTTGTTGATGTTTTTATTCGTCGAGTTGAGTGTTGCTCTTCTGATTTTTTACTGGTTATATGATGTAGAAGTCATCATCTCTGCTGCTTGCTCCTGCTTTCCACTTCTTTTGGAAATGTTCCTAGGTGGCTGGTAAGAGAAAGAGAAAGTGGAAATAATATCTAGTGGGGAGGAAGGGAGATTACCGGTAATTCACTCATGCAAAACACCCGGAGCATAATGAGAAATATTTAGGACTGCAGTGCATGTCTGAGCAGGGCTTATAAGAGTTTCTTTCTTATTCTGATACCAATATCTGTTTGCCTCTGGGTCTATCACAGGTGGTGTGCCATTCACTGCACCAGTCTGGTAAACAATTTAGCCCCCAATCAAATAATGGGGAAAATCCTGATTTGAAAGAAAGGGTCTGCTTCTCTATAACACTTATTGGTTTAAACTAGATCATGGATTAGGTTAGGAGAAGTCACCTTTAAAGTGCAGAAGCAGGGGACAACTTTGGAGCAAAAGCCACAAACAGCTTCTTCTTCTTACCTTTCTTGTTTTTGCTGTATTGTTCTTTAAGAGTTAACTTCACATTTATAGAGACCAAATGGACTCTGGGGTAATGATATTAGACAGAAAATGAAATTACCTTCTACTTTTTCTAATGCACATTTTCATTAGATTGAACCAGACTGTCATTTCATTTACAGTTTCATTACATGACATTAGACAGTAATTTCATTTTAGTGTCAGCTGGATGGGCGGTACTGTCAGCAGCTCTGACCCGCAGTCCTCCAACAGAGGCATGACTTCCCATCCATTATCCATCTGGGGCCCCCACACACTCCGTCTCTTTCTCACACACTCACTCACACACACACACTCCTCTATGCTTGGTCATCCAATTACTCCCTCCTCCTCTCCTCACACAGAAACACGCACATGAAGAAGCACCAACACGGAATCTACCAATTACATCATCCAAGCACGGATATTTATTTTTTTCAGATATCTTTTAACATCTTTTGTTTTTGATGATTGCCCTCAGCACAGTAAATGTATTTCTCATGTAAAAGCTTTTGTTGGTACCTTTAATACTCAGTTTTATGACTATATCTGGAAAAAAGCATGCAAAACATTTGTAGCCTACAGACAGTGCCTAAAGTAACATCAAATAAACTGAAATGTAATCCTGCACTCCAATGTATCATTTTCTTTCTGAGATTTAGTGACACCTTAATGTTTATTTGGATCAAGATTCAAGATTCAAGATTAACTTTATAGTCTCACAAAGTGAGAAATTTGTCTTGGGCTCTTTACCCGTGCTGCAGCCATAAAAAAAGACAACAGTATCATTCACATCAAACATAAAATGATAAACATGGGGGAATATTTAATGTATTACTTGTGTCATTTATTCTGCCTCTTTGTAAAAACAGATCCTTATCAGAGGTCATCGTCCAACATTGGACCCATACGTACAAAGGGTTTGTGGTTTGCCAGTAACACCTGAAAAAGGATGTAAACATTGGGTGTTCAGAGATGCATCACCTCTCTGAACACTAAAATGTGTCTCTTGTTACTTCAGGGCTGCTTATCCAGCTGTGCTCATGGACTCATGTAGTGTAAATAAAGTGGACATGACTAAGGCCAAAGGTCAGGCTGGGAACGTGTAACTCCTTTTAAAGACTTTCCTCCAAACATTGTGTGATGTCTTTATTTCCCTGGAAATCAAAGCCGAGATAGCAAACTTTAAATCTAAAAATCTCAAATGATATGTTTGATAGATTCTTTGATTACTTAATGTAGATCCAATATTGTAATGTGGGTGGTGCCAGTTGTCTGTTCTTAATGTGGCTTTAGAGGAAGAAGTGTTTCAGCACATATATACCCACATGAAGCTAAAGTATACCTTACACTAACTTTAACTCTGAATGAAAACTGACAGCATAAACAAATATACTTATCTCACACTGATACAACTTTATGTGCAACATGGGTTCAGGGAGTTGCAATTTTTCAGCTTTAAACGACTACAAACCCCGTAAGTCGTTGTCATAGTTCCACTCTTAAAACCCAATTGTAGTTCAAAGCTATCAAAATATCTCAGCTGAAAATCACAAGGTATATTTGTGTTTTCCAGCAAAGTAAAAGACCCAGATATTTCTGAAATAGACAGAAAATGTTAAGTATCAACTTACTTTTTGTTAGAACGGATGATGTTTGAAGCCCAGACCGACCAAAGCTAATGGAGAAGAGGCCAACTGAGAATGACACAGAACTACATATAACCTCTGTGCCACAATATGCTGCCAAGAAACTAACAACCTGCCTTTATGCCCATTCAAAACATTTACATATCAAATGAAATAGTTGGAAAACACCTCAGACAAACGCCTCTCTTAGGTATGTTTCGGCTCTAATGTCCAGCTTTATTGTCCAATATCTAATTTACATTTAAAATGAATGTGAGCCTTGTGTTTACCGTTGTGTGCAAGCCAGAGGTCAGAGGGGGGCTTGTGCATTTCAAGGCATGTTTTGTCTGGGATAGTTTTGGTCAATGGTAGTGGCTTGTTCTGGTTGGGGGTGTTAAGACCTGTCAGCTGGTCCACACAGTGTAACTACACTCCACTACCTCCACTGGTCTCTCAGTGACGACGTTCCCTCCCATCTCCTGTTTGCTGCGATCATCAGGACAGCTGGTGACGGGGGCAGCTGCACGGCTGCGGGGTGGCTGGGAAAGAGCCCGTCCCCGGCGAACCCAGGAGGGGCTTCTGCATCTGCTCAGCTGTCGACCCACCCACCCCCACCCCTCTTCCTTCTTTTCCTTCTTCCTTCCCCCAGTACTCCATCAGCTGAGAGCAGCAGGGGAGACAGCTGGTCGGTGTTGCTGGGGAGAGAGGAGGGTCCGGGTGTGTGTGTGTTGAATTGGGTGGGTGGGTGGGGGTGACCAAGCAGCGATGACATCACTGCCCAAGTGATGCATTTAAACACATGTGCATGTATACAAACACTGTTTTGGTTCAGTTATTTGGTTTAGTGTTGTTGTTTTTGCATCTTTCTGGTAGGCCTATATGAAATGGTTTCTGGTCTTTAATTGTACTAAATTAGAAATTCAGATTTATCTAAATAAACTTCCATGCATCCTTGCATTCATATTGTCCTGCTTTGAATACTGAAAGTCATTATACTTTGTTATCACACGGTCCTGTTTATCCCACCTTCAACTGAATTCATCTTAAAATCCTGTTGCAGTAATGGTTCGGCCCCCCCTTACACCACAGACCTCCTTTCCCCCTATCACACCGTCTGAGAACTAAGGTCGTCTGACCAAACACTCCACTCTGTCCACAGATCAGGACAAAGTGAGGGGGCAGGACAGTGGATGGAGTCAGAAATCGGGGAGAGAGACAGAGTGGAAAGGAGTCACGGGTTAGGTTTGAACCTGGGCCGTCCACTTGGAGGACTCCAGCCTCCGTACATGGAACCACACTAGGCTCCATCGATTCTCCCAAACTAATGAGATCTTTACGAGCCTGTTGTTGTTGTCAGTGCTATTGTGATTCTCAATCTTATTTGAACCCTCTTTATTTCTTCTTTTCATCGTGTTTTCCTTCTCTGTGTCTGCTGTAAAGCGCCTTGGATTAACTGTGTTGTGTGTTGTGTGCTATATGCGAACATTTGATTGTATTTCATGTTGTAGATCATGTGAAAGTTTAAAATACAAAACTGCTTGTATGATAGCAATGTTTTCATTTTGACTCCGTCCTTTATTATCCTGTACTGTTGGTAGACAACATTTCAGTGGAAGTTTTGGCATCCTCATCTTTTTGGCCCCATGCCAATTCAGGGCAGGAATCATCACATTGACTAAAATGAGCAGGCTGTGGGGAGGGGGGGGGGGGGGGGGTTGAGGCTGTGGATGTTGTGTTGTCGTGTGATTTTGGGGGGGGGGGGAGTTTAAATGAGTGAAGTCGAGGAGGAGGAGAAGGAGAAGGAGGAGGGAGCTGGAAGTACTGGAAAGCAGTGGTCCTTTGTCCTCATAAAGCCTGAACACTCAGAGATCAGGAGTGCACCCTGGATCAAAACAGAAGCAAAGAATGGAAGAGCATTTCTGTTACTGTTTATTGTTATTACTGTAAAAATTACCATTAGAGCTTTACAATTGTGCTAAGGGGCCTTTACAATGTTTGGAAATATACACAGGTACTACAGATATGGATTTACAGTCTATTAAGTACAGCCAGTTGTAGGTAAACAGATCAATAGTACATCTCCTTAAATTAAATCAAAACAGTATTTCATGCTTTATACAATCTTTAAGTCCTCTATAATGATAAGGTAAATCATTTATTATATAAACTGATGATGTATTGTGAAAAAAACAGATGATTAAGTTAGATTGGAAAGATGATTTGATAAGATGAAAATATTTTAATTTATTTAAATAGTCAATGAACCTTTTGTATCACATTCTAACAAACTCAGAGAATAGTATCAGCTGCTTAAAGTTCGATTTACCACGTTTCTTTGTTTTGTGTTTGTGAAAACATTATATATCTATGCATATTTGATTGTTTTTTGCATCAGAATCAGAATTAAAAATACTTAATCAATCACAATATATCAGTACAAATATATTTATATAAAATCAAAATATAAATGAAATAGGAATGTAAGTAAGATATGAAGCAATATGTACAAGAAATAGTTACAAGAATAAGAGTAAAAATAAAAATAAAGCTAAGTTTCAAGAGCATCTTAAAAATAAATTAGCTAGTGCTGTACAAAACGTGCAGAGTATGAGGACAATATATATATACATTGTCATTAGTGCACAATTTGTTTCAGTTACTAGAAAGTAAGAAAACGAACAGGAGCGACTGCAACAGGCAGCTTGCATGGTCGACGCATGCACACTATTGTTCAGAAGAAAATAAGTTACTCAAGGCATTTTTGACATTTCATATATAATACCAATAAATTGAGCAAATCATATCCAGTTTAATTATTCTTAGTCTAATTATCCAGGATAATTAAGAGTTGCAGAACAAACAAAAAAAATATCTTTGTGAGCGCTATTCTAAAATCTAAGCCTAACCCTAATAACGTGCCATGAACTGGGAGAAACCGGAGATTAGGCAGTAAACTTCACTGTATCCTCAGGGTTTAAAAATAAAACCTTTGGCTTTGAGGGGGAGAGTTGAGGATGAGGAGGGAGGATGGGGGGTGAGGGGGGGGCATACATATCCATCTGTCTGCTTAATAAAACACGATCAGTTCATCTCCACTGTCATCCAGCTATGGTTTCCTCTAAGTGGCTACAGCCCATCTGCCATGTGCATGAGAGGTCGCTGCTGATCATTGATCCCTTATTGATTCCATGAATTGTTTAATGACCACCGAGGTCAATTCATTAACCATTTGCTGGGTGTTTTAATTGCCCTGGGCTAATTTAAGCCTGCTGATTAATTATGGGTCCCCGGCGGTGGAAATGGACCTCACTGTCAATGGTGGGATTAAGAGCACAACAATGGATGACAGATGACTGACAGCAAACTGAGTGGCTTTGGAAAGCTGTGCTGATGTTTGTGTTGTAAATCTGAATGAGCATATTGTGTTATTGGACTCGCTGAACCGACCATATTGGCATAATTTATTCCAGGCTACCATATTGTACAATTTATTGTTATTTTTGTGAAGTCAACCTTTTCAAAGAACAAAGACCAAGAGGTTGTGAGGTTTTAATCTTCATATCATAGAGATGTGAGATTAAAATGAAATGTTAGGACACACCGTATGTAAATCAGGACATCTGAAGGTTTGAGGATATAAGTCATAAACACATTTTGGGCTCTGTTTTCACGCCTTTGGCAATAGCTGAACATATTGCTACACTGAAATTGGAAAATGCAATCAACTTGATCAAAATATCAAACGAATGGAAAAAGTGAAAAAGTGAAATAAGTCCAGAGAAATTATGTGCATTATTGACCTTAGTGAAATTCTATTTATTCCCAAAGATCTTAATTAAAAACAATGTTGCAACAAATACAGAGCTTTCTATAACATGAAGAGGACCTTTAAGCCTCTCTGATGTTTGTTGCTTTGGATGAAAGTTTCTGCTAAATGAATTGTAGACACGAAGAGGACATTAAGACAAAAAACAGCCCTGTATTAAATTTATTTAAGGGGCTATAGGGACTTGTTAGTTCAGCTGACACTGAGATTAAGTAATGCCATAGAGAAAGGCTTATTTGAGTGAAGGATCAATTAGTTGAGCGAATAAATGAAATGAAATAAATGAAATGCATCAGAATTATACGTCACAACTCAATGATCAATAATCTGAATTATCTTAATGATGATTAAACTGTTTAAATTCAGATTAAGTCAATCTACAAGGAAATGTGTGATAGTAGATATGATGCTGTTTTTGCTTCTGGCAACAACTGTTGTTGTTGTTGTTGTTTTTTTGACATCCCTTCTCTTTTTTGCGATCTGTGTTGCTAACCTTGGACAAAAGCATCTGCAAAATAAAGTTGAGTAACCTGCTGTACTGACATGCATTATCATGAGGGGGCTGCAAATCTAAAACAAGGAATGAGTCTTAAATAATAATGCTGATTTCTTTCAAACACATTGTTTGTCTTTGGCTGCATCTGGTTTGTAAAACCCTGTTTTTTTTCCCTGCTTTATCTGACTTGATCTGAGCGATGTGGTCGGGTTCTGAGATCTTCAGATTTCACATTCACCGTTACTGCTAGGACTGAAGAAGTTGTTACTACTCTGTAGTATGCTTTGGATATATTTTGAAACATACTTGTAACATATTGGTTCACAAAGGGTCAGCAGAATAACCTGTGAATTCAGCACAGCTGCATACTGCATGACTTTCTTTAGGTTAACAAGTTAAAGCAATGAGCTGAGAGCTTGTGACACAGTCAAGCTGAGGCGTCTCGTTTAGTGTCTTTAAGATGATGATGATGATGATGATGATATAATCCCCTGCACCTGTGTAATGTATTTTACAACTGTGTTTAATGTAACTGTTGGATCTTTTTAATCCTCACAGTGAGAAAATCACAAATGAGAGGCAAGGTGAATCTTATTAAATGCAAACACACACACACACACACACACACACACACACACACACACACAGAGAAGCTCATCCTCATCCCGCCTCCTCAATCTCTCCCCCTTCTGTGTTTGTGTGTCAGGTGTCGCTGCTGCCCGCCGTTTAATCTCAGTGTTTGGTGACGTTGGAGTCACTTTATGTTTGTTATCAAATACAGGCGTCCTCTCTATCAGCCCTCCTGAGCTGCGAGAAAGTCCCTCTGTCTATGCCTGAGTGTTTGAGATCGTATGAAGCTGTGTGTGTTTCAGTCTATCTTGAAGCCGAGCTGATGGCTTATCAGGGTTTCCTGTGTTTGATTAAAGACAGATTCTGTTTTATGTCTAAAAGCTGCAGAGAGTGTACTCTATCTATTTTTGGAAACATTTCATTACAACTCATTAAGCTCCAATCAAAACATCTATTATTCTCCATTAGGGCTATTTCCTCTCTTGTAAATCACAATACAAGAACATAGATTTTTTTTTTTTATACTTGGTATATGAGGTTTGAAGTGAACATAAGTATACAATACTTTTGTTGTTATTCAATTATTTTCTCATCAAAAAGTCTCTTAAACTTAATCTTAAAGGTAATAGGGATTAAAATGGATTTTACTCAAACTGTAATCTACTTGTAGCTGTTCAGTTTCTAGTATTATTACTGAGACTGTGATCTGAGTTGGAAAAGAAAGCTTTTAGGTTTTCTGCTCCTTTAGCTTGGATCAACTTGCTGTCTGATTTTAAACTGCAGCACTGAGTTACCCTGAATGTTTTTAAAAAATCATATGTGAGAAGTCTTGAATCCAAACTTTCTGTATTCAACTGTTTTGACTGATCATTTGTCTTATTAAGTAATGCGTACTGTATGAGTTAGAGTGTTTCTGTTGCTATAACTGTGTGTTAATGCTACTCTTATTTCACTCTTGAAAAGGAGAGTCAATGGGACAGACCTGGATAAAGAAAGGTTCAATAAACAAGTCAATGAATTGGTTTAGCGTCCAAGCCTCTATAATATACAGCACAATTAAATAGTGCAAATAGTGATAATAATGCAACTGGTATGTCAGGTTGTTAATGCTGTTTTAGTGTAATTCTTGTTCATTGTTAATCATTAGTTTGAGATCTTGTTTTTTTCTCCTTTCTGTCTGTAATGAAATTATAGCCTGTAGCCTGAAGGTTTGTAAATCTGAAGTACATCTGTAATAACAGTTGATATAATGTGTTTTTTCTAGATAAAGATTTTGGATTTAGATTTCACAATTTTTATATCGACTTGGTTTCATTTATTTGTGATATACAATCTTTGTGTGTATTTACAAACATTTCTACGTTAGTTACATTTTCTTTTTATCTTCCTCAGTTTACTTCACTTTTATTCATCACCATTGCAGATAAAGAATACTCTCTCTGTGGGATCATTGATTATAATACTACAGATTTGTTTTTAAAATGAATACCTGCTGTCAAACTGGCCCTGAGAGCTTGTGTCTTGTGTCCCTCAACAGGGCACAGACTTCTAAAAATCACAGATTACACATTTTTTGTGACATTTAGTTTGCATGCATTACCAGCAGGAGGCGCTGTTACACAACAGGATGCTGACTCTTAATTTCCCCCTGCACTCAATGTGACTGTCTGCGAAGTGTTCTGGCCTATATCTAATTGTGGAGAAGTCGTCCAAGTGCAATTTAACTTGAACTTTTTTTAGTTCTTCAGCATCCAGAAGGGAATAAGGCCACAATCCATGTTTGTCTGTGTAAACACAGCTTAAATGTGGAATCATTTAACAATATTTCCTGAGGGATGTAAGTGTTGCTGTTTGTTTTAGGTCTTTAATGACGTCACATTTTCAGAGTACTTTTTACAGTTTGTCATTTCTATAGTACATTTTAACCAGCCTCTATTCATATTGCAACATCAAAAGAGCAAGCTGGACATATTTGGAAAGCTCCATCCTAGTGCCCTGTGATGTCTCTACATCATTTTCCCTCTACGTATAGTGTGAACATGTGTGAGCAGGATGCACACATATATACATACACACCCTGAGACACAGTCCCACCTCAGTCTAGCAGCCCACCTCTGCTCAGCCACACCCTTGTTGGAGAGAACTGCCTCTTTGTCTGAGTGTGTGTGCGTGTGTCTCTGTGTGTGCGTATTTAAGTGTGTATCTCAGTGTGTATATGTGCATGCATATACTTGTGTGGATGGTGTTGGTGAAAGGCCACTCTGTGTAAAAGGGTGACCGTGCTGTTTTGGTAGCACTTTTCATACTCCATGTGAAGGTAATGGGGTTAATTTCCTGAAGCGTGTGTGTGTGTGTGTGTGTGTGTGTGTGTGTGTGTGTGTGTGTGTGTGTGTGTGTGTGTGTGTGTGTGTGTGTGTGTGTGTGTGTGTGTGTCACTTTAAATACAAGATTTAGTGAATGGTTCTAGGCAGCTCAGAGATTGGGGATCAATATGTGTGCATTTGAGTGTTCGTGTGTGTGTGTGTGTGTGTGTGTGTGTGTGTGTGTGAGGGGGGAGGGGCTTTCTAGCTATCTTCCAAAAAATTCTAAAGCTCATTTTAAGTTTTATTTACTTAATTTTATATGATAAAAAATGTCTTCAAACTTGATTTTGAGGTCTTTGACTTTAATCCAGACTAAAGGTCAGATTTAGATTGTGTTGGTTTAAGGTCTGAATTAGGATAGAGGCAGTTATTATTTGTTCAAAGTCTAATTGTTTTTTAAATCCATGCTTGTGCTCTACTTACTCTGTGATCTACGAAGCCAATGATAAAAGTGTCTCCTCAGTGAATTGTAGAATTGTAATGAAGAATGTTTCCGAAAATCCCAGTCATATCATTTTACAGAAAGAAAAAGTAAAAATCAGGCACCGGAAAGCGTAGTGGTTATGTTACCCGCCCCGCATGTACAGAGCTTATAGTCCGAATTGCAGAGACTGGGTTTGAATCCGACCTCTGCCTTTTTCTGCATGTCATCCGCCACTCTCTCCTCTTGACATTTACTGTCTCTCTTCCATTGCCCTGTCAAATTACATAGCAAAAAATTGTAAGGCTCTAATCAAAGGGAATACATTTGTTTTTTTTACTTCGTGTAATAACTGCATCATAAACTCAAGCATTTATGATTTAATTTAACATAAAACATTTGTTTTATTGTATCAGATCCACTGGCAGAGATTAAAAACCTATTAAAGCTGCAAAAGGGGAAAAAAGTTAATTTTATACCCTTATTTAAACAGACAACCAGAAGGGGGCGATAGAGGTCTATTTCCTCAATGTCTTGGAGCAAGGAGGTGAGTTCATTTCACTCTCTCTGACACACGCACACACACACACACACACACACACACACACACACACACACACACACACACACACACATACAGAGGATGTACTAATGGCATAAGGGCGAGAGAGAGACAACACTGGCTGAGGGAGAGACATTGTGTGACAGAAAAATCTCTGAAATCCCATCACATCTGTGTGTCACTACGACCCAGGAGGTCACAGTGGGTGTGGATGTCATAACTAATTTAGGAAGGTTAAAGTAAAACCGAGGCTTGGGGCGGTGATGGTCTCTAAGTTCTTCCAGCTATTGTTCTCTTCTGAGTTAAAACAAACAAATAAACAATTATGGAGCTAACGGACTGCGGCCAAGGACAATGTCAGAATGAATGATATGGTTTTTGTGTTTGTGTGTTTGTACACTTGTGTGTGTGCACCAGATGTAGGTTCCTGGATGAGCTGCTGCTTCACAGGTTTGTGAACTTTCCCCAGAATGAGTCAAAGGTCAAACGCTTCCTCATATTGTGTCACAGCTGCACAAATGGCATGCTCCAGCAGAAACACACGCTCCAACGTGCGTTTCAGTGTGTGTGTGTGTGTGTGTGTGTGTGTATACATGCATGTGTGTGTATGTGTGAACGGAGGAAGATAAAAGGCAGTGTGGGTTTGTAAAGGAAAAACAAAGGGTTAAAACAGGGCAAAAACAAGAAGTGAGTAAAAGTTGAGAGTGAAAGCGCCCCTCAGGCAGCCATTATTCAAGAGAATGATGAATACGTTTTGAAATTTCTGGGCGGGGCCAAGTGTTGAACGATCCGACCTGAGGCCAATAATGATGAGCGATAAGACTAAGAGGCTATTTACATGTGAACAAGCATTTGAAATATGTCGCTTTTCTAGAAAAACAGAAATCTGTTAGAGAAATTGAGGGAAACCACACACACACACACACACACACACACACACACACACAGATGTCCATTTAATGACCTCTTTGACCTTCAACTCATAAAGCACACCTGTAGGTAGAACAGTGTCCAGAGAAGTTTTTGTCAGAAATTCTTTTTTTGTTTAGATCCTAAAACTGAAAAGACTTCTTTTTTTTTTTTTTTACTGAGAGCAGAGAGCTGTGGTACTTTTCCCCTGAAATTTCCACATAGTCCGTGCGCGCTGCGTTACGTCGTGACGTTAGCGCAGCCATGAGCAGCCGTACACACGGGTTCACAAGATCTCAGGAGAACTACAAGATCATGCAGGAATTGAAATAAAAAGCTGCAAACAACATGTTGCTTTGTGTTTCTGAGGTTGATCTGCAGTTCATTCTGTGCATGGTTTGACGTAAAGTTGATAAAGTGATAGAATGTATGATTGGAAGTCTGATTATTTTGTTTTATTTTATAGTTTACCTGATGCTCTGTGCGTTCGATTGTCTGACTTCCTGTCTGGGATCGATCTATTCTGTTTGCAGCGGGCTCCTCTGAAACAGACTCTGTGCATATTTGAAACGGAGCAGAGCGGGATGTCTGTCGAGCTATCTCCTGTAGACTCTGCCTATTCACGCACTAGATGTTAGTAGAGTCTTCCACAAGCTCAAACTGTACAGAGGGTTCCTATCACACACTTGTCAACATTGCTTTGGTAGTGTAAACACTTGTGTGTCCTGGGCAGCATTCAGGACTTGCCCCCCCGAACTGGGAGAACAATGCTGCCCCCCGCTGAGTATAATCGATACAGGTGCTTATTTGCATTTGAGGCTTATCAGATCACCCAGGACAGATGTTAATGCCGCTCATGCAGACTTGCGCTGCAAAGTTAAGCGAGTCCACGTCGTGTGTTTTGGTCTATAGTAGCCGTTTGAAGCTCCAGGCTGATGTATTTTAGTATTTTATATATTAGTATAAGACCCTTGAGATGTAGCTTCTCCTTTTTCAAGGGGGTCCTTACAACATGTTACGTAGTGTGTGTTAAGTTAACAGTAATGTCTTACCATTATAATGCAGATTCACAGGAGGCAAATTACGCTTACAGATTACACACATAATGCAGGATATTTACAGCCGATACTCCTCCCCTGCAGTGAGTTTCACATGAAGGCAGAATGGTGGGGAGAAGCCGTCCTGTCGTTAGTGACTTATAGGCACAGTAGGGGGGGGACGCTGGCAATGTGTAACGTCGGAGCCAGTGAGGCTGAACAGCGCTGTGTGTGTGTGTGTGTGTGTGCATGACTGAGTGTTTATGTTAAGCTCCTGCTGTCTGTTTACACACTTTGTCTCTCCCGCTTGCCCAACACCAACGTGATGTGTGAATTCCACACACTTGGACACCAATACTACATACATAGTTGCACATGCAATGTAACAGTACAAAGGTGTAATGACCATGTAACCTAATTGCTGTAATAAATACATTTTGAAACTGTAAAGAAAGAAGAAGATTAAATCAGATAAAAGTTTCGTCAGCCTTGAAATCCACAGTATCATTGAGCAAGACATCAGAGTATCTGCACCAGACAGATGCAGCAGCATAGTTTGAACATGTGATTCAGGGGTTTTGTGCTAAGAAAAAAAACTGTAAACACCCTCATGAGGATTCTGTGTAAAAAAAAAACCCAACATATCTTATCAATGAGTGGAACGTCCCTCCCTCTATAAATAACATGATGAAGTGTCAGTGTGGGATTCACACACCATCTGATTTCAACCAGAATGTCTGGGGAGCAGACGGATCCTGACAGCTTTGCATTGCTGCACTGATTTGCAGTTACATGTGATTCCATACAACAGTTATAATTTGGCTCTAATTACAGATGAACTATATTGTAGAAGAGTCACATTTACATTGTGTGGTGCTGAAGTGATTTACAGCTGCTTTTTGTTACGATATGGGAAAACTGTTGATTGAACTCAATTTTAGTTGCTGGTGTTTGCAATGATGTGGTTTGTATCCTTACAATTCACTGCTTTTTCATTAAAATGTAAATTTTCATACCAACTATTGGAAATAACATCACAAGTAAATTATGGCATTTTAAAATGGAGCATTTTATTATTATTATTATTATTTTGAGGTGTTAATAATTAATTGTAAAAAAATATATATATATTAAAAGAATAGTGTCAGCAGATAACTTAAGCCTGCAGCCACAATATGGGCCACAATAACTACAACATAATCTTTCAGGCAAGTAAGACTGATAGAGGGTTCCCCCAGGAAGGGTTTTGTTTCTGTTAAGATGTTGATATTTTTTGGGAGCACCAACTGAAATCGTACCTACTTTAAGCAGCCTTGGTTTACTTCCCCTGAACGGTACAAAAACACACTACTTTGGGTACAATATACCCTTTCTGCCAAGCACACAGAAGTACAGCTTGTACTGTATATAAAACTGAAATATGCCCCCTGTCCCTGGCGCCTCCTGCCAAACTCTCGCTGTTATCGTGTGTGTCTTGGGGACACTTGTGTTGACATCAAACTACATCCTGATCCCTGGCCTCCCTGCTGCCTGAAACCCTGCAAAAATCATGACCTCCTGCTACATCCACAACGGGCCCAGTGCCACTCTGCCAATGCTCCGTCTCTCTGAATGTCCCGCTCTATGAACATGCTTTCATGTCTAGTGGGCCATGTTATGAGTTTAGCTATGAGTTCACTTCCCAGGCCGGGGTCCAGGGGATGTTTAATTTGGCCCCCGGGTTCTAATCATGTCACTAAAGTGGAGGTGACGGAGAAGTGTTTATACACTGCTCATTTCAAGGAAGTGTGTGGACTCTAAATTCATAGTAATTAGTGTATGGATGTTATTTGATTTGAGGAGTTTCTAAACTTGAATATCCCGCAGTGAGAGGTGTATTTTGGTTGTGTGTTTATGTGTGAAAGAAACGGGGGGTTGGGGCTTTAAGTTTCTTTTATTGTAAATACTGGGATTGTGTCCAATCAGACTTATAGAGTGATGTAATGTGCATGTGCGCAACTGCGTAAAGGCAGGGTGCAAAGGTTGTGTTTTGAGCCTTGCAAACACACAAAAAACAGACTTAATTTTCCCTCAAATTTCCCCTTCCCTGCCGCCCCTTGTCCTATTCTGTTGGAATGATTCAGAGGGGATTAGTCATTGATAAGTGACATCAGGCTCCAAAATGCAAACCTTGACCTCACGTGTCAACACACACACACACACACACACACACACACACACACACACACACACACACACACACACACACACACACACACACACACACACACACACACACACACACACACACACAGAATGTTGAGTCATGCTTGTTTGGTATTGCCACAGAGGCAAAGAGAGATGACATCATCTCAAAGTGCGTCTGCAGGAGAGGTCAGCTACACGGGGTGCAGCTTTTGTGTTGTGTGAGTGTGTATGCTGCTAAGGTAAGGGTGGGGGTGGGGTGTATCTTAGAATAAGTATGTGTGTGTGTGTGTGTGTGTGTGTGTGTGTGTGTGTGTGTACATTCCTTATTATCAGCGCTCCGTGCTTGAGTGTGAGCATTTGAGAGTGATTCACAGCCAGCTGTGGCAGACTCTGACTCACTGTCTGCAAGAGATGACTGTCCAGGTCTGTCTCCGTTTTTTCCCGCCAAAAATCTCCCCCTCTGTTTGTTCCTACTCCCCCCACCCTCTCCTCGAGTCTTCATTCAATCGGTTCTGACCTTTGACCTTATAGCCCTGTTGACTCAAGAGGCCAGCAGAAGCCACTGAGAGCTCTTCATGCCTCTGGCCAGAAATAGAGCTCCTAGAAACTCTCGGTGTATGTGTGTTTATTAGCTTGTTTGTGTGTGTGTTGGGGGTGTTTATGACACTTTTCTGCCATAACTGTGTCTAATTTATTCAAAGAACATGGACCCTGAAACTGAACAATCATAGTGAGACACATTTGAGGGTCCACTCCAATAGGACCTTGGAATGAGACAACTGTAAGAAATAAAATGAATCTCACTAAAGCTCACACAAGGTTCACTGTGACGCTGAACCACGTGTATTTCTTAAGATTGTCTTTAAGATAAATGAGAAATGGACAAATCTTCTTTTGGTCTTGACTAGTGATCACTTTTGTCAAGGAGACATCAATGAGGACAAGGACAAATCTAACCCCAATTTGTCCTTGCTTCGGGTATTTTCATCTGAATTTCATTTCCATGGAGAAAAAATAAATTAATTTAATTAAATTAGGGGTGTCAAATGATTATTTTAATTGTGATAAACAGCTGAATTTCAAGTGGATTTTTATTTTTAAATGTACTCTTTGAACCTGATTTTTTGAACTTCAATAAGTTAATTTAAGTTTGATTTAAAAAAAAAAAAAAAAAAGAAGCTTACCGGGAACAGTAAAAAAAAGTGGTGGACATTACTTTTAACTCATCAACTGAGCTGCCAAGAGTTTTTTTTTTTTTAAATGAGCGGTTCAGAGGCGCAGGATGTAAGTGTTTTCCATCACTGTGACTACAGGGAGAGTGGCTTTACCTACGGTGGGCCTAAAGGGACAAAATAACATGAGATGATGTCAAACCTTGATCGCATTGCAACTAACTAATTAACACTGACAGCCCTAATAACAGCCTGAAGGAAATCCAAGTCCAGTAATCAGTCATTGCATAATTATGACTTATTTTGAACACTTCTTCCTTGGCTGATGAATGGACTGAGATTGCAGCTCTGGTGAGTGATGAAATGAGGTAAAGATGGAGAAGGGAAACCAACATTTAAAACAAAGACAAGTGTCCCATTCAGAAAAGTTGGTGTACTCTTCTTTTGTAATTGTTTGACTTCACACCTTCTCGTGGTAAACAACAGCACAGTGTTGTGTTTCTAAGTGTTTGTTTTTCTTCATCATATACGTTTCATTTATGCATAACATACATAACATAAACACAGTCAGACAAAAGCTGAGGTTGCTAAGTCAACTCCAAGATTCTAATGTCAAAACATGTGACGTAATATGACTCATTTTATTTCTCCTTTTTAACCTTTACTTTTTTTAATGATGTAATAATTATGTGTTGGACGTTAAGGACTTGAAATGCATTTTTTACATGATTTTGGCTGTATAGCGTTTATCATCAGTTTAGGCTTATAAATATATATTTACAGGGGAACTATAACCACGTATCAAAGAATTAATTGGAAGAATAAGTTTGAATATGAAAATCTCTGGCTTTGAGTATATCTGACCTCCTCCACCGGTACACACAATAACTACTTAAAAGTCATAATTTTGAGTGACAAAAGGCTCTTTTTTTTCAAATAATATTTTGAATTAAAACATGAAAATCTAATTGGTATAAGACAGATAAAATCATGTCAAGCGCGCACACACACATTTGCATTCTGCAACATTTCTGTCCTGGCACACACACTCGCTGACTCATTCAATGAGACATAGACCACATATACACACAGAGAGCGGCGCCTCTCAGAGCAAACATGCATAATTGTCTGAGCCTTTTGCTCTTAAACACTTACTCTACTCTTGTTTGAAAGTCACTGAATAATCTTGACCTCCTCGGTTCACGAAAGACGCACAAGAGCCAGTCTCATGATGTCATCGGGGTCAAAGGGCGAGATTGTGATGCCTACACAGCCAGAGTGGCTGTAGTGTTTGAAAACAAACCCCGACTTTATTCCTACTGACCTACTGGTCCAGTTATAAGACTGTAGAAGAGAAACAACGATGCTAAAGCCAGAAGCCCAAAATGGATTGATTTATACTCAAGTTAAGTTTCATTTTAAGGTTCAACCAACAAGTTAACTGTCAAACTTATACTATTCACATGCATTTAATGAATAGCTGCCAAGTGTTTTTAAAGTTATGTGTCTTTTCCAACCAGGAAAGAGCAAAGAAACAGAAAACAAGAACAAAAGTTACAGACATAAAGACAGCGTCACACGAAAGAAGGATAGAAGCAAACAAACCTAAACTCTAAGGGCCTGTGTCAATAACTTTACTAAAACGTGCTGGCCCATTTTAAATACAAAACCAAGTAGTCCAGGGTCTTCGGCGTCCTGAGCGCAACAACGTCCTTGGCGTCGACTGTTTTTTGTCACTCTGTTCACAGCACTCTGAATTGAAAATAATTAAACTTCTTCAACAGCACGGCACTCGTCAATGTCACTTCTCTCTCACTGACCAATCAAAATCAAGAAGGAGCGGGACTTCTTATATCTGATTTGTCAACAACAATGGCGAGGAGACAGTAGTCCGCCTTGTCTTTTTCGGAGGTACAATCTACAGGCCTATAGCTGCTGCTAATACAAGGACATGACTTCTTGACATTGTTTTCATGCGTTTTTTGCAAGCGGCAACCTCCGATCTTGAAAAACGAAACCAATGCGGAAGTGCAAAATCGTGCGGTTTGTCGAGGGTCAGCTAAAGGCTTTCTCAAGGGACACCGGAACCCAAATACACACCACAGCCAAAAATGCAGTTTTTATGTGTTTTTGCATCACTGGCACACACTTTAAGGGGGGTGAATTAAAAAAAAAAAAAAGACTCAGAATTAATTTTATGAACAGTACGTGTTATCCATTGTTAGGTACGTCGCTGACATGATTGACAGGTGGGCTGGATGTAACGGTTTGTTACAGCTTTAAACCCGCCTCAGCTCCAGTGTTTAGCCTGTCGTTAGGTTGACTGAAAGTTAGGCTGAGACAGGATTTCCAGCATGGCGGCTGCTGCTGATGAGCCTTCACAGATGGCTTTTTCCATTAATATTTCCAGTCTATTGTTCTTGTTAACAGAAGTTAACTTACTGGTAACCTAGCAACAATAAGTGCGGTTGGTGAACCATGAGAAGTAAAACTGTGAAAAGTGAACTTCACAGTACAGCCAAAAAGGAAGACAGTCTTTTATGAGTGATTAGGCTGGTAAGCTTCTTAGCCATCAAGTTGCCACCACAGTAGCAACTGACCAACTAGTCCAGTTGGTAAGTTTTCTAATATTTTCTCCTTTCTCAGTCAGTGTTGTGTTTTGGTCTTACTAAAAAAAAAAACTGACCCAATTACCATAAATGGTGATGTGAAAACATTTTTAAAAATCATTTTAATGGAAAATAAAAGTGCAGAGAAAGCCGAGCAACAGTGACACTTAAGAAGAAGTGATACAGGAGGAGGGTGTGTCTCTCTCCTCACACAAAGTGCCTTTGTCCTCTCAGCCCTGCACACGTCAACAATGGCTTTGAGTGACAGACGGCTCCCAAAAAACCTCAGGGTCCGCAATGGCACCTTTGTTTCCACAACTCACATTGTGGCGGACAAAGAGTGCACTGCAACTGGCAGAGTGGGGGGAGGCTACGCTGAGAGTGTAAGTTTACATGCTGACACTTCACAGTGGAAGCAGTCGGTCAACATTGGGCGAAAAAAAACATGTGCAAAAGTTGGGCTGTTTGATGACACACCGAGGATGGGGATTATGATTAAGACAAAATGGGGACAATTTAAATGGTTTGTATTTTCAGCGACCTGTTCTGGAAGCTGTGGTGGAATGTAACTACAAGCACTTTTACTGGGTTGATGTGAAAAATTCAACACATTTGCCTTTATTTTTACATTTTATGCAATCACTATATTGACAAAAAAATTTCTTCAGATTTGGTACTTTTAATTTTTGTGATAGACTTCAATGTTGTGGGTTAGAAAAATGTATCTTCTTGAACAATTGACAGGGAAAACTTGAAAATGCCAAATTGAAAAAAAGTCTGTTTTTCTGACCTCTTGAAAAGTGAACAAATACCCCTGAATGCAGCAGTAATACTTGAGAGTCTTACACAGATATAGATCATTTTAACTCGTGTTGTTATACATCAGGGTTCAAATGATAGACTAAAACAAGTGGATTATTTTCTGCTGTGTGTTAATGTCACTAGGATAAATCCAAAGAAGTTGAATACGCCTGGTACCACTTCTTGAAATATACAGAAAATGTATCAGAATCTTTGCTTTTACATTTTTTAAATTCTACTTTTTAATTCATTTTGAATATCTAGTAATTTACCCTCAGATCTGAACAGCTTCACCTTCGCTCAGCATTCAAAACATATCCAATTTAATCTAATAACCGGCGCATAATCTGTTAAACATGTATTTTTATATCTTCAACCACATCAGTCTCTCTAAGTAATGTTGAGCAGTACTTATGAAAACTCTGACATCAACCTGGCAGACAGTACAGTCTGTAAAATGATTGCTGTCTGGAAGAAGTGTCCATGCAGAGTATTTATTGGAGACTAGACTCGACTTGATTCACAGAGAACAGCTTTGTGGAGCCTCTGCTTACGCATGATTAACTCACACAGGTGTTTTCACTTTTCAGCCTGCATGATTAATCCTCAGTGAGTGGGTGTGTACTGATCTGACTGATATCTCCGTTAACGCTCCTGTTAGTATGGTTGCACCTGTTTGGGCAGGGCAATTTACATCTTTATCATCCTGATCAACCGAAATGACTGAAAGCACTACTGTGTATGTGTCTCTGCTACTGGATTTTAAATCTCATCTGAAGAAGGAATTTTGTTTTGAAGAAGCAGAGTAGGTATTTTTGTATAAACGAATCCTGCTCCTAAGGTGCACCCGTAGGCTGGGAAAAGTCTAAAAGGAAGTTAAAAACTGAATCGATAATTGTAAGATAAAATCAATATTATTGTGACCAAGTGGCCTTCATTTGGGTTTTAATACTCCCTGTATTGTCTGGGACATTGATATAGATTTAAAAATTCTTAAAGAAATAGAAGACTTCTTATCATTTACTGTTTATACCAACACATAGTTGGCAGCCACAATCCATTATTGAAAAAGAAGAAAATAATGAATTGTTGTAAGATGCCACCAACTGCTCAGGTAACATGGAGACTGATGTTCTTGATCAGACAGGTACTGCTTGACAAACCTGATGAACCAAAGTGGAGGCCGCATGTCCAAACATTTAATGTGTTACCTGTTACACTGCAATTCTGATCAAAATATATATATATAAATAGACAATAAAAAGTCACTTCTAGCTATCATACTTTTGGGAACAGGTTTTCATTGGAGCCCAAAAGTGGGGAACAACTGACATGCATTCAGTCATGACAAAACCAGCACTGCACCCTATAGCGCCAAACAAAAATGGTGATGCGTTGACCTACATGACGCTCAATATGTCTTGGTCATAATAAAAGTTAGTGTTAATAGAGTAAAGCTTCTAACAGGTAGCCTTATGTTTTATGCAGTTAATCATGTGATTTATAATGAAGTCACACCGTACATTTACATGCAGTTACAAAAAGTAAACTTATTGTGTTAGTACGACTAAAACTGGACTGACTTTTTAAAATACAGGTAAACATGTTAATATGAATTCGATGGCAAAGTTGAATTTTCTTAACATTGTACCGTCACAACCCGATAACGCTGTTGGGGATTGATTTACTCTTGCATGGTTATGCACCAATTGTAACCAAACTGGCCTACAGTACATGTTCTGTGTATGCTCCACACTTCCTATGCCAGGACTTTGACCCAGAAGAGCTTGGTCAAAGAGCTGTAAAGCTGTCCATGTTTCCACCTTTCGAAATTCAAAATAGAAAACAACTTTTGCACATCCATTTCATAAGCCATGTGCGTAGGAGAGCAATGGGTCCATCAAAACCGAAAGGTAAACTGCCGCACAGTCTTACTTGCAAAGATTTATGGCAATGTCTGGTACTAGACCTTTATCAGGCAAACAGCTTGATAAAAAGGGGTTTGACATCTTAAATAGGAAAATGCTGAAATGCCTGCAACCAATCATTATTATAATGTCAGCTCTTCTTAAATAAATTAAATAAATAAACATCAGCTTCCTGATTGAGAGCACACATGACAAAACGACTACCAAAACCCTAAGAGGCAATTCCAAATAACAGTGAAATTTAAAAAAAATGTTTAGGAGACACTAAAGCTTCCAAAAGGTAAATTATAATCCAAACACACTTGACATTCAACCAGTTTGCCACTTGCTAACTTGTCATCTAGAAGAAGGTCCAATACTAGCTGAAAGGGAGCGTATCACCCCCTTCCACAGTGGAGTTGTACTTCCGTTAATAAACAGATTCCCCCTTGTGCTTGTATACCTGAACAAGCCTAATCAAGCTGTAGCTTCAGCTCTACTTTACCTTGCATGTAAACGTTTTGAGTGTGAGGACAGATGAGATGACTTGCTCAAAGATTTTTACAAAATCCAAGTCATACTCAGGAGGAGGAGTGTCCGGCCTGTGAGGAAACAAATTTGTAGGAAGCATCTGTTAAAGGGTGTGGGTTATTGTGTGTGTGCACTGAACACCTTCACACACACACACACACACACACACACACACACACACAGTGACAAAATGTGCATGAGAGAAACCTCAGAGGAGATGTATGTGTTAGAACGTGGGGGACAACCTGGTTACTCCAGAGCTCGCCTTTTGATAGCAGTTACTTAAGCATGACACAGCTGGCCTACGAAATCCTCTCCCCTTTCTCCCCCTATCCCCCTCCTCCTCTGCCTCCCCACAATCCTCTGGACCTTGCCTGGGCAAAGTCTCCCTGTCAGATGTGGCCCAGCCGAGTGTGGTGGAGCTTGCCTAGTTTAGCGCAGCAGGGACCAACGTCGGCTATTGTGCGTGATCTTGCAGCGCAGCAGGTAGCCGGCAGAAGCCGCATGGTGGAAGCCTTTGAAGAGGAGCCAACAGGGGCCAAGTTTGTGGGGAAAGTCGGTGTGTATGGAGGAGAAACGGAGAAGGCAGAGGGGGTGAGGGGGAGCCCCCAAAGCAGCAGTTTAATAAAGATATTCAATACCTCAGAGAGGCCCCGCTTTGACTCTTTGAAGGAACATGAGGATGAGGAAAGGGGGCCAGACAGCTGATTGTACACCACAAACCAAGAGGAAGGGGGAGGAAAAGGAGGAGGGGAGAGTGAGTGAAGAAGGAAGGGAGACAGGAAATGTTAGCAAAATGACTGAAACATATCGGCCAGTGTAGTTCATTTACATGTACCAGGAAACCACATTTACATAGGAAACCACTGTGCGCCCTTTTTCCTACATGCACTGTTGAAATAGTGTACATCCATCAATAAACACAGCATCTTATTAATGAGACTTTCATCCTGAGAATATATTGAAGCACAACATTTTAAGGAGCAATAACACCTCAAAAGTCCTAAAAAAATTCCTGAAGTTTTCAGGGTGAACTGCATGTGTGAATGCCAACAGTCAAAATCTTCATTCTGACTTCATGGAGTATCTCCTGCAAGCCCCCTAGTATTTTTTTGCTGGAAGTCCGAGTATGCTGATACAACCAGGATATAATCAGAATGATTTACCTCGAGCAGGTGGGAAACGGTGGTGATGTTTATTCACTGCAATCGTAGCATGACAATAGACTGTATGCATCGATCTCTGTGCAAGAGATTAAACTGCTGCATTACGTTTTCTGTTTGCCAATGTCTTCTTCGCCGCTCTTTTGTTGAGATTGTGATTCTCTCAAATTTCACATTGCATTGATATAAATATATAAATATTCTCATTATAGCGTTGCTTAGCAGACTGTGGCTTTGTCCTCAAATACCGTGTCATTCATTTAACTTCATGTCTTGCCTGAGGAGACTCCACTTTCCACCCAACCAGGATAGTTTTCTGCTGTGAGGTGAATGTGTGAACAAACAGATCAGGAGGATTTCAGGGGCAGTCCTCCTGAATTTCTCTAGAAATTTTCAGGAGTGCATGTGAAAACGGCTTATGGGAAACATATATCCTGAGTAGCAAAACTGGCCCATAAATCCTTGAGATGTAATCAGTTTATTGCAATTTAAATGTTGGTTGAAATGACACAAAACCAACGTTTGACTTGCTAAGAGAGGTGAACACGTAATATTTCAGAATTATGCTTCTAAGGCAGAATCAGTCCCACCAGCTGAAAGAGCCTTGTTGTCTCGTGAAGTGACCGTGGGCAGAATTTTCAATCCATGACCAGGCTCGATGCTGAGTCTCAAACAGGAGCAGGGCATTGTGCCCCGAGTGCCAGCCCTCCTCCATATTCATACAACCAGGGTGGAATCTAATAAACGTGGGCTTAAGGGGAACGTATTGTTTCCCATGGGAGAAGCAGATAATTGTCCAGCGTCACAGGCAAAAAATGCATCAGCTATGAGAGCGTGGAAACGCACTGTTGTGATTCTGTGAGTGATGTGTTCACTGCTGAGATTGTAAAACACGCAGACGAGGGTGGATATATCCGTGTGAACATGCGTGTAGGCTGAGCAGTGCCTGAAGGCAGACATTTCTACATCTTCAAATATTTCTGTTCTCACAGAGCCCTTTGCCAACCTTTGCTGATATTTTGAAAATAATTCTGATGAATTCAAAATGACATCCACTTTTCCCAAATATATTTATTTATGCATGTATGAACAACCACATGACGATGAAAAAACAAAGACACATTCGTCATAACCCTGTGATTGTACTGCGGCATTCACAGGCCCCTCCTCCTGAAGGAAGGAAGTATATCGTGTCTAATCGCCCGAAGTAGTCAGTTTCCGTCCCTCAAGTTTTTACCAATACAGAGTTTTGTTTCTGGCCCTCGAGCACAAGAGTGACTGATTTTGTTCTGCGGGTTTTTGAGGTGGACATTTCTTTTTTTTTTTTTTTTAAGGGCATTGATTTCAAACTGTTTCAAAGGTGTTGTAATTGACATGAGTTTTTTCTTCCATTTTCTACATCTTTCTGCCTTTATAACTTAGAGAAACGTTACTTTAACTTCTCTACATAAATTGTTCATTTGCTTTTACTCACTGAGTTCAAGCTCTTGTGGGGGGCAACGCCTGAAAGCACGACTGGAGGACTCAACCTTGGAGACAAACACCCTGGTGAAGGTTGTGAAAGGATGATGTGGGGTCGCATTATGGAATTTGTCTGCAACATAAATATAAGAGCATCATCGTCATTTAATACACCTAACTCTCTGTAAAGTGCTGACCATAACACAAAGCCATAAAGATGAGAAATATGATGCAGTGAGACATAAAATTGTTACACCACCAAGTTTACAGCATCTCCCTTACAAGTGTCAGCTCACTAAAGTCAGCCCTGTGTGTCAGGAACAACTTATTTATCACCTTGAGGATCTAAATGGCCTAGTTAACTGAGGATCCCATTACCGCTGAAACTCTCACTTTCCTCCCCTGTCCAGCCTTGATTTGTTACCAGGTCGTCAGTCTCCCCGAGGCGACATTCCCTCTGTATCATTACGCCTGTGGTATTTAACAATATATGCATGTTTACAGAGTTACAGTCTGCTTCTTGTTGTTATCTGTATCAGAACACAGAGAATAACCCCAGAATTATAAATATGTTTAAAAAAAAAACAGGCCAAATACAGTTTACTTTTAGATTTTTCATGCTTTTTTTTTTTTTTTTTTTTTTACAGTACAGTGGATAGGGGAAATTAGGGAAAGAGAGTAAGCAATGACCAAGCGACAACCTCTGGTGTTGAAAAAAGCCAATGCAGAAGTGCAAAACAACCTGCATTTCCTTGAGTGTCCACTTGGGGTTGGCTCCAAAAGCCCTCACAGCCACATACACACCCATTTTAAAAATGCCCATTTTGACAGCAGAAATAAAAAATGTTTACAGCCTGGTACAAAAAAATATATAATTTAGTCTGAATAGACTGGGAGGTGAATATTTTTTTTTTACAACTAATCTGTTTTGATTTGATATAGGATAACAGTTGTACATAATAAGGGGCATGACTGATATAACTGCAAGCTGGCACGTTGTCGCTGTTTGCACAGAGGCTAAAGGCGGCCCTCAGCTCCACCTCTTTGCCTGACTGCCATTGTTGGGCTTCAAAACTCCCATATAACCAATGGATGATGTATTTGGTACTACGTCCATGTTTCATACAATCTATGGGAATGACATGGAGGATAGGCGCCACAGGTCCAACTCAAACACACACTTACACATGGAGGACTAAAGCCCTAAATCCTGCAGGGGGCTGCATGAATTTGGTTTGTGCATGAGCGTTACAAAGTAATGTTTAACTACGCATGATTTCCTTTGGTTATCTAAATACTGTCAAAAACATACTACACATTGAAGGACCTGGTTTGCATTAAATGGTACAAAAAAGGCAGAACCACTGGTCTCATCTACAAAACTTGAATACACCCACACTTACAGAGAGCCCTGCTTACAAAGTGTGCATTTTCAGTCATAGCAGCACAACAAACAGGTAGAAGGGCTCTTACATAAAATGTCCTGATTTCACCAAAACATCTCCCTGTGACTCCTCAAGATGCAGCACAAATATACAACCTGAAAGGCCCTGTGTCCATTGTGATTTTGGCTGCTGAATTCTCTCATTGTGGACCTAATGGAAGAAGAGATAAGACTTTTTTTTTGGTGCTGTTTAACACCGCAGTCCCCCTGGCTCCAGCACTTGTGGCTGGCCAATGGGCTGTCTGGCTGCAGGCAGGGAGGTGTAGGGTTACGAGACGTCGAGAACAATGGGCCGAGTGCCTGAGTCAGCATTATCTCCCTGCTTCACTCTCCCTGCTACTCGCTCTTTTTTTCCCTCCAACAGATCGGGCCAACCAATGGCAGCTTTGTGTTGTGGAGGGAGAATAAACACACACATGCACACACAAGGACACACACACACCCACACACACACACACACACACACACACACACACACACACACACACACACACCCACACATACACACAAAGAGGAGGAAGTCAGTGGGGGTTGGGAGGATCGTGAGTCTGAAAATAAAGGCAATGCATCCACTATTGTCTGTACAGATGTGAGATGGCCAAATGTTGCACTGTAGCTAACTGCTTTGAAAGTTTGTTCAAACCCCAAACCTGCTCTTTGCTTTCCGCCTTGTGGAATTAATAAGAAACAACTCTGTAAAACGTAAGTTTGACAGATAAAGAGTTTTGTGTAATGTGTCATTTTTAGCTCTTAAAACTGAATGATGCACCTCAGGTTTCCTGTCAAAACTTACTGAGACTTTCTTTCAGCTCAGTTAAAGTTATAGAAAAATATGTAATTCACACAAGTCTAAAGATCTCTCATGTTGTTTATCCTACAATATTATAGCACATAATAGCTCTTGCAGGAATTCAATCTTTACAGTGTAACTGATTGTAAGGTTCAAGTTTGGTCTGTGTTCACACTAGGACATTTACAAATGGACCAGATGTGTGATGTGCAAGCAAAATGCTCTTTAATTGGTCAGAATTTTGTTGGGTAGAAATCCTGGAAGTAAACAAAAGACTAGTTGACTCCTGCCCGCCTGTGGCTACTCCAAAGTCACTATCAAATTTCAAAATGGACAAACAACTACTTATTATGATGTTGGCTCTGGTTGTCTGTTTTTATATGGTTGGCATTTATCACTGTATAGGCAAATGATAAAGTTTGAACATGAGGTGCAACTGTGGCTCGAAAAAATAATATGTTGATGCATTAGTTGCCGAAGGCGCTTATTAAGACAGTTCAGGAGAAGGCACATTCTTAATCCTCCTGAACCATGACCTGCTCATCCACCAAGATAGTTTCCAAAGAGCCTTCAGGTATGTCTGTGCTCTTAACCGCATTTTCAGCAATAATGAAGAGAAAGGGCCAATGGTGGTTTGCTTACTGCAGTTGGGTCTGCTTGAAGTGGGTTCATGTTCTTACTAACAAACCACTCCAGAGTCTAAAATAACACCTACAGAGACGCATCTTTATCTGTCTCGATATGGTTGTTTGGTCTGCATCAGGGTTTGATTTACAGCTTTCACACCAGAGCAAACGAACAGCACTAACTTGGCAAACACACTCAAAATCATTTTAACCAGGTCATGTGTGAAAACGCCCTAAATGTTGTCCATTCTGGCTCAAAAAAATCAAAATGGAGATAGCTAATACGGCAAACTCAGGGGCCCCAGAACCATCCAAAGGTTGACTTAAAGATGAGTCCACTTACTTTGTCATCTTTTTGGGTATGTACAGAACAAAGTTCCAGTGTTGACAACAATTGCTAAACTAACTTTTTTTTTACTCTAAGGCACTGAAAAAGAATCGTAAGATACTGTAACTGGAGAACAACAAGAGGTGATGGTGTGCAGCGTGATTTGCCTGTTACGATAAAAACTGGTATAAACCCTTCATGTAAACTCCATTTGACAAAAGGCAGGAACACAAGTACAACTAAGGGTTCAGAAGTGGCAGGTTACAAGTGAGCAGAGTGATCTTATTATCAGGTGGAGTAAGGTTTAGAAAAAGGTCAGACGTATTTGAGGTATAAGTGGTGTTCTAGGATTACATTGACACAAAGAACTGTAAAGCTGAACGTGAACACATCCCGACATAACGTTGGTTACAGACAATAGTACAAGCTTTCATCGTATGGCGGTTAAACTGGAACAATCTGCCTGTCAGGAGCTTCAGATGCAGCACCTGACCGGAATCAGGTTGTGTTGCTGAGGTAAAGACATCCACTGTGTCCTGGGATAACAATACCAGGCCGCTTTGAACAGATCACTGCTGATATTTCAACGCTCAACAGATTTAACAGAGATTTTGAAACCGTATCCGTGTCATCATGTGGATTTGCTGCATAAGGTTACATGTTTAAAGGCATCTCCTGTGCATACCATCTGCTACTAAACCAAAGCCTGATACATATTGAATATCCTAACCAGGAAAGACAATCCAGCAAAGGTTAACAAAACAAATATGAACTGTCTCGCCACAAAAGATTGTTATACTATAAATATAAATAATTTGTCAGCTCGTGTTCATTTTTCCAGCGCTGTGTTAATAACAAAAGATGGAACTTGTTACACAAAAGAGTAGACTATTAAACGGACATAAAATATAAAAACATAAAGTATGAAGGGAATAAGGGTTTAATGCAACACGAACGGTGCCTAAAATAGAATAACAATAAGTCCAATAAGTTAACAAAAGTTAGCTAATTTGAAACGTTATGGTACCATATTGACAGTAGAATTCGGATCCAGCTTGATCACAGGACCATATCTAATCATATAAATCCGCAAAAAGAAGTCCAGTACACTTAACAACAGCCAGATCTTTGTAATGTGTTTAAGGGCCTGAACTCGTAGCCAACATGACAAGCAGGAAGTCATAAAATCTCCAAAAGGAAGAGGAAGACAAAGGAAGAGTATGAAACACAAACAGTTCTTAAAGACTGATTTAACATTGGTGTTCTGCCTCACACTGTCAGGCTTTCTTTCCACCTGTTCACTGTATTTATCCCATAAGCAATTTTGGCAATACGGCCAGTGTGACTTGTAGCCTTTTCATATATGCACAAAAACATTACCAGGGTGTGCTGCATGTGTGAACGCAAAACAGCTCAATATTTCATCCCGACTTTCATCAAGATTGTTTTTCTTGCCAGACTTTAAGTAGATTTCTGCAAAAGTCGAGATGAGCCGGGGTGTGAATGCAACAGATTATATTCAGTAACACTCAACATGAGCACGAACAGGGAGTGATGATGATTTTGTCCTGCAAACACTGTGCGACCAGCGTGATCTTTGTGCCTGTAATGAAGCTGCTTCCTTGTTTTCTGCTCACCACTGTGGTCTTTTACACTCCTGAGTTAACTGTAAATATGAAAAAATCACACAAAGGCTAAATCTGTCATCACAGCTTCTGACTCTGTTGCTTCATCCACCCTTCAGCAGCGTCCTTTTAACATCATGTCATGTCTGTCGACAGCAAGGGACGTGTGAGAGAGCCGCTCTGGGAAATATCAGCGCCAAGCTGTCCTGAAATTTTCTAGGAATTGTCAGACATGGAAGCATTAAAGGTGTCAAAATTACTTAAAGATTAAGTCATTGTAAGAACATATTTGTATTGTTTTGTAATTACCATAAATTGAATACATACAGTAGTATACTGATGGATGCACATTCTGTACTCAATGATGTTATACATTAATTCACTAATATACGACATCTGGGCTTGACCTCTGACTGGTTTCCTGTAGTGTGTCCCCCCCCCCCCCCCCCCCCCCCCCCCCACCTCGACAAATGTTCCCTGCTGAGTGTGTAACAAATTTACAGCAACTCTTCCTTCCTTATCAGGGAGCGACTGCTGTGTTGTCTGCGAGTGTGTGGAGGAATCTAACCTTTCAACATTAATAATTAAACTCCTCTTCTTTGTTGAAAGATAACAGGGTGACAATTTGACTTTCCTCCTTTCTCCTGAACTGTCAAAGATAAAGTTCCCTAAATTAAAGGTTTTCTCAGTCGTGCAATAAGTGAAACCATAATTTAACAAAATAATTCTCTTTTCTTCGTTCTCTTTGGACGTATAGACCATACCTTTGTATTGCAGTATGTTTACAGGGAACAGTAAATCACATCACAATGGGATATCGTTTACGTAATCTCTACGTTTATCTCTTCCCACCAGAAACTTGAAACTTAACTTTTAAACAGGAAGCTTCGAGTTGAAGCAAGAGCAGAATAGTTGACAAATTGGCTCATTCACTGAAATCATCCTTGAATGATTTTGTAATCTGTATTTTTAACAAATCAGTCGGTATGCAATGTGTGGAAATCAAAGAGATGGTTTAAGGAAAAGATCCAATACTGAGCTTTGTCTGAACGGAGAGATTACACTTTGCTGTTTCAAATGCAGTTTGTGATTTGATTTTGTTAAGTTTCAGAAAGCACATCAGGATTTATTTTAGATTTGCAGGATCATATCAATATATATATTTTTTTGTACATTTATTTCACAAATTCATCACTGAGTGATTTTCTTTGATCATAGCACAAAACTTCAGTCTGCTCTTTTTGTTTAACTTCTTTTTTCTCTTAGATCTCTGTAAGATTATTATTAACTGTCATGTATCCGTCTGTCTGTCTGTTTTTCTGCCTGTCTGCCTGTCTGCCTGTCTGTCTGAGGCACTCATTAGTTGATGGTTAGCTAGCTGTGGAGCCAGCTGGATTCCAGCACTGGTCTACACTCATTGCTTCCAGCCCTAAATCAGCTCTTACACACACACACACACACACACACACACACACACACACACACACACACACACACACACACACACACACACACACACACACAAACACAAACAAACACACATGAACACACAGACGTCTCATACACACACATGAACACACAGACGTCTCACACACACAAACACTCACACTCATCACACACACAATAATCACACACTTTTCTCTGGCTGCCTGCGGTCCAAAATGAGCACCATAAAGCAGAGAGGGGGTCGGCTCCAGCCCTCCCAGAGGGCCACTGTTGCCTCCCGATACAGATTGTTGCCTCACCCTGACTAAGAATGCCTTGTTCAAACGTTGTGCGTTTATGGCAGGTGATACCGAGGGGAAAGGTCGGAGGCCCGGTCAGAGGCAGAGATTGTGTTGGTCAGTAGGAAGTAAAAGGCCGACGGTGGGTAAATACTGAGAGATGGATGTGAAGGCTTGTATGTGCGTAAATAAACCTCCTCGTATTTACGGTTGTGTTTAGGTGTCAGTAAGGATGCTTACAGTTTGGTCAGAGCTTAAAGTTTTGAATTCTGTAGATTAGGATGGAAATAACTGTTATTTAATGAACTAACCAAAGAAAATGACTGAAAAATGTCTGAAACAGCCAATCCCTGCAAAGGCTTTGTGATCCATAACATGTACAACCGTGGATAAAAGTTCAGTTACTCATTTATTAGAAAAGCATGACTTGATAAGATAGAGTTCATTCATGTCCATTAAAATACACGGGGGGGGAACATGCAAACTCCTCACAGAGGGGCTCTGTCCAACGGGGATTCAAACCAGGATCCTTCCTGCTGTGAGGCAACAGCGCTAACCACTTCACCACCATGCAGCCAAATAATGATAATAGACGAGAAATCCATTATGGTTATTAATGGACTTTTACATTACATTATGGACTCTTTCTTTGTCATTAATCTTGTTTAGTTCCGAAAGGTTTTTCTTATCAGTGAGTTATGCGTGAGGTTGGTCAGATTCATTTTGGTATAAAATAACAAAGAAACAGTGAAAGTTGTTATGTGGCTTGGAGGGTTACTGGTGGTGTGCCAGGAATTCACTGTAAATTAATAAATAGACACACATTCTGTACATGTCAGGTAATATCTCATGATCTGTGCACACTGTCCTGTAGACAGGAGTAATGGGACACTGGAAAGCGCTTTAACCCCATGAGTTAACTTTGCCAAGGTTTATACATAACTTGTAAAAACACATAAAAGGGGATTTGCTTTATATTGATTTGAAAGTGTATGAGATGTCTTCATAATCAACCTGACATAACTACAAAGCAGTAAGTAGGGATCGTTTAGCAAATGACAGCTGGCTCAATGTGGGCATTAAAAAATCCTGAGATTCGTGTAATTATTTTTAACAAGTATTTTCATGTTAAAATATAGACAAAACTGACAAGTGTCTATGTGTATTATGTACTGTATTTGTGTATGTGTGTGTTGCGCTGCGTATTGTGTTTGCAAATGGTGTGTCGTGTCACCTGTGTGGTGTGGACTGATGTCGAGTTGATGCCGAGCGAGATGTCATCCGTAACACAAGGCTTCAGTTTAGTTTTTCACGGCTTGAGACGTTTGCTTAGAGACGTGTAAACAGTGGAGGTGGTGTTTGTGTGTGATCATCTGTGTGTGTGTGTGTGTGTGTGTGTGTGTCAAGGATCACCCTGCTCTTTCCTTTCCCTCCAAGCTGCCCAGCTGTGTGGATCCAACGACACTTTGTTTAATTATTGTGTGCTTTTCATTGTTTTGTGAACAGTGTAGGACTTTTAGACTGTTTTACATATAGCAGGAGGCTGTGAAGTCAGTGTGGTTTGAAGTGTTATTTCCCTGACATTTACTCATCTCTGCATGTGTTCAACCCCCAAGTCCAATTTGATCTTTCCATTTAATCAATCATCAAAAAGGCTCAAATTCTTCATATTATTATCTTTTTACTGTATGTGTAAATAACATTGAGATCGTTTCTTTTGCTACTACACTCAGTTCAAAAATTGTTTAGGTGCTTTCACACTTTCGACTCCTCGATATGTTTTATCATGAAACATCAATGCCTGTGTGTATATGTGCCAGTGTGTGTTTGTGTTGTCTGCATGCCAGTCCCACAGCACTGAAGCATTACACTTGGGTACACGCTGACCAAGTGCCCAGCAGCCAACGCCCTGGAGAACAGACTGGGCAGTGTATGAAAGCCCCACAGGAAACGTGTGTGTGTGTGTTTGTGTGTGTGCGTGTGTTAAAGAGAGGAAGTCAGACAGAGAGTTTGCACAGGTGTGTGAGGCGAGTGTGTGTGAGAGAGTGCGTTTGAGGTCTTGCACTTTGAAACTCCATGTAATGCTCCTTCTCCTTCCATCTTTGAACATATCCTGAGATGGGGATCAGTGTGTTGAATGTAAAGTTACAAAGAAGGGACTCTTTGTATGTTTCAGCAGCTGCAGGAGACTCTGAGTACGCTAGTTACTACAAGACTGTTGTGTTTGAGCAAAAAAATAAAGGTGAGGGTCGGTGACATGAAATACTCTCACTGGGCCTGTAGGTGTACTTTAAATGCAATGGCTCAAAATCTGTCTTTTTTTGTTGATGTTTCTAAACATGTCGACATTATTAAATTGTTGAGGATACCTTTTTTTCAATCTAACTTTACATTTGTAATTTTCCTGTTACAAAATATGTAATCTTTCACTTTAAAGCCCCTGTGAGTGGCTTTTTGCTGGTTATCAAACAGACTGATATTAACGCTGATGCTTCTTTATGACCTAAAAAAAAAATAATAAATCCACATTGAAGATGTACAGTTTATAATACATTTGATGGTTGAAACACAACAAGAGGAGAATGTATTAATAAAAAAACATAACTCACATGTACAGGACAAGATCACCACAGGGGGCGCCAAAATCAACACAAACCAAAGGTCCCTCACAGGAGTTTTAATATAAAATGACATAATCCACCAACTTTAAGCTATGTAAGGAATAATGTACAATGAGCTGGTTGTGTAAGAAGATTGGAAGTTAACGCCTCCATCCATCAAGTTACTGCTTGCAAAACACACAGAGTTTATTCTCAACCCCTCACCCCTCAAAAGTCTATTTTGCACTGTGAGCTGCAATAGCACCTTAATGAACCTCCATACTTTTACACTGAATCCACAGCAGCATAATATTGTTGTCCCAGAGTCTTATTTTTTAAAATTGTTTTACAGCATTGTTGAGGCATGTGTTTCAAACAAGTGGGTATGTGGGAGTTTCACATGCACACACATAGAATGAGACATGCACATACACACACCGGTCCTGCCAGCTCCAACGTTTTACAGTGACTAATGTGAATTCCAATTTAAAAAACCCATTTCACCTTAACATTGTCAATGACAAGTCCCGCCTTGAACAGGCGATGTAAAAGGGGCTACAAAGTCCTGCTCACCCTGTTGGGGGTCCTCTGCTATAACAAGCTGCTAACTGAACATTTTCCTCCTTTTTACACCAACGTGAAATAAATCAATATTTTGACACGTTTAGCTTGAAAATGGTTTTATATAGTTAGAAAGGGTTTTGTATCCTCCTAATCATGTAGTCCTGTTCATTCATGTTTACCTTTGCCTAGTTGTTTTATGGCAAAGGTAAACTCAGGAGCCTTACTCACACTAAAATAAACATATCCACTGATAATGAATGAAGACAAAATGAAGCTTGTGTATGCGGCCCCTGCTTGAGGTTTTATTCCTCACTACAATAAAAGGCAGTTGATCTTTCCTTTTCCATTCACTGGCAGTGTATCTCATATTATACTCTGTTGGGGTTTACTTCTTGGTCCTTCCTTATATTTGACAAGTTCTCTGTTGTAACCTACAGATTTTAGTATTCTAAACTCTTGCTGTTTTTTTCCCCCCTTTTTTTCTTCTCCCACAATGTCGAGTTTGCGAGTTTGTCCTCCAGTTCCTGTGATTAGAGCTGTGTCCTAACACAGAATTTCCCCTGGGGTTAATATAGTATTTCTGATTCTTTTATAGCAGTCTCGTAAGCAGACATTAAAATGCTGTGATAAACCAATCAGAATTGAGCATTAGACACAGCTGTGTGATAAGAAACAGAGAATGTACTGTGAGCAGGATGTTATACTACAATTAACCCCTTCAGGGTGTCGTGAAGAACAACACTTGAACCAACGTAAGGGGTGTTTGGGTTCTCCAGAGTCGCAGATGGGCCAGTTGGAGGGCAAATAGGCAGACCAGAGAGCATGGACTGAAAGACGGAGTCTGTAGGCCAACCAGAGGGCATGTGGGCCCCTCGAGTGCCCCTCTGGTCGGTCATTATGGGAAAAATTAAGCAAGGAAGAGTCACATAAGGGCACAGACATGACCTGATTACGTCTAATAAAAGGGCAAGGGTGGTTGCCATTGCAACATTCCCATTTCGTCATCCAATATTTAAAATATATATTTCAGCTATTCCTCTGGTGAAAGATTTTTAACAACTTTTTTCTTTCATTCTGAGAGAAGTGCGTTACCATGGTGACATAATACACTTCTTTCTTTCCCTTCTGGGAGGGATTGTTGTCTTAGCAATATAAATGGACAGGCTGGAGTGGATAGATAACACAAAACACAATGCAAGTGTGAGGGCCACACACACACGCACACACACACGCGCACACACACACACACACACACACACACACACACACACACACACACACACACACACACACACACACACACACACACACACACACACACACACACACAGGACTGAACATCTGGGTGGTCTCTCTAGAGCTACAAGGGTTAATGACAGCCCTGTTTGGAGGGATTGACTACTAAACCGCAAACACACACACACACACACACACACCATGATTAACAAAAACAGTGACATAAAGTCATGCGGTTGGTCAATCTGCGCCTGCAGATGACTGTGATGTGACTATGACTTGGTCTTTGGTTCATTTGTTTGTTTTTTGTTGTTGTTAGTGCATGTAAATGATTTGTTTACAGTCGACATCTAATTTTCTCACACACACACACACACACACACACACACACAACAAACACACACGCACACACACACTTTGTGCTTTTTGGTGTTTTTCTTGCAAACGAGTCAACTATCAGACGTTAGCCCAATGACACAGCAGATCTTAGATGGGAAAGAATGATTTTACTTTTTTTGAGAAGAAAGTAGAAAGCTCTTCTACTTGAATGAACATCAGACAATGAAAGTGATCTTATTCACATGTGAAGGGTCTGTGGAGTTAATCTGAATACAAACTGCATGTAAACTGGGAGTTAAGGGGTTTAACCAGTATAAGATTATCTGTACTAACCAGATTACTCCTCAGTCATCACAGCTCAGTGATTGTCCACATTAAGCCGTCCAAAACTGGAAAAATGCATCTTTTCATCTTGGTTTAACTCTCCGACCACACTTAAACAGATGGGTTTTTTTTTATTATTATTTCAGAGCATTCTAACCTTGAAATGCTTGTGTTTGATATGAACAGAGGATATGAGGATGCAAAATAATGCAGAGTGATGTTTGTCATGTGACGTTAGGACGACAGCCTTTTCATTTATTCAGTAATTACATGCCACATTTCAAGACAGCTGATGATGCAGCCTTTTTAAATTTTGTTACATAATCAAACATACAAGAAGATCAATCATCCAATCATCGGTCATTTCACATCAGAAAGTTATTTTTACAGTTTGGCAGTATCTTACAGAGACAAGCTAACCTTTAGCAATGGAGAGAGATTTCCTGTCCCGTACTCACTGTCAGGTCAGTGAGTCAAGGATCCATCTAAATGGTCAAAGTTTCAGCGGCCCGGACATCTCTGTATACCTTGTGGAGAAACCCAGCGTCAATACGAACTCAAGGCATACAAATCTTTTGACGTATGCATCAATCTTGTACTTTGCATGTCCAGGAAATTGAATTCAGAGTTTTGTCAGACAGTTTATGTGAATTAAGGATCGACGTACTGCCTATAGCCAGTGGCAAGGACATGAAATGCAGCTATACAGGATGTTGTACAGATGTCTGCTTTTTGCTTCAAAGGGCGTCTTTGATGACGGTATTCTACACAAATGGAGGTCATGTTGTGTCACGTTCACATTTTGACATCCAGTGGCACAACAAGACATTTATTCCCTTATACCGAGATCTGGCCCACTCATCCAGGTTTCTCTCCGCTTGCGTCCGTTGATCTTCTGCCACTGTGTTGCGCGGTATACTGCTGGGACGTGATCATAACATCTACTCCAAACTGGCCAACACAAAAATAAAAGTAAATGACATTAAATCAAAATAAACTTAGTCCATGTGATTTGATCTATATTTAGAGTACAGCTGAACATGAATAAATCAGAACATCAGATATGTGCCTGCTGGCTTGTCCTTTGTACTTGCATCTGTAACTTTGAGTTTTTCTATCATGTGTTTTTATTTAAGTGTTCTTTTTATAATTGTAAAAAAAAAAAAAAATGACTGTAACATGCCGTGGTTTGTTCCACAAGCTGCTGGAGTTGTTGTTGAAGAAGCAGCAGCGTTATGTTCACCTTAAATCCCTGGAACATACATGTTCATGAGCGTCTGATGAGCGATGTTTTCAGTTGTCATGTTAGCCAAGTAATCTGATTGGTCACAGATGCCGTACCAGCTGTAAACCTCATCACACTGTGCTTCAGTGTTTGTTCTATTTTCTCCTCCCTGTTACGCATGCACAATAAAATAGATTACGATCTCAGTGTGTAGGCGTTATTTTAGAGCCCTGATGACCTTGGCTAAAAAAAGTTATTGCTGTGTTTTTTCTGTCAAAAATGTGCTAATTCTTTAAGTTCTTCTCATTTGTAAGAGAAAAGAAAAGGCCAACGGATGAGAGGGGACGGTCAAAGATGACAACAGATGAATGGGTTTGTGTGTTGGCTTGTAAAAACAGCTGCTGGTTTTGTTTTGGGAACCAACATGGCCCCCAACACACACACTCTCCAACATATATACACCCGTGCGCTAACACAACGTCTGAGCCAAGTCACCCAAAAGGAGAGAAAACGCGCCTGTCACACACCTTCCCCTCCCACTCCTTGCAAAAACAAAAGCCCATCACTTTGGGTTTGCATTCACACCGAGGTACAGAGACGCACACACACAAACACAGAAAATACTTAGGGCCCTCTTGTCCTTCCACTCAAACACTAAGACATATTCTTTGTTTTTCATACAAACTCAAGAACCCCCCCCCTCCTACAAACACACACAAGAACATCCACAAATAAACACTCTTGTCCTCCCACTCACTCACTGACTCATTTCAAATAAAAGCCACAAACACAGTAGGAAACTCTAACTATACAAACCCACTCAGTTGCACCACATTTAACCCATTTACATAAGCATGTTTAATTGTGTTGAATTTCATTTTATTGCTCTTAATGTATTTATTTGTCTGCCCTGGGTTGCACATCTGCTTTCTTTGCAAAGTAACAATTTCTTACACATGCGATGCCTTGTGTGCGTCTGTGCGTGTGTGTAGGTGCCAAGGGCAGGACCGGGGCTCGGTGCCAGCGTGGATAAAGAGCAGATGGCGACCCTGACAGGGCAGAAAACCTCCAGTTTTCCCACATTCTCCTGTTCTATTCAGCCTTCACTCCTACACTTCCCCCTGGCAGCAGGTTAGCTTAGCATTAGACTGAATGCACAGTCGTTTATAAGAAAAAAAAGAAAAGAGGGAACAAAAAACGTCTGCTTTCTTGTGTATACTATTTCTTTTCATGGGGTAATCATTCAAGTTATGGGAACGAGGCAATTGTGCCAGAACAGATACTGAAAAAAAAAAAATCTGGAGCCTGGAATGACACCTGGTCATGATAACAGTCAGAAGTCATACGTGTTGTATAGTTCAAATAGCCAATTATTTTAGAAATAGGAAAATATTTCAACTTTTTTTTTGCTTACAGTGCAACTTAACTAAGCAGTATTCCCATTTTTTCTTTTTTTCTTTGGCTTTATTTCAAGATTTCTTACCTGGGGGGGTTCTGTCTTAAACAGAACATAATGGTGCTCTCACACATGAACAAAACTCCTGACAATTTTGCTGAAATTTTCCAGGTGAGCTGCATGTGTGCAAGTAAAAACCCTTGTTTTTCACCTTTGCTTTACCTGGACTTTTTCCTGCCAGCCCCTCAGGTGGCCTGATGTGTGAACGCAGCTTAGTCAGTAAAATTCATGATCTTTATATAAAGTCACTGGTGCTCGACTGGTGTGATCTTCATGCACATAGTGAAGCTGCTTCTTACTCTTTTTTTCTTCTTCTCCCCACCCCAGAATGTTCTTTTCCACTCATTTGTTGTCCAATCAAACATAGCGCTGATATGAAGGCATCAAACTGTCACTTTAGTGCCAGACTCTGTTGCTTCTTCAACAACTGTGGATGTCATGTTCGGCCTCCTTTGTTCCTCTATACTGTGTGACAGGTTTAAGATTCACACTTAAGCATCTTTAAAACACAGGAGACGACTTGAAGTACAACAGCTGATAAAATGATTCACTATAGGAACTGGATCATCTTTAATTCCCCAAATATGCAGCCACTATGAGACTATGCGAACATGTTTTATTCATGCGAAAGTTCATCTCCCTGATCCACAAACATCTCTTCACATCCTGTTTCATTCTAAAGAGGAGGGGGATTACTGAGTCAGACGGCGAGGGGGACATGAGAGAGACGAGAGAGGAAATAAGGGATGGGTCCTCTGATGTGTCAGTGGACAAAAACAAAGAGCAGATCGACTGAAGAAGAAGTGAATCGTGAAAGAACCTTCTGCTGATTTGCTCTGGTGGATTCCCCGGGCCAGAGGGCAACTTCTGTTTATTCTCCTCTCAGACAAACCCTGTGACTACCTGACCAGCCTGAGTCACTCTTATTGATTCAAAAGTTCAGCAGTGATGGGGTTTTTTTTTAGCTGCTGATGAAGTATTGAATGATGGTAAAAGATCGGAGTGAGAACTGATTCATTCTCTGAGGTGGCAAAATATTCCCTTAAGCAGTCAGGGGATGTTGAAATTTACATTTGAACTTTTAAATGTTAAATTGCTCAGAGCTAATCTCTGGGTCAAAACCAAAACAAACTAGAGCCGTTTGGAGAAGCTTCAAAACACAGCTGGTGTTGACAATTGGCCAGAATTAAAACAACTGCAAATCACACATGACAGTAGTTAAGGCTACCTTAACTACCGTATATAGTGGTGTTACAAACAGCTGTTGTAACACCACTTCTTCTCACTAACATGCTTTGTAATAGAAACTTGAAGTAAGGTTTATATATAATGCAGAATGCAGAATGAGACCGTTTAATTTGTTAAATATTTGATTGTATAACAACAATGCCAGCAGTTATTAGCAAAGAAAAACAACCCTTTTACTCTCCAGACATCCCAAACAGACATAGTTCTCTTTAACACCTGTATTAAGGTAACAATAACATCCATCTTTATGACATCACATTACAAGTTCATAACCACTCAACCCATCAAGCATGTGGGAAGTTAGCTTATGTGTTAAAAAAAGGTGTGAAGTGTGAAGGGCAGTTGTAGGGGTTTTAAATCATGTTTAATATATTAATTAATTAGTTAAATTATATTAAATATATATATATTTTTTTTTTAAATATGTGCATAAATATGTTCACATTTTTAAATCTCTCTAAAGCTGACTCATGGTCACGTTGTTTTAACTGGTGAGGTCATTCTTGAAAAAACAGCAAACTTAATAACTTCTGTTCTTCGCCTACAAAAGCAGACACTTCCTGTGTGATGATGTCATAGAATATCCCATAAAAAAGATTTAAGAAACCCTTTTAATTGACTTTTCACCGGAATCACTTCTACGTACAGCGTTGACATTTGCTGTAGAACCACTATACTCTGACAGCTTGAAACAATAAAAGTGTTTGTAAGACAATATCACAATAAATGACTTCATCGTCCATGTGTGTATCAAATACCAAAAGCGATAAAGAGACAAAAAGAGATTAAAAGCAGTGAGACAGATGGCCGTGTACTGTATTACACACACACTGATTAACAATAAAACCATAGGCTCCTGGCATCAGGCATACCTAAAGATTTTGATTTGATTCCCCTGCTCAGGTCGGCATTTGGTTCCTCCCTCCACCCTTTGCTCCCCATCTGGCCTCCATTGTCTGGTCGCCCTGAGCGACAGGTGGTATTGTTCCCACAGAGACAGTTGCCGTGGTGGCACACTCCTAAGGGTGTAACCTGTCCACACACACACATGCACACACACACACACCAGACACTTTTCTAACCTGCTTCCTGTGTGTGTTCCTGTCAGACAGGCGGGTTGTCGCGCCAGGAAGTGCGCCGTCTCATCAGGTCAGGTTGCTGCTCTGCAGGCTGGCAGGTGTCTCAAGCACCAAGTTTCCCATGTGAAGCAGACGTGGGTGGATGTAGGGCAGTCTGTATTCACCGGTTTCCTGCAAATATCATCAAACTTTAAAATGTATTTTGTGTTTTTTTCTCCTGCAACTCGAAATTTTTATCAAATCGATTTGAGAAGTAGGAGGAAGGAAAGACCACAACCTCTCAGTTTCATTTTTGGGCGAATGTCAAGACTACAAGGTAAACCAAGTCTTCAACAAAATGCAAAGAAGGAAGAGATCATCTCAAAATTTTAACTGTATAAGCAAATGAATTGTGTATTTCAGATTAATCAAGTTGGATAATTCAATTTCATCTCGAATTTTAAGAGCATCACAACCAGTAAAGTGATAACATGCCCCTCACAAAGGTTTCAAGGCTAGTCACGACCTTTTATTTGTCCAAATAGTCCTCAAGTGTGTGGTGTCAATACAATTATGTTACTGCTCCCGATCCAGTCGAAGCCTCACTGACCGATCTCAAATTGTAAATGTCAAGCGTTTGATAGATACGATTCCAGAATTGGGTCGCCTCCAAAAGAATTCCCGCACTACAGCCAATGAGAGCAAGCAGACTGGGAAGCGTCACCAACAGGATTTTGCTTACTTTTACAGCTCACAAATATGGCAGTGAACATAAAAACAGCTGTTCCCTGAGCTAAATGGAAGACTCATGCAAGACAGACCACAATAAGGCAGACAAGGAAACTGTGTGGGCAGAAAGTGTGACAGCCACTGTGAAATAGTTTCTACAAACGGCAGGTGCGTTCAGATGATTATAATGCAAAAGCTGTCTTTATGTCTGTGGTCTCCCACTTTTTTAAAAAATCGTTTAAGATTATAAAATTTGCCGAGTGTGTAGTCAGCATAACGCACTGTGATAATGCAGGTGAGGAAGGATTTTCTCTTGCTTCTTTACACACACCCATAACACCCAAACTGGCCGAGGCGTTCTGTGCAAGCTCCACATTTCCAGCGTCATTCTCCCACCCCAAAGTCAAAAATCATGAATGCATAAGAGAAAGCCGGGAAGAAAACAAGATGAAGGTATCCCCATGGCGGGTGAACCACACATTTTTTTTGCCAAAGAAACATAGTTTAAATTGCGTCAGCTGAAGGAGCGAAACATTTTTTAAGTTTAAGGATAGAAGGAAAACGAAGACTTGATTTTCATTTGTTAGGTATTTGACAGCCTACAGTAATAGGTCAACCAGAAAAAGGTCAAATAGTAACCAGCTGAAAGGGGGCATTTCACCAGCTAGCAGAGACAGACCTATTTCCATCAATACATTCTCCCTCAGTGCTTGTATACTGGGACAAGGACAAAATGGCATAATCATAGCGGCCACTAGACTTAACTGTGCATGTTAACGTGCTGACTGTAAAAGAAGATACACTCCTCTGAAAGTGAAGTATGGGACCAGTAGAGGGGATGCTCACGTTATCAAGGGAATAAATACAAATCTTAAATGGTGAAGTCAGTTACTGTGATTCATTCAGTGAATCATAATAAGAATTTAATCTCACCGATAAGGCTAAAGAATCATACCCAAGAGTTGAAGTGTGTGGCTGTGTGTGTGTACATGTGTGCCAGACTGACTTTATGCTGTCAGGGCTCATTAGGATAATGACTGTGGGACCTGGCAGGTGTCCAAACTTTGAGAGAGGGATGGTTGGAGGAGGGAGGGAGACTGCAAGAAAAAAGAGAGTTATAATGGCCTTGGGGGAGGGGGGAGCAGTTTAATGGGCTCACATTTCATCCACTCGCACTCCCTCACACACACAAACACACACACACACACATGCACACACACACACTGACATATCCCTCCTCTGTTTTTTTTTCTGTTATAAACAGACAAAGACATTGACAAACATTTATGCTCCGGCTAACGCAGATCAGCATAAATTGTGGAGCAGAAAAAGCCAAACACAGCGTAAAATTTAGGAGTCGTTTTCCGCCTCCTTATATCATCTGAGAAGCAACAGACACATGCTTTATGTTATTTATTTTACAATTCCATACATGTGAGCCATGGGGGTTTTGAAAGATTGCCCATGGGAACTGTTTCTGAACTCTGTCTGAAGTTTAAACTGCAGCCAAAAACTTTAACATGTATGAATTCTTCTCCCACACATGACATCTTGTTGTGTTTTAATCTGAGAGTTACTGTAAGAAAAAAAAAAACTTAGATATACTGTATATAAATAGGGTTTTTTGTTCTCCTAACAGGATTTGTAGGATAATTTGAAAAGAGAATTTCTGTTACTGTTGGGACAGACAATAATGAATGAATGAATAATGATATCAAAAATGCTAGTTTAATATTTTTGGGAAATTATGGGTTGGAACCTATTTGGAGAAAGAAAAGGATCTTGAAACTTAAAGTAGTTTTCAATGCCACATCAGGGGTGAAATCTTTGACCTTTCAGTTTTGTGTGAAGCTCTTTTACTGATAGCCTCACACTTTATTTATTGTATTTATTTTGAAGCTTTAAGCTATTCAAATGCTGAACACTGGTACTATAGGGATCGGTCTTGACACACACACAGTCACACACACATAAGCTGTCCTGCTCAAATATATTTAAACACAGACATACAACTGCTGGGCTGAAGTCCAAACAAGACGCACAAATGTGAAACTCCCACATCCCTTTGAAGCGGCTGTGTAGAGTCAGACACCACTGAGAGGCAACGTGTTTGTCAGAAGATCCCTCAAGCAGGCAGATCAAGGGCCTCGTCACACTCGCAAACATCGCACATGTCCGAGGACAAAGGAATTATCTGATCAAACTGAAAGGTCAGAGTGAGGGAGCAGCTCTGATCGATAAAAAAAAGGGGGATGGATCCGGAATAGAGATTTACAAATTTGTTCGCAAAGGTATCCTGTATTGTTACAGGAACAATCATGGCTTTGCCATTCATCTGCAATTATACTATTCACTTAACAGACGCTTTTATCCAAAGCGACGTACATCAGAGAGTAAGTACAACACAAGCAAAGATCTAGAAAAGAGAACAATGTCAGTAAATGCGAAACGAACAGCCTTTAGTCCGATCGGACACACAGGTGCTGACGGGTTTTGCACAGAGGCAAAGCACAACATTGACGGCAGTTCTTGAGAGCTCTAATCAGTATAAAAAAAACTATCTTAAAAACGTCGTTATCAAACAAAACCATCGTCATTAGCTGAACATTAACTTATTTCATTCCAAGACTATATAAAAAACACACATTTTAGGAGTTATGTGATTAAATCAAAGCCTCATTTGCACAGCATGACAATGCTTAACTATTTCCCTCACTTCAAACTGTTTTTCTTTGAGCTCCAATTGAGAAGCTGTGAATTTTCGCTGCTTTTATCAGCTTGGCAGATGTAGCAGGCCAGCATAGCCCATACACCTATACTACTGTGTTTAGATAAAAAAAAACAGCATTTCAAAAGGAAAAGAAGAATTAGGGAATAACAGGTGATGACAGATAAAAACCAATCTGATGAAACTTCCAGAAAGTTCTTGTTCAGACATTTTGCTGACCTGAAGGTCTTTCACATGTTTTAAATATGCAGCAGGGTAATATGGGAACATGTAGAGTGATGCTATGCAAACCACAGCTGCTGTTCCATTGTGAGACCACAGGCATCCCTCCATACTACACAATGTATATGAAAGGTTGTGCACCTATTTGTGGACATTTTGACGGGTGTGTGAGGGAACGCAGCTCGCCTGCTGTTCTCCAATGGAGCACGAGGAAAGTGATCTGTGCCTCGAAACAAAGAGGAGAGAGCAGAGGGGGTCAATCCATTAGCAGGTTAATGCAGTGTGTATGTAAGAGAGAGGGATGGTGTACGTTTTGTGCACATTGCACGCAGATTTGGAGGTTATGGATGGGAGCCTTTTCTTCACTCCGAACCCAAGTAAAAAACGTCTTTTCTAGCACGCCTCGTTCTGAGTGAATAGTGAAGCGGTTTCCCAGGAGAGCTGACCTCTCTCTGCTGGTGGGAACCTATTTGTCTCCTTCCCCTCTTTCTTCGCCAGGCTCTGAAAGGAGGATGCTTTAACCTACACAACACTAACTAGAGATCGTATTAAGTTTCACCTTTTACCAGAGTCCCAGGAGGATACGCTCGACTTTCTCAGGTTGAGGAGAACATGACAACCTTTGCTAAACAGAATGGGACGAACAGAAAGGACTCTGACATGTGTTAGAAAGAGAGTAAAATCCTCATTTACTCATGTTGAGATTAAATTCAACACACACATAGCTGAGGTACAGAATTGCACACATATCTGTTAATAGCCAAAAACTTGATAGAAATTAGAAACTGCATGGTGATTTGACTTGAAAAAAACTGTCAATTATCCATCACAGACTACGTTTTAAAAAAATATAATTTTAGAGGAAATTCAATTGAGAAACATGCTGCTCACTCACATAAGCCGAAAATACAAACATGCACAAACAGGGTCCTTTGGAGATTGGATTGGGGTTCAGTGCCTTGCTCAAGGGCACTTTGGCAGTACTTTGGGATAGGATTTGGCAGCTGTCCAGGATCGATACCAATTTCCATATTAGGTCCATAGTGGGACTTGAACGGGAAACTCTCTGGTTCCCACTACAAGTTGCTATGGACTGAGCTCCTGCAGCCCATGTATGTAATGTATCATCTGCAAACATTCATTTCTGTGGACTACTCTACAGGTGTTCCTTTCATCTAGCTCCATTTATGACCTTTATTTTAGCTTTTATCATGGAAAAAAAGTTACTCCTGCTTTTCTCCGAGAGTTTGCAAAGGAAAAACTAGTCTAAGTATCATTTTTCACATATGCACTCCTGAAAGTCTATAGATAGATAGACTCTTTATTGTCATTGTGTAAAAGAACACAACGAAACTCTGTTAGCAGCAATCCTGTACAGCAGCGTTTACAAAATCAGGTTCACATATACAATTATTATAATAATTAATAATTCTAATTATAGAAATATATGATAGATGAGGCAGGAGTTTTTTTTTTCAGTTTTGTGCTTGTGTAAAAGCATCAATACAGTGACATATGGAGAGCTATAAGGCCACAAAAAGGACAATCTTCTATCTAAAATGTGATACATGCGCCTGCACCTCAGTGTACCGCAGTGCATCTGATTTATTGTTCAGTGTCTGATTTCAGCCTGACACAACCACAGCTCTACATTGTTATGTTTTTTTTTGTATTTTTTAAAGGAGAGCTTTAATATATTTGTGTTTGTCTTGACTTTATACGTAGAATCATATCCTTATGCTTGATTGAAGAGCTTTGGATTTAACAAAATGTCACTATTTTTAGCCTAAAATTGCAGTAATTACAACTGTGTTTCTGTTCCGAGCTGCAGTGGTGAGATAGTGACTCAGGATTACCAGTTGATTTGACCAACTCAACATCCTGAACCCTCAAAGCTGCATTTAGGAGTTGGAGATACATTTGAGGTTGGTGGGGCACTTTAGAGCTTGGATGGAAAGGAGGGATTATAAAAAAAAGAACATTCAATGATGTACAAAAAGTACAGCTATGTGACAAGTGAAAATGAAAGATAACTACAAAACATGTTTGCTCAGTTGTACTTTAAAGCATTTGTGTAAACATACCGCTGTTCAGACTTTAATAAGGAGCAATACAGCTAAGAAGGTTAGAGGCAGGCTGAAAAGGAGAAATCAGTATCTAGTATTCCCAGTGCTCTTCAGGATGAATTTGTGACCACAGAGCATTAACTTGTTCAACTTTTGTCCTCATAAGCTTCAGAACTTTCAAGTATTCCACCAAGGGGCTATTGATGCTTTTAACTGGGATGGATACATCTTGATTTTTTTTTTTTCATATTCAAAACATAGGAAACTTAAAAAACACCCATAATTCAGTTATATTAATAAATTATGAAAAGTTTAACAAGTTTCAACATTTGGCCTTATTCTACCACATATACAAACACACACACGCACACACACACACACACACACACACACACACACACACACATACACACACACACACAAACACAACTACACATCTTGTTGTTAAAAAAACACAAGAAGAAAGGACAGGGAAACTAAAGAGCAGGACGATTGTCCCGGTGTCCCCTAGGAGCTCCCGCAGTCACATCCCTGCCTCAGACAGGAAGTCACACATGGTGTTGGCCAAACTGAAAGGTACAAGGGCTTCCCTGAAGGAAACCTGACACGGCAGGACACCGGATCACTGAGGGGGCCCGGGCCTCCTTCTCTATATCTGCAGGTACAATAGAACCTGCTGCACTAAGTACTATTCACTGCAGGTAAGGGATATAGGGCCACCATGTATGGTGAATAAAGTAGGCAGGTAAGTATCCGCTGCTCTTTATTCAGAAGGGATTATGTAATGTAGCACAGGAAGAAAAGGAGGAGATCACAAAAACAACAGTGTCACTTTCACCTGCAGGTGACATCATTGAGCAACGGAGGGTCTAACTCTTCCCAAGGCTTTTGGCAGTCTTATATACTGCACTTAAATAAAAGGGGAACAATAGTTCTGAAGTTCTGATTTAAAGAACAAACAAGGGCCGGAGCTGAGAGTCTTCAGGTTTTAAGGGATGAGATTAATCTCCGGTCTCAAAAGACCCAAATCAAACTTAGCTCAGTCCAAGTCTGGAAAACTTTTCATACAAAGTATCCACACCAATACATTTTCCTTCACAAATGGATACCTTTTTATACATTGATGCCTAGCATTTTAAACTACAGCTGACCCCTCTTTTAGTTGAAAACTTCTGGGATATCATATAGTGTGAACACAAAGCACAAAGCATTGATTCAAAGGCAAAAAAGCTGTCATCGTAGTGTCTGATTCTGACCCTTCACCTGCTCTCTGGGATTTCCAAAGCTTCTTTTCTTTACACCGTGTGTCCCTCCTGAGACCCACCGACAGGGAAAACTCATCATTTAAAAATCTCAATGTGATTTATTTCAAACGTTTAATCTCAATTTATGACATTTTGACATGGGAAAACTTTAAAAGGCTTTTCCTGCAGAGTGCAGTTAAATTCTCGTCTGACTCCCCCGTGCCCACACCCTTAGCAGGGGGGTGGTATATAGAATGACAATACGGAAATAATTGATCTTCTTTCTGATGTACTTGTTTACTCTTGTACGTCACTTGGAGGCATCAGTATAATTATTGGTCTTCATTCATCTTGTAACCAGCTAAAACTCAACCACTAACTGTGGGTTTTAGCATTTCATTAAACTGTGCATTACAGTACACATTACATTCACATTGAAAAATAAATATATACAGTCCCTCTCCCATTTCTGGAATCAGCTCATTTGACTAAGACTTGCCCCTTAAACAGCTGAGTACTCGAGCCAAACATCACGTCAGTGAAACGTCAACACCTTGGGCTTCTTCTGACAGCTCTCAGAATTATTTTGCCATCATCCAGCTAAACTCTTGCCATCCTCGGCAATGATTAAGATGTGAAAGTTGTCGTCTGGATGATGTCAGCAAAGTTTCAGTCCATACATTTCTCCACCCAAGTTGTCTCCTCTCACAATAGTGCCAAACAAACGAGACAATCAACTTCCCCTTTTGTCTTAGTGGTGTAAAGTCCTCTCGTCTGTCACATCTTCACATTCTTGCATAGATAAAGAAATCAGATGCATGTCTGACAAAGGTCTGGAGAACTAATTAGGCTCGACTTATCACAGCTAAATAAGTACCCTATTGTGATGTAGAAAAAGGCATCAGGCTCGGCCATTGTCATTAAGTGCCACTAAGGACACAAAACTGTGTGTAATAACTACAAACCCCTACAAGAAAGTGGTGAGCTGTAAAGTCAGATGTAATCTGTATGGTTATCTGTAACTGCTCTCAATATAAAGACATGTAATAAAGGCATGAGAGTCCATTAAACAACACTGGGGAGTTTTTTTTTATTATCTACAAGTCATGTCATTTTATTTATAAGTTGGGGAATTTGGCAGATCATTAAGACAAATCAAAATGAACTTTATTAAAATTTAAGATATTTATCTCCCCTGCGTAAATGTTGCCGCTGTGAGAGAGCTTAAAACAGTCGATCATATTTTCTGGACATCAGATTGTTGGAAGCTGTTTGTTTCGTGCTTGTTTCCATAACTGAAGAAATAAATGCATCTTGTAAATTTCATCATGTTTTACATGAGCTGTCTGTAGCAACATTTGTCCTGGAGACGTCTACGACACAAAGAGGGAGGAATGCACTCAAACTGAAAGAAGCCTTGGCCAACCAGTATGTATGTACGTATGTATGTATGTATATTTATGAGTAATGGGTGTGGCTGTCCGGTCTCTTCACTGGAAAAACCTGCTATTTCAGATTTACTGCTCTTTCATAAACATTAATAGCATTTCTCTGTTGGTTCTCACTGACTTCAGGCATGTCCAGACATGTTCTGTAGCGTTCAAATAGCTCAAAGAATAATTAGCGAGATAGCATATAGTGAGCGGGTTGTTAATATGGAGGAACTTTTACAGTGTGAGCTCCACAGTGCTCAACATATCGGGGTTCGATTCTGCTCGATGTGCATTCACTCCTACCTGAATCATGATTTCAGACTTAGAAAATGTAAGGATTATGTTCCTAGCGGTCTGGTTAGTGTTTAAGATGTAGTAGATCATTAAACAGGCATCAGGTGAGTCTCTGTGATATATCAGAAGTTGAAAGACACTTGTCCTGTATGTCCTGTTGTTGCGCAAAGAGACTTGATTCCTGTTGTCTGACTCAGACGTGATTACTACTCATATCAGTATGAGGAGATTGAAAATTGACAAAGAAAAGGGGGTTTCCTTGCATGTCACAACACACTTTCTTTATTAGTCACTCCTTATCCGGGAAAAGCCACATTGTGTTTTCAACTTTGTGTAGGTACATTTGTTGAACTGGAAATAAACTTTTCTTCTGTTGTTGGCTGAAGGAAGAATACGAGTGACTAGTTCAATGTCACTGTGACAAAGCAAAAAATGCCCTGTTACAGAACTTGATTTCCAACATCTTAGTTGCATCTTCTTGTCATTTAATCAGATGATTTATTAATGTATATATTTCCTTATCATATTGTCTCTGGAATCAAACACAATCTCTTTCTTCATTCCTGAATTCTTTAATTCCCCAGTGGACTGCTCTCATCTAACCTTCTTATCCCATCATGATATCTGCTTCCTCCAGCTTAACCCTCCTCTTTTATTTCTCTTAAACTCTTTCCATCCATGACTCAGAGGACACCAAAGATTTGACAGGACAATATCAACTTTCCCAAGAGTAAATTTACATACCACCAAAAATTCTCCTGGTGAGTGAACTATCAGCCAGCTTGAGTCATCATCAATTAACTAAAGCCAGTATCTTTCAAATACGACTCATGATGCTGTTTGATCTCATTTTGTCATTATGTTACATATTGCAAAGTTATCTTACCAATGTAGCTACTTAAGCTAAATGCTAAGGGCTAATTTCTTGGTGAGGCGTAATAAAGAGTTTAAGTTTTAAACAATACTCAGATCGAGTTTATACAGAACATATCCACAACAAAAGTGATTCAGTATTTGGAGATTAGTGCCACTGTTTGCTTGCTTAAGTACATTTTGAGTCTCTAGCCCCTTTCACATTGCCTGTTCAAGATGAGACTGTTATCTAACATAACATTAGAGTCAATGTGAATGTTTGTGTATGGATTACATGTGTGTGTGTGTGTGTGTGTGTGTGTGTGTGTGTGTGTGTGTGTGTGTGTGTGTGTGTGTGTGTGTGTGTGTTTCTTGTGTATGCTCTTCAGCAGACACTGCCAATATCATCACTTGCACGGTTATAAGTCCATGCTAAAATCTGATAGCATGAAAAACTGTTTATGTTTGATGAAGTCACAAATCTGCCAATATTAAACTCCTCCATAATGTTTACTCTCTCAGGCTTCTGAGGTAGCAGGTGACCTGATGTACTTTTTGTGGTATTTTGACTCACTGACTAAACTACTGAATGATTAAGTGTTCAAACTATGTTTAAAAATTGTATGTTGGGTCAACATATATGAACTATTCCTCATTAAAAACAGTGAATCATAGAGAACTTCAATTAGACTCTGGAGCACAAGTCAGGTAATAATGCAGAACTTTCTTCCCTCCATCCAAATATATGGCACCATAAATCTTTCGTATATCTGCTTAATTAAAAAAAGCCCAAACACTGTAATGTATAGTTTGTTATAAACCACATGTTTTGTGTCATTAGACTATGCGTTGAGTTGCCTCTGTTAAGACATCTACTTCCATTCAAATAAACATAGTATGAAGAGTCTTATCTTTATCTGTCTCCTCTCTTTCACCGCTCTTTTACTTCTGTCGCTCTCTTCTCTCACTTTTCGGTATATCCATCCGTACTTTCTTCTCCTCCAAGTTGCTCCCTGTGCATTTTGGATGTGATTCAATATCCTGGAGTCAGCAGGAGACTGGGACTGTGTTTGTTCTTGTCAGGGCCGGAGGTGATGCAGCTGCTCTTTATATGAACTTAGAGGTTTGGAACAAGGTGCATCAGGTTAGGTTCCCAAACTTTACAGATCGTGATGTACAAAAAAAAATGTCCAAAATAAAATGATTGTTTTCCACTTTAGATACCAAGAATGTTTTGACAAAAGAAGTGACTTGTTGCTTACACAGTAGCACAGATCACAGCAATGGCAAAAATCCAAACAGTCCGCTGACCTCAATGACTATAAGCAAAGACTTTCTCCTCCAGCCTGAAAACGGCCAAGACAACATTTTATCAGAACAAGATATGCAATGTCATAGATACAAGAAAAATGTTTTCTGCTTTTAACTCACTGCTTCAACCACCTCCTCCTCCACCCTCCGATCTGTTCACACCAGACATGTTTGCCTCGTATTTTACTGAAAAGGTTGCAACCATCAGCAACCAGTTTTCTGAGGCACCAACCAAAAGTGCCTCACTCAACTTATTCTCCTCTCTGACTGAGGATGAAGTCTCTAAGCTTGTGCTAGACTCTCGGCCCACCACCTGTCCTCTGGACCCAATACCATCAAGCTTCCTGCAGACCATTTCCTCTCTGCTTAATGCTGCACTTAAGCATATCATCAACTCCTCTCTGTCAACGGGTGTGTTCCACACTGCATTCAAGCAAGCTCGGGTCACCCCTCTGCTCAAAAAACTCACACTAAACTCAGCCCAGTTTGAAAACTACAGACCGGTTTCTCTTCTGCCCTTTCTGTCAAAAATACTTGAATGCACAGTCTTTAAGCAAGTCTCTGAGTTCCTGTCCAGAAATGATCTGTTTGACCCAAATCAGTCAGGCTTTAAGCGGGGCCACTCTACTGAAACTGCACTACTGTCAGTAACAGAATCGCTACGAGCTGCCAGAGCTGCGGGTCAATCCTCAGTTCTATTACTGCTAGACCTGTCTGCTGCCTTTGACACAGTCAACCATCAAATCCTCCTATCCACGCTCTCTGAACTTGGCATCTCAGGATCTGCCCTCTGCTGGTTCGTGTCCTACCTCTCTGGGCGATCCTTTAGAGTGTCATGGAAGGGAGAAGTGTCCAAAGCGCACAGCTTATCCACAAGGGTACCTCAAGGGTCAGTGCTTGGTCCCCTTCTCTTCTCCATATACACAAGCTAACTTGGTTCAATAATCCGCTCCTATGGCTTCTCATACCACTGCTATGCTGACGATACCCAGCTCTTCCTGTCATTCCTGCCGGACGATGTTACAGTCCCTGCAAGGATCTCATCATGCCTTGCTGATATCTCTAAATGGATGAATGAACGGCACCTTCAACTCAATCTTTCAAAGACTGAGCTCCTTCTCATCCCATCCAGTCCCTCTATGCAACCACAGATCAATGTCCAGCTTGGAACAACCCAACTCAAGCCCACAAAGTCTGCCCGGAACCTGGGTGTCATGATTGATGACCAGCTAACTTTTAAGGTTCAAGTAGCCTTGATTGCCCGGTCATGTCGATTTGCCCTGTACAACATCAGGAAGATCAGACCTTACCTGTCAGAACACGCTATACAGCTCCTGGTACAGGCTCTTGTGATATCACGCATCGATTATTGCAACTCTCTACTGGCAGGTCTTCCTACATGCACTATCAAACCTCTGCAAATGATACAAAATGCAGCAGCACGACTGGTCTTCAACCGTCCTAAAAGAGCACATCTCCTTACGCTGGCTCCCAGTTACTGCTCGCATCAAATTTGAAACTCTGCTGCTTGCTTAAAAAACAGCGACAAAAACGGCTCCTCCTTACTTTAACTCTCTCATCCAGGTCTACACTCCCTCCCGCCCACTACGCTCTGCCAATGAAATGCGTCTGATCCAACCTTCACAACAGGGTCCTAAGTTTCTGACTAGACTCTTCTCCTCTGTTGCCCCCCGGTGGTGGAATGAACTTCCAAACTCCATCCGATCTGCAGAGTCCCTCTGCATCTTTAAGAAAAAGCTAAAGACCCATCTCTTTCATGAATACCTACTAACTTAATGATGATGGTTTCGGTATCATTGATGATGATGATGGTTGTGAGGATTGTTTTTGTTTGATAACGATGACTTATAAGATGGTTTCTATACTGATTAGAGCTCTCAAGAACTGCCGTCAATGTCGTGCTTTGCCTCTGTGCAATGCCTGTCAGCATCTGTGTGTCCAATCGGACTCAAAGCTGATCGTTTGCTCTTAGTGAAATGTTCCCTTTTTTCTAGATCCTTGCTTGTGTTGTACTTACTCTCTGATGTACGTTGCTTTGGATAAAAGCGTCTGCTAAGTGAATTGTAGAATTGTAGAATTGTAGAATTGTAACAATGATAAATCCATCTCTGTGCTGCTACATGTAGCCTAAATAAGTGAAATGTGCATGTGTGAACAACCAACTTGACAAGATTTCATATGCAACCTGCCTAAAATTTTCAAGAAATGTTCAGGGTTGCTTAGAAACGGTAACACAGACACACATTTGGTTTTAAAAATGTAGGAAAAGTTCTATTTTTGTCTTTTCTCTCAACAATTTACCACCAAAGGTTCAACAATAATCCTCAATTCAAAAAGTTAGTGATATAGGGCTTTCACACTTGTAAAAAACTCATGACATTTGCAGGAGAATTTGTATGTATGAACCCAAACAGCCACATTTTCACTTAGACTTAAAGCGCAGATTCTCCTGCCAGACCCCTGAGTGGGCTGAAGTGAAAACGCAACAGGATATTATCTGGAGAATTCATGTTGAGTGAGTGGGAGGGGGTGCAATACAACTGCTGCATTACGCTTTCTGTTAGCCAGTATGTTGTTCTCCGCTCTTTTGCTGATAGTGTGATTCAGTTGAACTACACGTAGCATTGATATAAAGGCAAATATTGTCATGATAGCATCGTATAGCTGATTCTCTTGCTTTGTCTGACACTTCTGCATTGTTTTCATCACGTCACTTCTTGCCTCGAGAGACCCCCACCAACCTTCCCTTCTGAAAGGGATAGCCTCCCGCTGTGAGGTGCATTATGTGAACAGCATGTCAGAAGCAGTCCTCCTGAAATGATCTAGATAGTTTTAGAAGTGCATATGTGTATTTAACATGTACAAACCCATTTCTTTCAATTGACTTTTGAGTAGAAAGAGTAGCAGACACAGTTGAAACAAGGTATTTAGTACAGCCTACGGCTAAATGTAACTGCTGAATCAGGTGCTTCTCAGTGAAAGACCCGCAAGCTTTCCATGTTATGAAACAGACTGGAGGTTTAAGAATAATTTTCATCTTTGGAAAGTAGAAATAGAGGTTTCTAAACTACTGGGTTTTTGTCAGGGTAAATAGAATCGAGAATTGGACACATGTTGGTCGATTCAAGCTAACTGGTAATGTGCAAGCAACCAACATTTTCATTGCAGAGAACTTAGCAACAGAAGACCGGATCCCAGAGATACAGAGGTTAATTTATGGAGTGTTTAATATTCAAACCAGAGGCTGAACCTGAGAGAAACTGTCAGGAGTCACTTCAGTCAAACAGATAATCAATTTAACTACATTAAACTTGAAGAGAGATGCCACATCTTCCTTTTTTATTCCTTCATTATAAATGCCAAAAGTGCACATGTCCTTATTATGGATTTGCAATTTAGGTTATGAAAATATAGTTGCTTATGGAATAGAAAAACCGCCTGAAGCTGTGACTCACAGGTCGTCTGCAGGTGGAGAGAAGAGAAGAAGATCAAGCTTCTGCAGAAGGTTCTCATCAAAATGCATTATTCATATGTCTCCTGATGTTTGTCACATGAGAACGCAGGTGTTTGAAGGACATATAAAGTCATCAACGACGTATATTAACACATACTCTTTGAGTGAATACACACACACCCGCACACACCCATACACAGATCTGGAAAATCCCTCGCATAGCCCCCACCTCTCCTCGTAACTCTAATTGAAGCCTCATGCCAGCAATTGCTGCATTTGCTTTTACAGCCCAAATTCAGCAAATGATTTTAATGAGAGGGTGAAAGAGGTTGAGTGATGCTAGCAGATTTAAACTACTGTTTCAGTGGCCACTTGATTTAAAACAAATGTTTTTACTTAGCTTTTCACTGAGCACACAGAACTCTCTTCAGTTAAATATGACAACTGAAGTACAGGGATATAAGAGCTTTAAGTTTAAAGGATGACTCAGGAAAAGTCTTGGAAAGAAATATTTGCAACACGCTTTTTTTCTATTCTTTAACCTATTAAAAAATCATTACATGTAGTTTTTTATTTTTATATCATGACATATTAAGAGATCTTTATTGCCATCATGGCTCTGACAAAAAAGTTCTAAGCAAATGAAGAGTTCCTTTGATACTTCATGACCAATGTCTGTTAAGTCAGTTTTCCGATGCGACCTCAAAGAAGCTAAATTACGGCTTTTTTGGAGTCTGCTGGAACATGAGGCTCATTTGCCCGGGGGCAGTGTGTGTGTCTGGGGAGGGCTGCACTCCGGCTCCAGTGGTCTACAGTTAGACGGGGAGTCTTCAGACTGATGTGGCGAGCTGCATGTGATCAGTGCCACTATAATTTTAGTCTAGTCATCATGTGGTGGCGAACAACATGAATGATGCCAGACTGGCAGGAGGAACATGGACGGAAGAGACCTGCTTCGTCTCCGCTATCCTCTCTCTATTCTGCCTTTAAGAATGATTATGTTTGACTTCTGATGTGTTTGCAAATTAAGTTTGATCACATGCAATTGCGATTGATCAATAGGGATAGGAATACATGTTGAAAGTCCTGTGCAAAGCATTGTACGAGCATTTTACATTCCTGTACAGTCAAATATATGTACGTATGTTTTCTTTAAAACTCATCAGTCTGTGATATATTAGTTTTGAAATAGTGGATTTTCCCTTGCAGTCTGACTTGATTCTGGAAGCTCTTTCATATTGGTTCTTTGATTCTGAGGTTAAGACTTCTTCAAAGACAACAATTTTCTTTGCTTGTCTCACACTCAATCTGCACTGTCAGAATCACAGATTTCTTTCAACCAGCCAAGCCTCATGGAGGGAATTTTCCCTCTAAGAAGTAGTTTGACACTTTGGATGCAGATTGTATTTTGGGCAGAAGGAGGTTTAAGGGTGGCTTTCTGGGCTTAAATACCAAATGTTTTCAGCTTCACCGTTTTTTAACAAACCCAAATCATAGATGTGAAGGAACAGATGCTTTAAAACACAATTACCACACTGTTGCCCAGTCTCTTTTTCGCTGGCTGAATGATCTCATAACCCACTTCTTCTACACTATAATGCTTTTACACATACACTTCTTCCACAGCCCTGGTATTCTTTTAGGAACTGCCTTTCTATGACAAGTCTTTGAGGGAGTAACCCCATCAGGGGCATCTCCAGGCTTTTTTGACTGGGTGAAGGGTGAAGGTGGGGGGGCACTGAGGGGTTGCATGACCTATATGTGAGCAAACTCATATTAATAGCATCATATCATTTCTATGTCCACTGATCTCATTGAATTTAACTAACAATAAACATTGCATTATTCTATATGGACTTACAAAGTGCATGTGTTAAAGAGGTGAAAAATGTAAAGACTAAGCTCCAGATCACAAATGACCCTAGTAGCACCCCTGGCTCAGCATAAACACTAGAAGCAGAGTTTAACAGCTGCTCTGACTATGAGCAGTTAAAGAAACGGCCTACTTAGATGTACGAAAAGAAAATGAGTAACTGCACTGTAATAATGATAAAAGTTCATCCATGTACCTGCCCGTCACTCTGTGTTCGTGCAAAGCAAAAAAAAAACAAATGAGTGTATTTTTAAAAATGTCACACTACTCAATTTCCCCCTCGCCCACCTTCCTTCCGCCTTCAGGAAGACATTGGCTGAGGAGTGTCGGAGACAGAGTGTGGGTGCCTTTGACCCAGAGTGATAGTTGCTTCCATAATGACTGGGCCCAGTACACGGTGAGTGGGAGGGCAGCAGTTGACCATGAAGCAGCACGGTCAGGGTCAGCCTATAATTAGCACCTTTAGTCAGGTCAAAGTAGAGTGTGGACGGAAATTTAGATGAAGTCTAATCAGCTTTACATCAGGGAGTAGGAGGTGGACAGTATATATGGAAGGTTCAATAACAAACTGCCGTTACATACATCACATAGACACGTATACAGTTTCCAGCAGGTTGTGAACACCTCATGAGAAACATGGCTAACTGTTTTACCTATCAGAGTTTAACTGGATCTATTCTGGAGTAGAGTTATGTTGGTATAATTCTTAGTTAAGCCCAGACTGAAATAATTTCGTAGCCCTAAAAGTGACAGAAATGGTTGATCGTTCCAGTGAAATTATGGATAGAGAACCAACAACAGGCTTTTCATGTCCTCATGAAACATTTTCCACTTGTATCCCGATTCAAAATATATTTACAATCACCTCATGCTACTTGAAAATGTGTCAAAGAAATTAGTTTTAGTCATTATATTTCATCATTGCTATCGTTTCAAATTTCTTGTACTTAGAACGTTTGGTGGAGGAGTCATAAAAATTTGATCATTTATTTGCTTCTTTGATGAATATACTAATAGTATAGTTAATGACAGAAATAATGACTGACAGACATTGAGAATCAAAGACAGTTCTTTATTGTGATGTAGCAACCTGTCGTCTTTTATCCGTCAAACTTTCCGATTAATGAGCTTCTTCTTCAGTGGTTTGACGCACAGGTAAAACAAATATATACACAAATAAATTTGACTTTTCCTATAAAAATGTTCACACGAAACAGAGAAGACTTTAAGAAGGCCAAGTTGACTTTGAATTTGAACAAAAGGAAATTAAGGTTACACAAGAGAAGAGAACGACTTGTTCTCATCTGAGAAATACCTGGCGAGCTGGCCAGCACACGTCTCATTTCTTCAGTGTGGTATGGCTGGAAATGACTGAATTTGCTTGGATGAAAAACTTTGGGAATTTCCAATTTTGAAACTTGTGGACAGTTTCCAATGCCTGTTTTTGTTTTAGTTTGCCAAAGAAACCAGGCGAACTGAGACAATACTATAGCCAATAGCAGTGTGGAAAAACAGCAATAAAAAAAAAAGAGAGAAACCTGAAAAAAAACTGCATAAAATGGTATGTAAAGTCTCACATGTAAGGAATTTTGAGCAGTGCAACAGTTGATCACAGACAAAGTGACTGGAATAGTTTGTCAAGCAACGTAAACAGAAACCTAAAGGGTAAAGGTCAAGTTATTTTCTTAGCTCCGACATAATATCCTGTTGTGAGGTCAATTGTGAAAGCGCTTCCTAAAAAGTTTCAGGAAGTGTACGTCCCGAAATGGTCTAGAACATGTCAGGAGTTTATGTGAGAAGGATCCAAAGCAAGTGTGTAAGACAGCCATTACTTTGAATTACAAAGTTAAGAGAGGAAGGTTCTAAAACACTGCATTCCCAACAAGTACAGGTTCAACTGGTGGATTGATGGATATATCTTCAATTTAAATAAAAAGGTTCAACTTTCACCCTGTGTCATGTGTTAAATGTAAGCTTTTACTTCTCATCCTGAGCCTCAAACATGGCAGTATAACTGCAGCAAACTACACATTTCAGTCAAATCTACACAATGTTGTCGCCTTGTTTATGGCTGAAGATCGTAATCACCACTAAATGTGTTTGTTCAACGTGTAATCTGCATGTTGTGTTTATTTCTGTTACTTGTAAGAAGACTGTTTTGGTGCCATACATTGAAAAAATAAATAAATAACTTTATCTTTCCTCTCCCACCATCATATCTGTCCTTGGCTCTCACTCTCTCTCTGTATCTGTTACAAATAATCCTCTCTTAAACTCTATCTCCCCCCTCCCACACGCCCCCCCCCCCCCCCTCCTCTCCCTGGTCAGTGTCGTGATTGAGGTTATCTGGGCTTTAGCAGCCAAAGTGCTGCAGAAGTTACAGCGTGCACAAAAGGTTTGCTTGGCGCACTGCCCTAAAACCAGAACAGAGCTGCAAGCGTGATTACAACACCCCGGCCCTGTGTGTTTGTGTGTGTGTGTGTTTTAAGGATAGTATAGACAGTGTGTATGTGTGTGTGAGAGAGAATGTGTGTAACGGAGGCCGATTGCAGGAACTGTCTTCTTAATGTTTGCTTGGAGCTGTTGGACATCAGCCAGGTGCCTTAACGTTTAGGATTACTGTAGAGCACCGTGACACATAGATAGTGTGTGTGTGTGTGTGTGTGTGTGTGTGTGTGTGTGTGTGTGTGTGTGTGTGTGTGTGTGTGTGTGTGTGTGTGTGTGTGTGTGTTTGCATCAGGTAGCATGAAAAGTGTTAAGAAATTCACTGCATGTAAAAGCAGTTAAATGAGACGATACCCCGTCAACATTCAGCCCTGTAGGTTGTTTGTGGCAGCATGTTATTTTGAATAATATATATGTTCAATTCTGGGTAACAACTTGCAGAGACTGAGGTAAATAAGATGAGTAAAGAACAGGAAGTCAGTGAGTCACAACGCTGGAGACTGTGTAGGGACCCATAACAAACCACAGCTCAGCATTATGTAACTGTAAACAAGATAACTTCTACTTAATTTACATACATATTAAACTTACACATCCTACATGTTTTGAACCAAACAACTGTCCTTTCAAACACAGCTGTATGATAACATTTGGGCTTCCCACTCTGAGCGTGACGTCACAGGAAGATAACCCCCGTGGGAATATGAGTGATATGAATGGTGATTTAGGAAACAGTCTAGGAAACAGTCTTATTAGAGATTTTTTTTTTTAAATGCTATATTTGAATGAGTATCGGTTTGGAAAAAGTTTTGAGTCATACCAAAAACAATTCAGTCAGTAAGATTTTTTTTATTTAACCCAGCCATGGTTAGAAAATGGCACAAATAATTTAATTCATTTGTGAAGTCAAAAACCTCATCTTTGTCTCTTTGTATTAGAAAATAGGGCTAAAATGTACTGTGCAGGGGCAAAAGTGGAATGACCTCCAGATTAAGTCTTAGTATCCAAGTTTATTTAAAATGTATCCATAGAAATGTATTTACTGTCTTGCCTTACAGTCCTCTAAAAAACTGTAAAAGCAAGATATAGCGGACAACGGAATCAAACATTATTGTAAAGAAAAGAAAATATACTGACTCAGCGCTGACACAGTTTTTCACAGCGTACCAGCTACTGACTGACACAGAAGCTATCTCTTAAATCCTCCCACTCGCACACCTGCAGACTGACTCCCACAGTAAGACACACACACACACACACACACACACACACACACACACACACACACACACACACACACACACACACACACACACACACACACACACACACACACGTACACACGTACAGACACTCATACTCCCACGAAGACACACCAAGGTCCCAGCCTATCCTACCCCTTCATCAGCAGGCTGACCCTTGCCCTCAAGGCCTGTGGGGATGCAGAGCAACAGGGGCATGTCTGGATGTCTGGATACAGCGTGATTCACTCATAAAGCTCCTGAAGGGGAAAAGAAACACTGAGCTGACTGTGCTCTGATGTCACCCACAGTTTAGTTTTGAAAGCTTTTGTTTGTGTATCTGAACACAGCAGCAGATGATAGAAATACCAAGGTAACGTTAAGATTTTAAAAATATTAAATACTTTGTTTATAGCCAGAAATTGTGTTTATATATTTTATTCTTTATGGTTGAGTATAGTTGCAGCGACAGAGTGCATCAAGGGTATATGCAGTGAATGATTTTGAATGGAAATCAAGATTTTCTTTCTCAATATCCCCTTATTTAAAAGAAGTGTCCTTGTGCTTTATAAATACCGATATATTGTATATTCTGTTAAGAGGGATGTGTAGTTACATGAATGCACTTTGTTGTGTTGGGAGACAGTTCAGTAGGTTTTCTACATTTCAAAGCAGATGATTAACTAGCAGAAAAAAATAAAGGGACAATAAGCAAAATATATATGCATGGTGTAAATACAATAATGACACACACACATATGGAAGTAACACCCATTTCAATAGAACGTCTATTAATTTGTCAATTCCGAGATGTGTGGCCGTAACTGATGTATGAAACCCATCCAGGCCATAACTCAGTAAATATGTCCGTTGGTACACAAAGTTGTAGGGTAATTTATTCCACAACATATATTTCAATAATTATGTCCTCCTAGTCCAAAAAGTTAGAGGTCTGCGCCGAATTATACGCTTAACTTGTGCTGCACTGGAGATGGGTTTAGGCGGGGTAAGACAACCTAGTTCTTTCATAATTAAAACAACTTCAATGTGCATTTGTTGAAGCAGAACACTAACATGTTTGCTTAAAATTAAATAAATATTCAGTCTAGTTTATAGCTTACAGAACACAGACATGAAAAGCCTTGGTGAAAATTACATATTTTGTGTGGCAGCATGTTTCAGATCAGTAGTTCACAGCCTTTTTTGGCTTCTGACCCTTTGAAATGTTCAAAGTCTTCTTGTGACCCCTGATCACAGGCTATGGCCTCAGTGTGGACAATGGCTCTAGGTGTGTGCAGGGATTATATCTCTTAAGGTCTGTGTTGTTTTGAAGGATTTGCAGGGGCCGAACCGTAACCCCTCACCTCTTTTTGGTTTAAAGGCCAGTTGATGTGAGTCTATATTTTACAGGGATTAATCCATGTTAGAGAAATAGTGTGTTCATTGGAGAACCTGTTTTCCATATTCTTCTGAACCAGACATTGCATAGGAACATCAGTTCTATACATTTAAAAATATTTTTTGATACACCAGAGGAGGGGAAGTTGTGGTTTTGTAGACCCATCAGGATCCTACAGGAGCCTCTGGTTTACTGAAAACTTCTCATTAACCCGATACTAATCACATGGCTGTTTTTTCTCTAGACTGGGGTAGGGGTAGGGGGGGTTGTATGTATGTGTTTATATGAATCTACAGATTATGGAACAGCAGCTGCCCCGTGGCTAGATGTCTGCCCACCCGCGGTCGTCTAAGTGCTACTATTCAGGGGTCTCCTGTCTGCCTTGGGATGTTATTACCATGGAAGTGGGGTCGGGCTGGAGCTGGGGGCGTGATGCCAGATAATTGAGGTCCTTGTTGGGGTGGTCACATTTAACTGAGTAGGTTTTAAATTGCAGACCCTGTGTATTTAAAAAAAAAACTGTGGTAGAAAGGAGGCTGTGATTGTAATTATTTAATAGTCCACTAATTTAGCAGAGTTACAGTCCTCTGTGGTGTTGTAACCTCTGATCCACGGCTGCTCTGGAGCACAGCGTCTCATTTGTTTTCATTGTCGTCTGGGGTCATGACATTATTAATGATGCTTGCAGGCCTTTAAGAGACATGGGCTGTGTTATGGATTTGCAGTGTTGAAAAGAAAAAAGGTTCCTCTGTGTATAGAACCAGTGCTAATGAAAAATAAATCACTCACTGCTTAATAGGGCCACATTTTAAGTTCAGATTGTTATCAGATATAAATACGAAACAAGCACAAGTCACATTTGTGTTGTCAAATGCCTCACATAAATAAATGAATTTATTGACACAGTGCTGCTGTAATTCATTGTCAGCAAGGTTAAGCGAAAAGTAATGATATTGTGTAACTAACACTAATGTGCTGCACTGTTGATACTTTTTCCAGTAACAAGTAGCCTAGTGTACAGCCTAAAATGTTAAAACCAAGATAAAGTTACTCATAATATCACACAATTTTAATATGTTTTGCCTTTGCTATCTTACCAGGAAATTGATAAAGTTGACTGTTTTGTGTTCTTGTGTTCTGTTATCAGACTGATGTACAGTATGTCTACATTTCAGGACAAAAGAAAATGATTTGCTCATGAGACGCATTTTTTTTGCAATTTCAGAAATTAGCTTAAATCATATTAATAATCCTTAAAACCGCTATTACGAAACCATTAAGGTAGACTGGAGATGCATGTGCTGGTTTAAACAGGAGGATGTTTGTCTACTCTGCAGAAGGTTGCTTTGTTGCAGAAAATACCATGAAGAGCAACAGCAAAATGTAAGAGCAGTGATTTTGTTGTGTGATGACGAGGCCGAGTTTGATGGTGGACACAGAAGAAAACTTCAAATGATAAAAAAACATTTAGGAAGCTAAGAAGGGACTAGGTGGCTGTTTCTATTTTCTGAGGTATCCAAAATCAAAGTTATGGATGGTGATATTGAAATGCATTGATGAAGACATAGCCTTGGCTTAGCCTGGTGGTAGTAAGCTTGGGGAGTTGTTTAGCATCAACTTGAACAGGAATTGCCACACTCAACTTGTTCTATTTACAGATGGTCTAAGCCTGTTAGGTAGTATGTTCGTTGGATGTCCACACTCAAGAATCACCTGAATTTGCTCAGTGCTGTGGGACCATAGAATGTATAAAACATGGATGCTGTCACCCATTTGTTTTGGAAAAGGCATTATAAAGCCCAGTGATGGCAGTGGCCATATTGGAAATGCCATCTCATTCTAACTTTTGATTAATCTACAAACAGGCAAAGAGGTAAGCTGACATGGGTCTTAGCCTCCTGACAAACAGCTACAACAAATCTGCCCATCAGATTTGTTGTAACAGATTTCAGGCAGCCTCAAGTGGACACTCAAGGAACTTCTGTTTTTTGCACTTCAAAATTGGCTTTATTTTTCAACGTCAGAGGTATCCACTTGGAGCAGACGTTTGAACCCTGCAGCTTCACACCTTGTTAAAACTAAGTATATGATATGTGTTAGTAGGGTTGGAATTTAAAATTCGAACTTTAACAGGCTTGTTGTATAATTACTATAGAAGAAATGTTACCTTTTCAATGGCTATTGTGTAATGAGATACTAATTACACTGGTTAAGTTTTCAACACTAGATGTCAGTCAGTCTCATTGTCGGTTCTTCTGCTCACGCCAGATTTCTCAGCCTATCAAAATAAAGCACTGAAGCTCCTGAGAGAGTCTCTTGTAGCTCCTGCTCTGGTATTTAAGGGTCCTAAAAGCACCGTTGAGCTCAGGTAAAGCAAAAAAAAATGGGCTGTTGACATGGTTATTCTTGGTCACCAGGTGTTTATCAAGTGTAAATTTGTGTGTGTGTTTACTGTGGGATACTACGTCCGCCTGATGTCTGCTTCTGGGTTTGTGTATTTACATTTTGTACGTGTGTCTGTGTCTATTCAGCCTTCTTTGTGGGCAGCACTTACTTTACTGGGATCTCAAAATAGCTCTGGCCCTAGTGTGATTGTGTGTTTATGTGTGACGGACACTTCTAAAAGCGGGGGGGGAAGCAAGCCTGGCAGCTCAAGCTGTCTCGGAGCCAAACCCCCAGCTCAGTGTGTGGTTAGCCTGCACGACTATACTTAGCGGACGGTGCCGTGTGTAGCTTTGAGTGTTTAGCTGGGGGGTCTGCCAGAAAGAGACAAGGGGGTGCCTGTGTCCACACCTACCTATTAATTCACCTGGGGTGGGGGCTGCGGCTAACGGTTAAAGCTAACCACAGCTAAATTGAGCTGTTGGTAAATTAAGGCATAGAACGTATGAGTGGAATATATGTGTGTTAACCTGTCAGTGTAGTTCAGAACTCTGTCATAGTTGTACAATGTGTGTGTGTGTGTGGGGGTGTGTGTGTGTGTAAGTAAGGGGAGACTAGAATTGGAATGCACTGTGTTTGTATACGGGTCTATATTTACAACCCATTGGGGGAAAGCAGAATATGGGATGAAGGAGCAGTGAAAGAGACTTTAAAGGAAACAAACAGCAGCACAAGATGGATGAGGGATGCAAAATGTCTACCTCGTTGAAAGCTGCACATTCTGTCATCAAATGTATATGTCTTGGAGCAGCATCAAAGGCGTTTAAAAAACCTCCATTTACTTTACTTTAAAGGATTCAAGCCCTTTGATCAGCATACTTGCTATTTGAAAGAGAGCAGACATATTGGATTAAATGAAATCAAACATTGTAAACCAAAAGGGTTCAAAAAGGACCAAAGGCATAGAAATATTTGGTGGGATTGCCTACGAGACTAAGCAACATGTCTTACGGGAGTCAAGAAGATTTCGGGTTTTTGATAAAAGTCCACCATGTTTGAGTTGTAACCTAAAGCTTCTGGAAAATTTGGCTTTAAAAAAGTTAAAATGCATACCAGTATGTGTAAAAAGTGTAGTTTTCTTATCATCCCAAAAAGTATATTTGGAAATAAAAATTCATTAATATTTAAAAGCCAGATCATTTACTGTTTGACTATTTCTCAGTACTGTGTGGGTTTGGTGTTTTGATTGTTCTGCTGGATTTCACATCACGGGGCATGACATTTGGGAATCATCATATTACATATACCTAAACCTATTTGAGTTTAAACTGAGTCAGAATAGTCAGAATTCCTGCCATTTGAAAATAATTTGTTTTAAAGGTCCCATATTATGCTTTTTCTGGTTTTATATGCCCTTTAGTGTGTTTTCCATGTGTCCTGTGCATGTTTAGGAACATCTATGTGCAAAAATTCAAAGTCCGCGGAAATGCGGCTTCTCCTACGTCCTCCTGTTAGCTGTAGCATTAGCTGTATGTAACACTCGGTTCTAGCCCCCCTCGAAAAAAAATTGTCAGTGTGACGTCACTGTCAGTGTGAGATCACCAATCTAAACCCATTGGCTCGTTGTGGCAAGCCCTGCAGCTCATGTTGCATGCCCGTTAACTTCTGTGGCACGCCCACGATATGCCGTAGCCTGCGGTAGCACAGTAGTGCTAAGGTGCTAATGTTTTTGCTCCCTGGCCCTCGGAGCTAGAGTGGCAGAGCGACTGACCAATTACGGCAGCGCCAACAGGCCAACCAATCAGATCAGACTTGGCACACGTGGGGACTCTGAACGTGGGCACTTCAGAGCCTTAGAGAGAGAGTCAGAAGCGAGCCGGTGCGTGGAGCGGCAGTACATGAAAACAGACACTTTTTTCGAAATTTAGCTATTGTGAACATACTTTAGTAGGTACATAGATTAAATATACGAACCCCAAAAAGGGCATAATATGGGTTCTTTAACTCATCAACACAAAAATGGTTAGCTGATTGCACGTTCAGCTGGGGGGTAAGAGAGCTCCTAAAGTTAAGATCTCAGGATGAAGCGTTTCTCACAGAGAAGAAAGAAGGAGAGAAAAGTGATCATTACAATTCCAGCTCTATCACAGCCTCATATTAATATCACATTAAGTAGACTCTTAACAGCATGGTGAATAAATATGAGCACATAAATATAAGAAAAATAGAAAATATTTGATATAATTAGAGCTCAATTAATTAAAAAAAAGTTCTTATTTACTTTTGCATCAGAATGGTTCAAGAGTAGCCTAAATTGGTGACTGTTATTTTTCGAATCAAAAGTAACGTTCTTGCGCCAGAGGTTACAATGGTTGGGCCAGTGATCTTTGAAATCTAGTGGCCCGGAGGATCACTGGCAAATTTAACTTCATGTCAACCCCTGTAAGAGTGCAAAATGTTGTATTTGAAGAATTGTCTGATGTTGTTTTATTACAGAACTAAACTCCCTCTCCTCAACCCACTCATCAACTGTCTCCATGAACTTTGGCAGACGAAATCAGACAACCCACGCAAAGCAGATAACTATCACTTGTAGACTATGCTAACGCTAGGTGTTAGCAGCCAAATAGCTGCCACGTAACTTGGGAGGCCTATACTTCAAATGTATTGCATTTTTTTTTTTTTACAATGAATTTCCAAGCTTTACCATGCCCAATTAAAATCCAGTATCCTAAAAGTTTGAATTAATGTTTTAACATTTTTAGATGCTTACTATTATGTACACAAGAGCCTTAATTACTCATTCAAGAGGCTGTTGTGAAGTCAGGTTTCCAGAAGCTTCAAGGATTAGTACTCAGAGAAACCAGGTTGCACAGGTAACTGAAAAATCCATTTCATGGTCTTATGTGACAAGCACCTGAAACTTAAAACCTTTGTGTTGCAGCAGTGCCGTAATCAGGTTTGTCCCAGACCTGAATTCAAACACAAGGTATCCATAGAGCTGTATGAGTATAATGTGGGTTTTATCTTTAATTCTCTGCACAAAAGACGCTGCAATGACCGTTAATCCTGAACCTGAAATTTTCCATTCTTCAGTAGCCTATCTACAACAACATTCAACTTTGTGCGATTTGCTTTGGAAAGCACACAAAGAAACCTTATTTCCCCAAAGGGATAAATAAAGTGTCTGATTTTTTGATTTTCTTGACAAAATACAGCAAGCTTTAAAAGCTCCAATCTGACCGTCTTTTCCTTTGGCATTCAATTCAACGAAAATAGCTTTATTGGAATAAATGTAGAATTGAAATTGTTGCCTAAATGTGCTTGTAAAGATTTACCAAAGAAAACTATTAGTACACAACAAATATTTAATTGAGCACCCAAGGTCAGGGGTTTTAGATTGCTTTGAATGGGGGGGGCAGTATGTTGGAGGTCACCAACAACTAAAGTTAATGAGTTTTATTTACGACTGTAAACTACAATTTAGAGTGTTTTATGTTTTTATCTAAAGCTAAAGTAAACCAAAGTAATTAATGCATAACTTTTATACTTGCGCCTGTAGTTTATTTCATTTTAAAAGGCTATGGCACCATAGGCTCTCGTTTTGGGTTTATACTTAGGTTCATTTAAGGGCTAAGGCCATTAACAAGTGTTCGTGTCTCCATGTGAGTGCATGAGGACAATGGCTGTTGCCTGAATGCATGCACTATGGTACAAAATGTTCTGGGTCAGGAGAGCTGGCACTACATCAAGTCCCTGGACTGGAGTAACCTCAGTCTCACTCCTCTGTAACTCCCTCTCTGTCTCTCTCTCTTTTTCCTGGCTTACATTAACTCACAGCCCGAGCTTAACCCCCACAGAGTTACACAAGAACACACTGTAATGCATACAACCTTGACTCATGGTATAAGGTAGTTTTCTTCTGTCATGTTCTTTCTGATGACACAATAACACAGTTAAGGAACAGACCGTCAACATCTACTGCATATCTTTTAATGTTCATGTGAATAAATCAGTTTGGTAACGGGGACCAACTCCTTGGTATTCACACCTTTTCTTGGCTATGAGCATTTGTTTACTTTCTCTTGAACACTCATTTGGTCTCAGGAGAACACAGGCGACAGCTTACCTCTAACCGCTTGTATTGCTGCTGAGCGAGGATGTGAATGTTATTGCTTCGTCTCACTTATTGTCCAGTCATTTTTAAACCCAAACAATGGAGGGATACCCTTTCAGTGGCAATGAAAAAAAGCTGTTCTAGCATTGTGTTTGACTTTGGCCAAGAATAATATAAACCTAACTTAAGGAAATTATTGTTATGTTAGCAATAAAAAGACTGAGATGATTTTTAGGATAATGAATCTGTAACATAAGAGAACCTAAAGCCAAATATCATAACTCTTTTTTGTAAAGTAATGGAAGTGTAGAATCTGAAAAAAATTATAGTAGCTAATATAAGTTCAATAAGTTGATTTTGCTAAAAACAAAGCCCTTTGTAAACAACATCAAGTCAAGACAAATATTAAGACAGCTCCAAATATTTGGCCATTCTTTAACCCTCACCTTGCTTAGGTATGAGCTGCCATCTTTTGTAACAGCTAACAGGTGCCAAATGTTTTTAAGCAATCACAGTATTATGGTACCGATTCCGCTCCACCAGTTGGCATCGTGCAGTGAAAACTGTTAAAATGAAAAAATGTCTTGGACCAATGGATGTGAGTGTAGTTGAACAATAAATTACGTCTTCTTTCAAAACAGTTACTTCAGACTGAGTAATTTAATCCGACAAGAAGTTTTCTTTGAGTGCTGAGCTAAAGTATTAACAACACTGGGAACTTTTTGCTACTAAATGTCAATGTAGAAATGATATATTAAAGCTGTATCACACTCAAGGTCATGCCACTGTTCTGAATATCAGCACCACTGTTAGTATCTTTTGTACATCACATGGCCTCGTGCTGATAATGAGTAACAGCACTCCATCACGAGTGATATTGTTTGAATATGATGATAAAAATTAAGCATGGCCACTGAAGTTTAGATGCTCTGCTTGTAAAGAAATCTTGTATCAGACTTTTCCAAACATAGAAAGAACCCCTCTTTCATGTGGTGGATTGTGTCTTTTTTTTAACACCAGCAGCTACCTACAGTGAGTAGGACATTAAGAAACACTTTTCTACTTTTTACCTTGAGGTTTGGACTGTTGCTATTCAGCTTTGTGAAGCCCTTTCTAATTTCTGGGACATCTTGGTTTAAAGCAGGCATGGGTTACTTCACAAGACATGGGTGTACTACAAATCTAAAATTATATATGTTTAAGACTCGGTTGGCATCTCAGGGAGATTTGTGACTCCTGCAGTTACTGTGTGGGGTCGACACGAACAGGGGAAGGCTTGTGGAGCAGCAGAGGTGTATTTAATAATCACCAATTTTACACCGGTGGGGTTTTGGGTGATCATTTTATAACGTTATGATTGGCAGCCTGAGTTGTGGAATTTGTGAATGTTCCTCTTGTTTCAGGCAGAGGCGAGGTAGAGAGGGTAGAGTTTGACTGCTGTGATGGATGTCGAGGGTCCTGCGGTCCAAGTTATACCTCTTCCCCTTCCTCTTTCGCTTTTTAACTCGAGTTGTAAAAAAAGGGTTTGGTGCATTCTTTGGGCTGAAGAAAGTTCGCTCACAGGAAGCCAGAGCGCCTTCTTAGTCTGTGCGGTTCTTACTTATTGTCTCAAGCAGCAGGAAAGCACTGATTTTCACAGCTGAACTGTTTTCACTTCATCTGCTGCTTTCCTCTTGCACCCACAGGGTGACTGTGGTTGTGTGCATGTCAGTGGCTTGATAATTGTCTGTGTTTTGTGCACGGGAGTGTATGTGTGTGTGTGTAACTCTGGCTGACTGTGGTATTGCTGCAAAGTTGTGGGCAGATGTATGTAGGAGAAGATATTCTATCCAAAAAAAGAAATGTAATTGTCAAGCAATGAGAAATCCACAAGAGGTCTACACTGTGTGGGTTTTGAAATAAAACTAGTTTTACGTTTAATTTCTTGTTACCATCTTTGATGCTTTTATTTAGTAGTATGACTTCATGATGCATTACACCAAAGTGCACATTTAGACTTTGATGTTTAGGTTTTCTGCCATCACGCAGTTGTGGTATGAGGTGCAACAGTCAGAAAGATCCAGTTTCTAAAGGTTCAATCAATTTTTTCAATGTGATTGGATGTAACAAGTCAGCTGGTGAAGCAGAAGAATCCATAAACCAATCATACCGAGCTTGAATAAAACAGCTGATGCATTGCTCACCTCCCACTGCAGAACTGAGAGTGTACGTTTACTGCCTGTAGCTACACTGCGAGCTACCTGAGAATATCACATTTGTTGTAATGGAAAAGCTGATAATTCAACAAGCTAGCACAAGCTAACTGCTGCTGTTTGGCACCTGCCTGTCCAACAGAAAGCCAGCCAACTCCGTGTCCGCGGGTGAAAGCTAACCCAAAGCTCACCCTCGTTTTGGAACAAGCTTTATCCGTGTGGCATTTCGCCTCACTATGATTATATTTTCTTTTCTTTGCCGCTATGTCCCCGTCTGCAATATGCGCTGGTTTGAAACATGTCCAATGCCTGAATTGTATCCAATCCCAAACTCACTTGTGTGCTGTCATTGGCTTTGGGAAACAAATCTTATACTAACCCAGAACCTTCCCAAGACAACCAAAACACCAAAATACAGACAGAGGACAGGGTCTCTGCAGGCACAGTCACCACACGTATGGAGGCCCATGATGCAGCTGCATTACTTTTGTATAAGTCTATACTTTATTTTTAAAGGAAAAAACTACTGACTCCATCTTTAGATAAATAGAAACAGTTCTGGTATGAGGTGCCACACTCAGAAGGGTCCAGTTTTTAAAGGCCTCCTGTCTAAATTTTGGAAATGTGTTTGGATATAATAAATCAGCTGGGGAAGCAGAAGCATCAATAACCCAAATATACTGAGCATGAATAAAACACCAAACTTGTATAGTGGGATTCTTTGTCTACAATTAAGTTGAACTGATCAACTTAATTGTTATATTTATTTGAATTCATCTGTTGCATTGGTAGCTTCATATAAAGATGTTTGCACACAGTGCACTTTCACTTTTTCTCTTGTTGAATTAATAACTGAAACACAGCTGCTGCTAGATTATTGTCCACTGACATGCTGCACTAAAGTCTTTTATTACTGTTTTTGTCTATTCTGTGTTGTTTGTTATTTTTCTTTTACCCAGAGGTCTGAGAAAAGATCGTTTTGAGACTCTCTATGTCCCTTAACAAATAGCAGTGAAATCAGTTTACTCATCCTAGTCTATCTTTGGTGAATATTTTTTTAATTTTGTACGAAAAAATTGGATTTTATTGGTTAGGATCACAAGACCATCAAAAAATTAACAAAATCCCTCCAAAGGGACCTCTTGGTTCAAATGTAAGATGATGCAATATTCTTTCTTTCCAAAATACAACATTTACTGTCTTTCTGAATTGAACTATGAAAATATGTCATCACTATTGAAGGAACAAGAAGGGTATTAACAAAGAACAATCATCAACATTTAAGTCTAGCGTCAAATTTGAATTTCTTATATTTTTTAATGGAAGGATAATCGGTAGTTATTTAACCTGAATGCTGCTCCAGTTTCATGCACTGATGTCTGTTTATGTTTCCCTCCTGACAGCATCCATACAGGCAGAGGGAGGGATCACAGATGTTTTTATCACAGATGGTAAAACGTTAACTGTTCATCACTGAGGATTTCTGCCTGCACTCTGCCAGTGCTGCAGCCAGGTGGGACGCTTGCCTCTGCAGACCGTCTTGTGCAGACGCAGCGCTGCTCAGCCTCCTGTGCCGCACCAGGCTGCTGGGGAATTTTCATTATTTTCAAAGAGGCTCCTTCTTGGGTGGTCTTTGCCATGTGTCGGCCCCCAGCATGTGTAAATATGTGTGTATCTGAGTGTGTAAGTGTTAGAGAGTCTGCGTCTTGTTGCTTGCACGCTTTGTGAATAAATTTTGCCCGTGTGGCTTTGCAAGTGAGCATTTTTGCCCCAAAACAGCACAAGTCACGGATTTCCTTCCCACGTAATTAGCCATGGCTGCATTTTACGAGGGTGATAATCTAAACTGGGCAGCAGCCAAGTGGTTAGGACACAGCTAAATACAGCTGCTGTCCACAGCTCTTTCACTAGAAGCTTAAGTATTTGATACATTCTGGTTAAAATGGCATCTGTTTTCATTGCAGATAATACAAATAATAATACAAACAAATAGAACAGTGATAGTAGTGACTGATTGATTTCCTGTCTATAGATCTATGAGGGACCCGTTGCATCGTTGGCTAGAAGAGACTATTAATCCCCTACTGAAGTTTGTTTTTGGGTGCTCTGTAATTACTAAAACATGATTTGTGAAGGAGTACAGATTTCAAATGCATAAAATTATTTATGTTCATTTATTCCCTCAAATGCGGTTTTACTTAATGGATTATATGAAACACACAATTATGCCTTGTCCGAACATTTCATCAATTGGTGCACAGACTAAAAAGGTAAAAGACTAAGCTCTATGGCCCTAAGTTTTTTGTGGTCAGAATTGCTGCAGGTCTGGTTAGTACATTAGATTTGACTACAAAGTCCAGTTTAAGGTATTTTCAAAAATCCTAAAGAATCCAACCCAACTCTCCTAAATGAAAGCTTGATGTTTGTTTGACCCACATACAACCCCAAGAATAGTGTTCTTCATTCGTCACTTATTTAACAGCACATGAATCATGTACTGGTACTTGAGAAAAGTGTTCGGAAATTACGCCAGAGGGTTACCTACACCATATTTTCAAACAGTTCAGAAGGGATTTCTACACTCAGAAAAGTCTGAGCACCAATCATTATTTCCTCTGTGTCAACCATTAATGTACCAAGAGAGCTGGATGTGGTGTGTTGTGTTGAGTCATCCTTGCTTACAATTTGTCCCAGTGGCAAAATATTTTCCAATGTACCACCATTTAATGACATGTCAGTAACTGTTGAGACTGAAAAGCTAGTTTAATGTGCATGACATCATCTCAATGTAAAGTGTATGAGACAGATGTAACGGAAAGAGAAAATAATGCACTTGTGCAGTTGGACACTACCTGGACAAAACGGGAATAGAATAAAAAGCTAGGTAGGCAACCTACATTGACCTCTTTAGGTGCAGGCTGCATGTATCCTTCCCTTCATGTGCACAAGTCATACAAATCAAACTGTTTGCTGGATTTTGAGGGTTTAGTCCTGATTTTGCTGAATGCATGACCAATGTGCATGCAGCACAGAGAACCATGAAATACTGAAGTATTTGTGGTGGTTTTAGGCAGGGAGAGAGACATTTGACTCTTCTCCTGCAAAATGATTTTTCCATTGTTTTGGCCAATTCCACATTACAGGGAAATGAGCCAAGAGCTGAGCCAAAAGAGCCAACTGTTCATCCCAGCGAGGCTGCAAATGTTTTTTAGAGTAGCCTACAACCCAGCTGTACGGGCTATCATGCCATTATCTAAATACCAGCGTAGCACAATAATCACACAGAGAAACCGCAACCAATTTTCTTGTCGTGTCTTGAAGCGTCGCCAAGTTACCAAAAATATAGCACATTCAAGTTTGGGAGTAATTCAGTATAAGGCCCATTGTGGAAGCGGGAGAGTACTTTAGAAGTCAATTACAAGTATTATGTTTTCCAAAATGTAATTACTGCAAAGGTATTATGTATCTCCCACATCATCCACAAAAGCTTGAAGTGAGAATGGCATCTACATATCTGCCATGCAGCATCCTCACTCACCTTCTATGCCGTTCATATTTTATCTTCACTTAGACGTTAAAATAAAGCCAACCTTGTTGTAGGTATTCTTAATGATTCTTTGTATTTTTGTTTTTTCTTAATACTACTGTGAATGGATGTAAATGTTTGCAGCATTCAAGTCTGAGACGAATTTCCCTCCAGGGACATAAAGTGCATTGAATCATTTCACTGTTGTACCATGGCATAATGTACTGTATCCCATCCTACCATTGTGTTTTATTATAGAGTTTGGTAACAAAGTTAATATGAACTATTGGGTTCCAAAAAACCCTAATCAATATCAACGTCAAGTCCTCCATAGCTTTTTATTTTTACCTGAAAAATTGCTAATACCCTGAATCAAACAGCCCTAGCCCTTTCATGGGAACCTTGAATGATATCTTTTATACGGCATCCAGAGAGCACTTGGCTCCAAGAATGCACAAAGAAAAGGTCATTATAGTCTGAGACGATTAAAGCAGGAATAAACAACATGATAAATCCACCATTGAGAAATTAAGGAAAACATGTGACTCAAAGATGTTCCAGATGAAACTTCTGCAAACGAAAGTTTAAAATCAGAAGGGATCCATAGACAGAGTCTTTTATTCATTATGAGTTTACCAAGTTGTACATGAGCGTACAATGTTAAAAAACAAAAACTTGCCAAGGCAATTAAACATCTTTTTGTTGCCATCTCTTAACTTGAACTTGGATTATATCTGTGGCAACAGAGCTAATGTGTTGGTGCCTTACTTGGGTAGTGACAGTATGATGTCATAGGAGATGATCCCTGTCGGACAGGGGGAGTGGTCTCTGGAGGCAGCACATGGCGTTATAAGAGCAACATCGAAGCAGCCTCAAAGAGTCCAATGCTAAGATGAGAGTTGTTGCTTTAATATCCAAGTACATAATTGTTTCATGTAGTTTGACATATTGACATAAAACATGACTAAACAGTTTCATTGTGTGCATGGAGAATGTAACATACACGTGATAAATTCTATGGTTGTGCCCCAGGGCATAAACATCATCACCTTCTCCCACTCCCTGGTGATGAATTTTTCTCAATACTACCTGCTGTGTTCTTAAATCGGCTCACCAAGACTTCACACAGAAAATGTACAAGTCAGCTGGCAGGTTTGCGGGTGAAGTGGAGGGAAGTATTTGGCTGCGTTCACAAATGCCAGCCAGAAAATTTGTTGTATTTGTTTTCTATATCTTAGTCAATTTTTTTTTTTTTTTTTCAAAACTAGCAATCTAGGTCCAACTTCATATAAACCTTCAATATGTATTAATAACTATTTATACTGACAGCAACACAACTGGAGTACTACAAAGAGGCTGGTGGGATTTAGAAAGAGTAAAAAAAAAAAAAAAAAAAGTGACGACATCAGGCTCTGATGAAACCATATAGCTATGATTTCAATTTACATTATCAGTAGTATAAAGACTCATGCAGTTGAATGTGCAGGCTAAAAAAATCTTAGAATTTTTATATTTGAATGGTTCCAAGATAAAGAGTGTGCGCGCGCGTGTGTGTGTCAGTAAAGTAGTTTGTCCGTGTTTGTGTGAACATGCCTCTTTCTCATCCCCGCTGGCAGGAACAATAATCCTGTGGTGAAGTCCTGAGGAGCAGCCAAAGCCGGGAACAATGCGAGGGGCGTTGCGTGCCTCAGCAGGAGGTGGTTCATGCCCGGGTCCTCACCGAGGGAGGGGACGTCAAGAGTCAGCACCAGGACCAGGTGAAATGCCTGGCATGCCACAGTCCCATCTGGCTTCCTGCAATGGAAACCCAGAAAAGTAGAAAGTGGAGGATTATGTTCACCTTCCTGTGGGGAGGAATGTCGCGGCTGGAAAGGAAGGAGGCGGGATGCTGTTTGGACAAGAGTCGTCTGCGTTAAGTGACTAAAAGAACTTTATCTAGAGGGTGAATAAAAGGGCCAAGGTCAAAATATAAACTATCTCAGAACAATGTAGAACAATGTGTCCTCAAACATAATAATTAGTATGTGATGTTTGCTTTTTTCTACACTCATGGAAGTTTCCATATTCAATTATTCCATTTTTGCTTTCTGAGTCTGGCTTACACTAATTACACTGAATGAAAAATAAAATCCTAAAAATTACAATTTTAAATTTTCTCTTCCAATATTTGTGTTCATTTAACACAATCCATCGGTTGGTTATACAGGATAAGTTACACCCATATTTGACTTTTAGAAGGGTTTTCTTCCAGCATGCGTTTCAGTCAACCGGTTTTGCAAGCAATGTCTTCACTTTCATATAAAAAAAAGTGAGTTCATTGCCAGAAGCTGGTTATGGGGGAAATAGGAGGAAACATCAATGACTGATGTCAGAAACATAGTTTTCAAATACACAGTGGCATTGTAATATCTGCACCTGACTCCTTTCCCTTAAACCATCTGTTAACTCATTGCCCACCATGTCACTGAAGTTCCTTTCTAGACTAGACCTTGGATCCAATAAATCATCCAAATTAAATGACAAATAACACATTTTTATCCATGCCCTGCCCCTGCATGTCATTCCCCAATCTCTCTTCCAGGTTTCCTACTATATCCATTGTCCTATTGAATAAAGGCAAAAAGGCTCCAAAAAATGAATCTTAAAGGTCCCATATTATGCTTTTTCTGGTTTTATATGCTCCTTAGTGTATTTTCCAAGTGTCCTGTGCATGTTTAGGCACATCTATGTGCAAAAATTAAAAGTCTGCGGAAACGCGGCTTCTCCTACCTCCTCCTGTTAGCTGTAGCATTAGCTGCATGTAATGCTCGGTTCTAGCCCCCCTCGATAACAATTGTCAGTGCGGCGTCATTGTCAGTGTGAGATCACTGATCTAAGCCCATTGGCTCATTGAAATTTCCGAGAAGCGTGCTGAGCAACTGACCAATAACGACAGAGCGGATCGGCAGACCAATCAGAGCAGCCTTGTAACAGTGTGGGCTCAGCAGAGCGTAGCTGACGGACTCAGAGCGTAGAGGGAGCAAGGAGGAGCAGTACATGAAAACAGACACTTTTTTTTAACTTTAGCTATTGTGAACGTACAAAAGTAGGTACATAGATTAAATATACGAACCCTAAAAAGGGCATAATATGGGCTCTTTAACTTTCAGTCAATCTAGGAACAGGCAAAGAGGTGGAGCTGAGGCAGCCTTTAGCCTCCTGGCCAACACCTACAACCCACCCATCTTTCATCTCAGCCACACCCCTTAATTATTCCTATAGTTATACAAAAGTCTTACCCTCAATTAAATCAAAGTAGATTAGTTATTCAACGAAATTAACTCCCCAGTCTGAAAAGAATAAAGAAATGACCTACAGTTACCAAAATGGTTTTTAGAACAAGGATGTTACGTGTTTCTTTCTGCTGTAACAATTGGCATTTTAACATGGGACCTAGTGGGATTAGTTTTCACCACCGGAGGTTGCTGCTTGTCTGAGCCACGTACATTTTTACACAGATGCCATTTGCCTCTGTTTTTACCTCCATAACTGTCTCAACAAAGGAATTACTTTACCCTGACATTACAACTCTTACATTAAAGATGAGGTTCAGAAGAATTGTGATTTGAGCATAACCATGGATTTCAGGCTCTTCCTGAAAGGACTGATACTGCAAATTTTCTGTGAAGGCCATGTCTTTTCTGAAATCCCCATTTCATCAAACCCTCAAAGGTTAAAAGCAGGAAACAGTTTGCAAAATCCAAACAGATGCTAATACTTTATTTGTCAGTCAATTAATATTCTAATGTGTAGTTATCAAGGTGGATCTCGCCTGCTATGTGTCACATCTGTTTCTATTCCTCATGCTGTGGTGTATTACATGACCCGCTCCAGTCTCTCCTGATCTTGCTCTCTCCCTTACTTTTATTTACATTGCTTTATAATGGGAGAGGGAGGGCAGCACAATTTTACTGCTCACTTGTTTCACTGTAAACTTAAATGTATACATCCAAACAATCGTGTGTTGTTAATATACACATGCACACAGACTCAAGGCACACACACACACACACACACACACACACACACACACACACACACACACACACACACACACACGCATAAACATTAAACCTCACCCATCCCCCGTCCACCACTTTGCTGATTTGACACAAACAAGTCAGAGGGAGGCTGATGAAAAACAAGCCCGGACACAGCGCTCTGCTCACTTTAACTTTTTCTTTTTTAGTTCCGTTTCATGTCCCAGATCGTTCAATCATTCACACAGAGGGAGGACGTGGATGGCTTGACAAGAAGAGAGTCATTTTGTGTAACATTCTTTTACAGTTACCATCAGCCATGCAGTGTAAATCCTCTGACTTTTATGTACGTCCCTCTGTTTGGGAATTGCTCCAGCTTTGTTTCTTCTGTTCTTTCTTGCCCTCACTCTGTATCAGCCTTAGTGTTCTTCCCTGAGGTGTGAATTTGATCAAGACCACATGTTCTGCACCAGTCTTCAGAGGCAGCCAGCATTTTATTTCATATAATTCTTAATTCATAGTCCCTGCAGAGATGGAAAGAGCAAGACGGCAAAACACCTGGAATCACTCTGAGAGTTTTAAGATGGACAGGTTGGGCTTTCAGTAACAGTACTGTGTATGCAGGCATGTGTGCATGTTGTTTGTGCTTTAAGGGCTGCATATCTATATTTCCTTTGCACTGCCACCTAAATAAACTGTTATTTCAGTTCATCTAGTTAAACACAGCTTGTATGATGTGTTAATTCGAAGTAAAATTCATGTTTTGTTGGCGACACAATGCTGAATGTTAATATGGTGAAAGGTGGCTCTACAGGTTATTAGAAACAGATTGGCCAAACTTTTGTGGAAGACAAGACAAAGGTACATATGGAGAATCAGTATCCAGATGACCATTGTAGACCACAGTCATGGTTTGCATAGATTAAATACTTCCTGTTTTAACTGCTCTCTGAAGCTGTGCATTCAAAAGTTAGAGAGTTAAACTTAAGGAATTGAGATAATTTGTTTCTTGATCTGTTTGGTTTCTTTTTAGTAATGTGATTTTTTTTTGTAAATCTCAGGATTTGTTTTTAGCTAGCAATGTAGAAGCAATTGCAGAACATTAAAAATAAGACCCTCTTATTCAGAAAAAAGATGAAAGCTTTAAGTAGCTATTTCAAACATGTAATGTATTCATTTTTTGATTCTTGTATAGCTTTTATTCAGAATCACTTTGGTTACCAGTTTGAAGAAGAGACTTACAGCCAAACACACAAAAGTCAGAGACAGTGTGGATGGTGCTCCTTAGTTTACTCTGTGAAGGTTTCAACAAAGACTTTAATATTCTTCCTTCCCTATTAGTCTAAATGTTTTATACTACTGTAATTCTCCTGGTGGTCAGCTTTTGTTGTTTTCAAAAGTGCCTTATAAGTAAATTTGAATTGGATCGTATAAAAGACCGTGTCAGATTCAGAGTTGCTGAAAAAAACACAAAGGAAACATCTTTCTTTGCAGGATATTTTAACATTGATTATTGTTTGTAACGCCGATTCAGTGATTAAGGAAGTATTATTTTAAAGGTCAATCGTAAGGGCTTCGGTCAAACAGTCACATACAAATCAGATACTGAGGAACTTTGTTTTAATGTTGTTGAGTCAAAATGGTTGAAATGTAAATTTCAAAACATGGGGCTTAGGCGTGTTGACTTGCATAGAATAGAATCAATGTAGTAATTTGCATTAACAAAGCTTCAGTAAAATTAATCTGCATGTTATTGGCATCCTGCCTTTGAATCACAGCTACCGATTTGGTACAACAACCTCACTTTCACATCTGAGGTCACCAAAGCTGAGCGTGGATCGTAAGAGGTGTGTTGGGACATGTTTAACCCTTCTGTCTCAGCGTCACGGCGTCCTCTCCTTTGTGTCAAATTCCATTTAATCACTGTTATTGATTGCTTTTAATCACTGCATTTGGTTACATCTCGTTTGGTGACCTCTTGTGCAGTAATGATGATACGCCCATGTGCCATCTGTTCAGAGCGTGAGGCTGTTCTCGTTATCAGCCATGTGGCATCTATTCCCTGCAGACATGCCCATACAACGACCTGCTCATCCAGTATGGAGATGCTCCTACCCACCAGCCCATTACTCTGATTGCTTGCAAGATGAATTTGGGCAAATGTGTGTTCACTGGGGTAAGACAAACAGGGTGATGGGTGGGTGCTAATTTCTTGATTTGACCCCTCTTAATGGTGTGTTTTCATGTGAAATGTCTTTTTTTTATGCAGGGAAAACGCTTCAGAAGTGTGTCTGCATAATACACAGTTGACTGTGTTTCATTGATGTTTATCGTTCATTCTCTTGAGATGTCTTCTGGTTGGATTATGATGTCTCCAACTCATTTGCCATTAGATTGTTATGGCAAACCTTCGGCTCAAAGTGATAAAACACAGAGATTCAACATCCAAACCCAAGGGTAATTCTCGAACATCCTACAGCAAACGAGAGACAACGATCAAACAAAAACAAACAGTGGTGACGAGTGACTGAATTGCCATGGAGGGTGGGTGCTGCAGAGAGAGGACACTGGACTGATAATGATTGCTCTGTACCAGGCCATGATGGCCCACAAGCTTAACAGCCTTTTACTGTCTGGTAACTCAGCGCCAACAGATGTGTTTACTCAACCTTTATTACCTGTCATTAACAAGCTGTCAACATGTGTGTGTGGAAACAACTGAAGGTTTACCTCAAAGACATGTGCCTGAAAGGTGGATTAAACCTGAGGATTTAATCTTAAATGGCCACAAAATCAACATACTGGTACTTGGAGATTAAGTTGTCGTCTTTCCAGCCTCAGGTTAAGTTGCTGTGCGAAAGTCTTTTAATTCATTTTATGTCTATTCCCACAGCATAGATTGGCAGGAAATGATCAGGTGCACATTATTTCAGGTGAAAGTGTGCCAGAAGTGGTCAGGAGAGTTTTTTTAAGTCAGAAAATGGTGTAAAGATCCAGATAACATCCTTAGCTAGGAAGTGGCTAAAAAACTACAATACTGTTTGGTAGTTTTACAACATAAAGTATAGGAAAAACTTTAGTTTCTAGCTTTAGCTCGGAACAGGTAACCTGTTGATGTGCTAATATGGCCTAGCTTACGTTAACTTAGTGTAGGCCTTAGTGCTAAAAGGCTAGCAATAGCTAATGGGTTATAAGGGGTATTTAAAATGTGTTGTATGGCCACATTTCCCCTCCATATTGTCTTTTAAATTGCACTTTTATTGAGGGGGTAAAATTGCCAGCTATAGCCTACTTAATTGATATGGCTTAAAAACTGGAATACATCAGCAGCATATTATAACAGCTTTTGGGCTTAACAAGCTGACTGTAAGAGAAAAATGGTGGCCGTCTTTCTCAGCAAAAACAGACAATCCTTTGGGGGTAAATGACAAGAGAAGTCATGTAAGAAGACTAAAAGTGTCTGTTTATTTTCTGCCTTTCTACAGTTTGTTGATGTTTCTGCTTGGCTGCAGCATACGCTTTGGAAAGGCACAGCTGCAGGCTGTAGTGTACGGTACAGACCACTGCAATCATAGCGGAGCATGTCAGCCAAGCAAACAGCTTCAGTGGACACTCCGGGGAGTGTGTGTATCTGTTCTGTTACATTGTGTGTTTAGTTATGGACAGCTGCCAGTGGAAGGAGAGAGCAGTGAGGGGGGCTGGTTGTATATCGGTGTTTGCTCTGGAGCGCCGCCAAAAGAGTCCTCTGTTTTTCTCAGACATCGATAAAAAAATGGAGGAGAGAGAGAGTGAAACAAGTAGAGAAGAGGAGAGTTGCAGTTGAAAACGGACAAAAATAGAGATAAATGTGACGAACAGAGGAGAGAAATACGAAAAGGGTAAGGGGGAAAGTCAGTACTAATTAGTTGATTGTCCTTTTTTTCTAAGGGATTGGAACAACAGGAGGATGAGGAGGGAGTAAAGGAGTTTGACGAAGTGGAGGGAGGCAGAGGGACTGTCAGGACAATGGAGAAAAAAAGAAAGGAAGAGGAAAAGAAAGGACAGAGGGAACAATTAGGGGAAGGAACAGGAGGGAAAAAGAAGAACTGTGCTCTCTAGGTCCCTAACCTGATTTGAGGATAACACTGAGTTAATAGTAAGACATTTTAAAAAGGCACATTAGAGAGCTGACAGTGACTTAGCTTTTATTTAAAAAAAAGGCTGGATTTGGTAGGCAAATCCTGACACATTGTACTTTGTCTGTAGCTGACAATAGAGGCGACAAAAGATGTGAGGCAAAAGATGTGGAGAAACAACAGCCAACGACAATCGTAAATGCAGCATTTATGCTTCTACTTGCACCATTGATGCTCCAGTTTCTTTGTTAGGTCAAATTTGTTTTCGGTCAATTGGTATGTAGGCTCTAGCAGGTTTTGAGTTATTTGTTGCTGCCCTTGCATTGAGTTAGAAAATTATAATTATATATATATATATATATATATATACACACACACACACACACACACACACACACACACACACACACACACACACACACACACACACACACACACACTTATATTAAGTTACCTTGCTGTTTTGTTCACTGGACGCGTGCTCGGCCAACCCTAAATGTGGGAAAGCAAGCAGCAAGATTTAAAAAAAATAAAATCAGCTACCGTCATGGAATCTAATTCTGTGAGGAAGAGCAGTTCCCATTAACTGGATAGCTTTGATGGCTATGCATTTGCCTACTTGTTACTCTCTTCTTTCTTGTCAAAGTATGGTATATAAAGATGGAGACAGCAGCAATTCAAACGTTGAGGCTTCAAAACCAGCAGTCCACAAAACTATTGGTGCAGTCCTGAATGCTGCAGTGTTCAATGTTATACAAACTTTCGTCAAACCTCATGTTCAGGATATTTCCAATATATTGCAAACATGTGAACATGCAATGTTGGTCAAAGACGCACAGTCTCAACACACACACGGTGCGTCATTGGGAAGCACATTAGCGTCATGTTCGCTCATCAAACTGTACAGCGGTTACAATCATAAAGATTTACAACGACAGAACCCATGCATTACCTCCTCTCTCTTACTCACACACATTCACACACTAACACACCCATCATCCCCGCTCGTGACTTTGATCGCAGCGACCACAAATCCAGCTGAGCCGGTGTTTATAGTGTGTAGTTGTCGCCTCATGTGCAGCTTTTAGAGCGGAGAAGGTGGGCGTGGCACCGAGCGACAGGACTTCCAACTTCATAAAGAGCAGCAAAGCGCAATTAGTAGTGTTTTTACACTCTGGCCCTGTTATCCAGAAGCCCCTGGACATTTCCATCTGTCTCTGCTGTATATAAGGGGAAAATAGGGGGAGTGGTAGGCAATGAAGCAGCCACTCTAGCTAATTGGGAGCCACATCTGAGACAGGTCTCTGCACTGATGTCAGATCCAAGGCCAGATGTGACGTTGTGGGCAGATGAAAGAGTTTGAGCGACATGATTTTTTTTCTCCATCTGCAGCAACAAGGAGCGAGCGAGGGGTCTGATTCAATGACTGAAGGTTTGTTAGAAGATAAGATAAAAGATTTTAAAGAATAACGGTTTCAAAACATTGCACGTTGAAAGAGATTCAAAATCAAAGCAAAAAGCAGACAGGAGGGAGGAAGATAAAAGAGGCCCGCTCCAGCCGGCTTTTTCAAAATGTTTGTTGTTGTTCTTTTTTTGAAGTTTTCTGTTGACGATAAGAGCCCCTTCTGATCATAAGCTCGTGTTATTATAGCACTCAGAAGGCAGCTCATTACGGCCATCAGATAAAAGAAGAGCAAAACAAAAAGGCTGATTCGTGTTTTCATAACAAAAGATATACACACAACATCTAAGTCCCAGTGGCTTTGTTTGCTTACTTTGCCGGCCTCCCCTCCTGTTTGTGTTGCAAGTGTCTCTCGAGGCCGCGGCAGTGTCTTTTACTCACGGCTCGAAAATGTTAAAGCTCTCCTTCTTTGTGCGAATCAAAGGGGTGAAAATCCTCTTGGACGCAGAAGAAGCAGGGATTGGATCTGTTACTGAGACGGTCAACAAGCCACTCAGCTGCCAAAGAGCCAAACACTCCACAAGAAAACACGTATAATCCTCTGCTAGTTCACTAAGGGGAATACACACGGGCGTTCTGCAAGTGAAGATCTGCAGCTGCATGATGTTTCTCATCTCTTTGGTTAATATTCAGCTTTTATTACTCAGAAAAGCTTACTTAACCCATTGTGTTTTGATAACAGGTGTATAGATATGTTGTAGCAAACATAACGTCCAACATCTTTCAACACAGGAAAATTAGAGGTTTGTTAAACAAATTGACTTGACTTGAGCTTGTATAGCGCCTTTTTGTAGTCTTTTACACCACAGGTCACACCTAGCCATTCACACACTGATGGAAGAGGTTGCTATGTTAAGTGACCATCAGTGTTAATTAATCCCATTCATACACATTCATACACAGCAGATAAAGCAGAAGGAGCAACTTGGGGTTAAGTATCTTGCCAAAGGACACATCGGACATGTGGCTGCAGGAGCTGGGGATCGAACCCCTGTCTTTCCTGTTGAGAGACGACTACTCTACCAGCTAAGCGAGGGCCGCCCTAAAAACATTAAAATGTTCCTGTTCCAAACAACTGTTAATTCTTATGATGATTTACATCTACTGTCTTATGTCTGTAGTGGCCGTCATTATTACCGGTAACAATATTTGACAGTCAAAGTAAATTACTGTACTCGGAATTTGAATTGTAATTATAAAAATTGTAATTATAAAAATCAATTTTTATAATTAGAAGGTCAAGATTTCAGGAATACTAAGAATCAGATAAACACACTGGTTACAAAACACATTTAGGTTTATGGATGTATCTTTGCAGATTCTCCACCGTTTATCCCTGCTCCATATCCCATGTCAGTCTATCTTTGTCAATCTTTCTGTGTGTGTGTGTGTGTGTGTGTGTGTGTGTGTGTGTGTGTGTGTGTGTGTGTGTGTGTGTGTGTGTGTGTGTGTGTGTGTGTGTGTGTGTGTGTGTGTGTGTGTGGTTTCCTTCTTCTTTCTCTCTCTCAGTCTGCTCACCTGCCTCTCATCGGCAGTATATCTACGCAAAACCTTCATCCATTTTTCCCCAGATCATTGTCACAGTTCAAGGCCAACTTAGCTATACTCCTAGATTGCTTTTGTATCCATACATTTCATGTGCTAACCTGCTTCTCTTTTGTCCCAAAGCTGGCCGTTCTATCTCATGCTTGCCCACCTGCCTGCCTGCCTACCAGACGCTTCTAGCATCCAAACTTACACCTGCCAGCCACACTTTTCCCTATTCTTCTCCAGACAAGTCATTCACTTTACCGACTCCCTGTTCCCCACCATCGGCTTATCACAACTAGAATCACAGCTGGCATTCAAAGCTCTTCCTATCCACTCCACTCTGTCCTTGTTCTGCATTTGGGTCCTACCTGCTGAGCCTTTCACAGGACACAGCCATTATTTTCTGTATCACCTATTTAACAAGACAAGTTAAACTACAAAATCTAATTCAGCATATTAACACATCATCCATTTCCCCTTGCTGTTAAATGTGGTCTTGAAGTTTGTCAAAACTAAACGCAAGGAACTAAATCGATTCCATGTTTGATGTATGTATGTAGCAACAGAAGAAAATGGACAGTGACAATCTGGAGGGACATGAAGCCATATTTCAGGGTAAAATAACATTTTCTCTTTCTTTTATGTAAGACAACAGCTAACATTAGCGTTCAACTCGGAGGTAGATGGATCAGAAAGCTTGTTATGAAACTTACTGAAATAATACTGATGCCTCCTTACGACATTCAAAAGCAAAGAAGCCCAGCAATTTCATTTATTTCATGCCAAAGATTAATTGTGAGTTACATGTTAGACATTTAAAATAAAGAAGTAGGAAATTCTTCTTCAGAAAATACCACTTACACATGTCAACAAAGAGGGAGGATGTCCTTCTTCAACACAATATAAAGTTCCTATCAAAAGCTTAAATGTACTTGTCTGGTTTGGAGTGATGGATTTAATGAATTGGTGTTTTATGAGATGGTTTGAATCAGATAAAGAGAGCCAACATAGCCTGTCAAAGAAAAGACCTGTAACCAACACAGCCACATGATCAAATGTTAACACAATTTTTGCCAAAGTCAATACCAAAACACCAAACACCACTCTCTGTTGTTGCTAGTCAATCAATGGGATGAAGAACTAAAGCTCTTCGAGTACTATGACATTTCATTTTGGTCAGTCCGGTAATACAACACCTATATGTAATTTTTCAGACAGACAGTGTCAATGATGAATATTGTCAAAATCAGCATGTGTGTCTTAAAAACAAAAACATCCTTTTTCTCAACCTTCTACTTCTCACATTAGTCACATGGGGGCATACTTGAACCGACAGACTGCTCTGGCCTTTGGTGACGCACACAGACACAAATGTGCACACTCACAGACACATACACAAACACACGAGGCCTCACTCACAGAGGGCTCCGACATTCACTCTCACACAGGGAGACACCCCCTCTCTTTTGAAAATACACAATCACCATTCACTCTGCAAAATCCACACACACCACGATCTGTCTGCTTGGGTACACTTCATCACCACACACACGCTCCTGCACACGCACGCTCAAAAACACAAACACACACACACACACACACACACACAGACACACACACACACTTCACAGAGGGCCCCTCGCCTTATTGCCTCTCCATTTGGCTGGTGCCATTTGTTCCACACGTTTTGTCGGAGGCTGACGGAAAGCTGTACAGAGCTGGTGGTGCTGTGAGGCCGCATGATGGATGTGCTTGTCCTGACTTGTTGTATGTTTGTTTTTTGTTTTTTTACAGCGTTTACCCATTTTTCAATATAACAATGAAAAGCCTTGATTTACAGAAATTTGCTGTAACTTAAATTTGTACCCTTAAGGTTTCAGAGAAATAACATACTTCAAGATTCATATTAGATTAATAATTAGCAATTTTCAAAAGAAGAATCAAAGTATACTTTCTCAGAGATTTTTCCTGTTCATGATATATAGGAAACGCATGTAAAAAGTGTCAGGGCTTTACTAGTATTTGCACAAAAGTAATTATAAGTCAGGGTTAGAACATCACACCAGTATCTCAAATTTTCATTTTTCTCCAATGGTTTTATTCAGTATATTTAGTTCGTCGTGTTTTCTGTCACACTGTTGACAATGTGTAATCATATTCTGATACAAATGAATTTTGCTTCAGACTTTTTAAAAGTTTGGGATAAACCTATAATAGCTGAGCGTAAAAAGGCAACACACAGCACACACAGAGATAGTCAGCACAGACACATTTGACTAAAGGTTCTGGATGGTTTTATGAGCAACTTTTTGATTCCTTATTTTCTTCCTCGACAGCTTCCTGATTGTTGAGCTGACTTTTCAGGTCATCCAGCTCAGTCTGGTAACATTTTCTCCTTCTCTTAAGCAGTCTGCTGCAGGACACCAATCTCCTCCGTCGCCTTCTGACAGAGGGCCTCCTGTTTAGCTCTCAAGGCCCAAATCACCTGTTGGTCTCGGGGCACTTTTTCTGCGTGGGCCTGACTTTGCTTTTCAAGCTTATGCTGAAGGGTGTCCTCCTGCAACTTTGAGGCTGTCCTCATTCTAGTTATCTGCAGTGCTGACTAGTTCGACACCTTCAGCTAATCTCTTCTAGTGAGAGACTGCATAGTCACTCCTCTAAAAAAAGAATAAGAAAATAAGTACATTTTTGGGGTGTTTTTGCACATCAGCTTTGTCATTCAGCCTGTGTTTAAATAAAGTCAATGTATTCTCCTCTCTTCAATATGTAAAGACTTAATGTCAGATGTCGTACAATTAGCCCTTGCACTAGTAGCATTTGCACTATACAACATTGATGAACTGTTGAAATTTAACTAAAAGGCATTTCTATATTAAAGTACCCCACTTTGTTTTCGGTTGTTATGAGTGAAATTCCTTTGACTTTAAATGTGGTGGACAAACTCTTATGAGTACCCAGCAATAATCTGCAAACATTACATCTGAACCAGTATGACTTGTGTCACCCATTTGAAATCCCCACAGAATGCAGGTGTGGCATCAATGGTCACATAACATAAGTCAGTCTGGTTTAGTCTTTAATATCACCATTTCTTACTGAACAGTCTGAAAAAAGGTTTTAGACATCCTTTCAGCAAATACAAGGAGGGTCTGTGTGCCCACTAATGTTGCTCACACAAATGTCACACCCAGTTTAACCGTGTGCATCAATGCCTGACAGGAGGAGGTAAGATCAGTGAGAATTACATTGATTTAAATGACCAGGGACTGATAGATACACTCTCCATCTGTACCTGACATATGATAAAGAATGAATTTATCATGTACCTATGATAACTTAAACTGTCAAAGGAGAACATTAAAATTTCAGGGACTTTCCTATTTTCAAAACATGGCCTGGAAGCAAATATTTCTGTTATTTGGGAACACAGTCGTTTCTGTTTTCGCTTTTCTATCTTTGTCCGCCTACATGAACAAAGATGTTTTAAAACTATTAACAGTATACTTACTGGTTTTTTGTTTGTTTGCTTCAAGTACACCCCTGTTGCCTTATCTCTCTCTCTCTCTCCCTGTTACACACACTCTCACACACACATACACACACACACACTCGCACAGTTATCGTTCTCCTGCTGCTTGTGAAAAGCTACATTAATTGTTTTCTGTGTGCACATGCAGGCACGTACAAGACCAAGAAAACCCATCTGATTATGCTTACATGGACTGGGCGGACCACACACCAGCAGGCACATGTGGCAAACACACACACAAACTCTCTCACACACACACACACACACACACACACACACACACACACACACACACACACACCTGAGCCACACTTGACTCAGTGGGTGGTGGCGAGCTCACCAGATTTCTCCTCTTTAAACAAAGCAGCAAACTGCAACGAGGAGGAGAAGGGTGTTCTGTTTAATCAGGGGCTTAGAGAGTGAGAGTAGAGAGTTGGCATCAAGATGAAGGTAAACCACCTTCTTTTATGGTTTCATTTTTTTAAATGTCTCTTTTGCTTTTTTATTTGATTTCTTAGATCTCTGTTTCTTACATGTCTTTCCAGAAGCCAGAGTGGAAACTTGTAGCAACAAATGTCCATCACAATGAGTCGTGAAATCCTAAAATATCAGAAGCAACAGACTTGGAACTGACACTCAAAATGTAATACTTCTTGTCTCACACAAAATCTGTGCAACTTATCTGCAATATGCATAGCACTCGACTAATTCTCAAACATCAGAGAACTGCATAATTTATATCCAACACATTAATGTGGAGGTGAAGCAGGTGTAAATAACGGCTGTCCTGGAAAAGTCCCGGTCTGTAAACCATCAGGATAGAATGAGAAGACTCGTGAAAAGGAGTTGACTGAACCCACTGACCCCAAACTCCAACTTTCCCTGCTGCAGTCCCTCTTTGTCTCCGGGTTATGAGTTTCAAGACTGCCTTGTTCATGTCATGTTTGAACATTTTTGAAAGTAAAGGAACTTCTGTTTTTCAGTTGTTGTTTCATTCAAGACATGTTTTTAAAAAATGTGCACAATGAAGACTTCTACTGCTTGATGTTGAAGGTGTTATGAGAAGCCTTTAGCTAGGTCTAATACACATCCTATGAATTCTGTTGCCTTCTGTTTATTAGCTACAAAAGCAAATCAGACCAACAGCAACTCAAATGGCCAGAATTTGACTCAGTGAAATCTGGTATACAAAACTACTACCTCTACAGTCTTCTCTTTGTTTCACCCAAAAAATGCAGAAAACATTTAATCTCCTCTTGACCGCTGAAATCTTTCAATCGAAACAGTGGAAAAGGAAAGTCACTGGTAATGAGGGAATGCCAAATCGCATTGTTTCATCTGGAAAGAATGACAGATCGGCAGTACATTTCAAAATCACATTTTTTTCCTTCAAATCAGTAGTTATATATATTGTATTTGACTTGTTTTTTTTTGACAACTGGCAGGGAATCATACAATTGGTTGACAGAGAGTCAAAAGTCTCGTCGGTTTATACCCTGTGTCACAGCATTACATGACGACACAATTCAAGTGGATATATTACACTTAACCAATCCAACAATTCTGATGCTCCCAGGATTCCCTCACACATCCCTAGTGACTCTTCAATAATAGGTCAGGGATCATACAGCGTGTTTTGGGGGGGTAGTAGGTAAAAAAAAAAAAAAAAAGGGGGGGAGGGGGGTGATTTTGGGGATGGACAGGAAAGGGGGGTGTCCACAGTGTCTGTGAGCAGATGGTGTGCCTCTCCCTCTCTCTCTTTTTTGGTGACGTCCACTGGGAATTGGAGAGGCCTTTAAGCATTCCTTTAGAGGCCTGAGACAGATAAGTGAGTTATGCAGTTCACCACCATCTGGGCTCAGACAGCGACTGGCCTGCAGCTGACAAGTGCGTGCGTGTATGTGTATACTATAGTAATAGTGGTAGGGAGGGGACGGGGGTGTGTGTTTCCATAGTGATAGGTCCTATTCCTGGTGAGAGGTCCTTGCATACACTCGCCTGTGCCCTCCTACCCGCTGCCATATCGTCATTGTAAACTCTGATGCTGACTTTGACAACATTTTTTTTTGTTTCTTTCTTCTTTTTGTCCCTTTTTTTTGTCCCCGCTATTATTGTCAACAAATTTGGATCCTTTTTGGCGCAGCTGACAGTGTCTTCATGGAACATAGCATCTGTTGTGACACAGAGGGAGGGAGCGAGGGAGGATGGCAGGGGACCATGTTAGGTTTGCCAATTTCCCTATTCCCATCGTTCTGGGCTTTGTATGCTTTGTAAGGTGCAGCGCTGCGCTGCCAATTCTGATCTGCGCTTGACCTGCTGCATCTTTGCCTGTTGTTATGTGTGTTTAGCTCTTTTGTTTTACTCAGGGGTAACGCCGTCCACATGCATCTGTGTGTAGAATGCAGGGTCTTTACTCACATTATCAGAGAATCTTAATGTTGCAGTAAAAAAGTTACAAAAATGTTGCAATCACTATTACTTCTACAGCTTCTTCAGCTAATACACCACCAATCAGAAGCGTACTATTAATCAAACAGCAACAACTTGCATTGATTGCATTGACTTGAACATGAAAACCTTAAGATCTATGAAGCAAAAAAACACGGTGTGGAAAAGTTCTGATTAATCTGTTTTTCTCCTTTTGGTGAATGTTTAATGTAGTTTTAAATGAATAAAATAACACAAGTTGTTCATTCTAAACAGTTCATCTGTAAGAAGAAAGAAGTGGACAGAGGAGGCAAAGGTCACAAAATGATCAATTAACCTTAACTTTACCCTGAACTCGATTCATGGACATACAACATATTTTTTAAACATTTTTTTATGGGATCCTGTGCTTTTTTGTAATCTAGTCTTGGAAGACATACATTTGAAAATACATTTGATGTTCTGTGTTTGATTGTTAAACAGAATCTGTTTTGATTCAGGTAAGACAAGCAGGTGAATCATTGTCCGTCCGGAGGGTAAGACTCTATATTTAGTGACTTCAGAGCACTGTGACACTGGAAGCACGTCAGTGATCTCTCATAACTTGTTACAAAAAACCAGCACACAAGAGACAAAAATACATGTTTAATGTCTTTTGATCGTTTGATGACATATTTCTTTCTATGCTCTGAATGTTGTTAATTCTCTGTTTTAAAGCTCATTGAATTACTTAACAAATGAAAGTGCCTGCCTTGCCTTAATGGGAGGCTGATACACGCTCTCTTTGAAGTCTCTTTTAGGGTTTAAAATAAAATTTTAATCATGACTTTTTCAAAAGTAATCAGGCCTATGATGGTTGCCAAGTTCATCTCAATTCCTAAAAGAATCCACAAAAAAAGGTCTCCTCCGATCATCAATAACGGACAAAGTACATTGACTGCCAACTTCCATTGTATAGCCATTGAATCAGACTCTTACCACCAGTGCTGACGGAGCTTCTTTAAGACACTCTGAATCACACTTTGTGATGGATTTAAACTGGGTACATTTGGCTGTTTCATCTCTGTCAGGCTTTTGGATGGTCTGATGTGATACTGTGCCATCTCTGTGAAGATAAGCTGCAGCTCAGCCGCTCTGTACGTTGATTTCCATGTACACAATGTAGGCTGAATACCCACTGTGTAAGTACAAAACCCCAAAACACACACTGAGACTGTTTCCCTTTTTCTCTCTTTCTCTTTCACAAGTCTTCTTCAAAGCAGCCATACCGCCAAATCACCTGCTTCTCTTTCTCCTACCCTGCAGACTATTCATCTATCCATCTATCCCTCCACACATACGCAAGTGTGTGTGTCTGCACAAATGTATGCGTGTGTCTAAGCAGGCCTTTCCTGCTGTGTAATTGCAGTCTGCGTTTCAGCCCATTGCTGTTGCCCCTGTGTGGAGACGAAAAGATGTTGCTAATCTGCCAACAGAATACAGCAGGTCAAGCAGCCAGCGGCGGCTGAATTCAACCCCGGGACCACTGCCACAAATTAGGACACGCTGACAAGGCCCTGCAGCATTCTGGGTATTGTTGTGAGCTGCCAACGGGCCTCTAAAGCTGCTGGCCCCGAGTGAAGGAGCAGCCAAGGAAAGGTGAAGATTAATAGTGGCTTGGTGACCCGGGAGTACGGCTATAAATCTATATCGCCACCAGGCACTGCAGCTATAGTGCGCGTCTGTCATTTTGTCAGTTGCACACACACATACACACACAAACATCAATCAGCGCAACGAAAGATTTCAGATGTAAAACTTTTAGGAGAAAAAAGTAAGTTTTGTAGAAGTAGAACGTTTTGGCATTTCAGCTTCTCCTCGTCAATTTTCCCAACTTGCACTAAGCTTTCTTCTTTCAATAATAAAAACAAAATACTCAATCATAATGCTATAGCTAAGAGCTAACAGGACAAACCCAAACTCCTCTGCTTTCTGATGAATGACAGCTCTTTGTTGCGTGTCTCATAAAGCCTGCCACGGCCATCCTTTTTCTCCAGACCTGGCGAGCAAATGTGAGGCGTGAATAGCATTAGTCCGAGTCAGTGCACCCATAGCTGTGAAGCCAGCCCTGAAAACACAGCCTGCTAGCCCTCCTCCCCAAGTTTTATGAGCCAAGGTGATTGAAGGAGAAGACAAAACTGCTCTTCCAATAGGACGGGAGCGGGAGGAGAGGAGTGGAGCGAGGAGGAGGAGGAGAGGCGACGGAGATGGATGGATGGACAGATAAAACAGAGGCAGCAGCCGCTCAACAGAGGACTCACATCCCCGTGTTAGTAGGGATGTGAAGGGAAACAGGTTTGTTGCAGAGCGGCTGAAAAGCATCCGGACAAAGGCCAGCGAGGGGAAGAATGGAGGTGGAGGACTCTGGCTGTCAGGACTGGCGCTGGGATGGAGTTAGATCTCATTTCTCAAGTGTCATCGCACTATCTGTGTCTCCTCCTCTCTCCTCTCTGTCCAATTACTGCCACAATGTAGCCGGCCCCCTTCCTGCAGAGCTGCATATGGCTCTCTGGTTGTAAAGCCGTCCCTCCACAGTGAAGCTATGCAGTTATTGATGGGTACAGTATGTGTGGAGCCCAAAGGGGCCACAGTTGGCTGTTGTTTGACTGAGCGTGAGTGCACCGCTCTGACAGCTTGTCTCGACATGATTTCCTCTGAATGTCGACACGCCCGGTGTATCACGGACTATAAGCATCAGTGTAGGGTTAAATCATTTAATGTAACCGTGAGAAATTGGTTTTCTCCAATAAAAGAAAACAGGCTATAAAATTGTTTAAAATCAAACTTAGAGTGAAGAAAGTGACTTTTTAAAGAATGCCAAAAAAAATCTACAAAATGGCTTAGCTTGAGATTAAACAGAGTAAAGTATCTGATGTGGAAGCTGTTTCCATAGCGACACAAAGAAAACTGCTATCTAAGAATAAAGAGGAGATACGCACTTTATAAGGGACATGTTTTTAGATCACCAACATCCTTACATTTAAAAGACCTTAATCTCCAGATCTTAATTATTTTTTGTTAGGTTGTTTTTTAATTTGGTGATATTTTAGCATTATTTAAGTGGAGGCTTCAAATAAACTCTTTCTAAGAGTTTTCTGCCTGTTCCTGCACTGAATGTTGTCTATTTTGTTATTTGTTTAATATGTTTTTTCCCTTTTCCTTTACTGTGCAAATAAATAGATACATATTAAATATTAAATACTACATTGAAAGACCTTTCCTACATTTTTGTTGTTGTTTTTCTTTGTGAAATAATTATGATAATGCCTTTTCAAACACTGAATTTCTTCTGAGAACCTTGACTGATTTTTACATAGGCTATTAATGATTCCTTTCATGGTATATTATGTCCTTTAAAGTATTTATGTCCTATTTGTTTTTACCTTAACAGTTTGTATGCCTTTGTTCTGCTTAATGTGATGATTTTATGTCTTTTTTTTATTTTGCTGCCTTGCATATCTTAGTAACTTGGATTTGACAAAGTGCTCTTATAAGGTTATATTAAATATCACAACAGGACCAATTCCCCTGACATCTGTGAAGTGGAGGCATTCAATAATCACACAGCATCACTGTGTGCACTGGTGTGTGTCTTCTGTGAGAATGCAGCGCTCGTAAATCACACACACACACGCACACACGAACACACACACACACACACACAGACCCCCCCCCCACACACACACACACACACACACACACACACACACACACACACACACACAGAGCACTGTTTGCTCCTCGATCAATCAAACAGGAATCAGTGTCGTCCTCAAGGACGCTCTTCTCAACATGTTGAATGATCAGGTTCTTCAGCTCATGTTTGTTAAGTGACTAAATTAACGCTGACTTTTGCAAAAAAAATGTGGTAAGCTTACATTAATGCAGTTTGATTGTATTATGTTGAGCACACGCTGAGACAAAAAAATATGTTGTATAAGGCTTACTAATGCAAAAAGTAGTCCACTGCATAATATGACTCATTTAGTAAAATGATGACGTCATAAACTCATAAACATATGGATTGAATTTCCCCAAATCTCTCATCAGATGCAAAAAAATATTGTTGCACATGTGGTTATGAATTACTGCACAGAGAAAATAATAGAACAGATAATGTGTGTATATTAAGTTTTATAAAGTTGTTGTTTTATTTTATTTTTAAATAAAATAATAGTTTAAAACATCATCCTAAAGATCTTTTCAACATTTTGATTCACTGTGTCATGAGAAGCACATGCACACATTATTAATGGATGCATGCCATTTAGTTGCGTCAGTAAAAAAAAAAGTCCTTGTATCTATAGCCTATTGTTTTAATGTAATATGCGTTACAGATGTCACTGCTGTGTGGGTAAATTACAAAGTTTGAACATGTTTTTTATATATCTGAAAACGTTTTCAACATTTCCGTATGTTTTCTGCGTTGGAATGAGGATGTTGGAATTCACTGATGTTTGCAGCCAAATCAATAGTTTGACCTTTTCACCTTTGCAGGCGGGAAAACTGGCGGTCCTTTTAGAGAGTGACGTCCTATAATTGATGCTCCTTACACTGAAAGAAGTGTCCACCTAAAGTCAAATGGTACGCTGTTGTGTCTTACATTCTGTCTCCTTTTTCTAGCATTAGAAAAAAGGAGATCACTTCACAGACCATCCAAAAGCCTGACAGAGATCAGGTGAACACCCTTTAGGCCACATGGTCAAACATGATGACGTTGTTTTCACTGTGATTGATGTTTGAGCTGTTATCCAGGAAAAGTCTTTACACCCCTTTTCTATTGTAGCCTGAGCCTAAAAAGACATTCATTTATGTCATCAAGAGACATTTGTTTTAAGACTATATGTAGGTCCTTTTTTGCTATAAACTGTAGGCCTATAATTAAAATATTTCTGCAGCATGCATGAATGGATGACGCATCCATCGTGCAAGCTGTTTTGAAATCTTTCAATTTGGAGGCCTATAGGCTACTGACAGACAGTCAACTGTGGCCTTTTGTATTCATTCTGAAATAAAATGTAGTTTGGACAGACAACCACACACATAGATTTCTGCTTTCTTCTCATCTGTGTTTGCTGATGGCGGCTAATAATGAGGTCTTTATAGGGCCTACTTCTGGATTGAATTCTAGACGAACTAACTTTTCATACGTTTTTTTTCCACAGTGCTAGTTGTCCCCAGAAGATCAAAATGACAGCACAAAAGATCCCACCAGTTGTCTACAGTGTCCTGTGTATTCTCAGTAGCAGGTCAGAATTAGACATTAGCCGCTCGCTCCATCACGTTGTGAAACTTTGTAAAGGATCTGCTTTTCTTCCGCGCAGCGTTAAATCCGATCCCCTTGATGCGTGGGGAGAGCAAAGTGAATTTAGAGATTGAGGTGGGAGGCTGATCACCTCCGCCCCCCCCCCTCCTCCTCCTCCTCCTTCTCCCTCCTCCCCCTCTTCCAGCCGAGACCAAAGTCGAGATGCAAAGAAAATGAGAAGACAGAAAGAAGATATTTGAAAAGCTGCCACGAGTTCCCTGTCACACCGCCTCCTGCGTGGATTGAGCCGAGCTCTTTGTTATGCACACAGGCATGAATACTGAGTGGATGTAAAGAGAGAGAGAGAGAGAAAAAAAAAAAGCCAGGGCAGAAGGGGGGGGAAAAATAAAAACATTGGGTAACGTCTGCATCGAGAAAACCAGGACGAAAATAATTTGACCTACAAGATTTCCTTAACATTGGATCAAAGGGACCAACATCTAATTGATGTATTCCTTTACGACAGGGGCCTGAATGTACACAGAATTGTAACAGTATTATACCAATAATGGGAGTGCTTCAAGTTGTGAATTGTGATGTCTAACGTAGCCTAATATTTTGTGGATTTATTGAAACAAATCGCTCCATTTCAATTTTTAAGGCGCTTTGTTGGATTATTTGGCCGTTTCTTTTCGGAGGGATTACTGGTTTGCATAAATCTTCTTTTCAATAACAGGCTCTATGAGTTTGATTATGACGCACGTTATTAACCAAAAGGGCACCTGGGATTTTAGCGTGCAGGACTTTGCATGCGGCTGGTTCAACGCTTGTATACAGAACAGGAGAGAAAGAGAGAGAGAGAGAGAGAGAGAGAGAGAAAGGGAGGGAGAGAAAGAGCACAAACAACAGATCCCCTCCCCGGATACAATCACCTTTTTGCAAACACGTGGGTCTCTGTCTGCACACTTCAGTTGTAGAGTGAAGGGGGGGGGGGGGGTTACACAGGTGTCCAACAACCCACCCACCCCAACCCCCAAAACACCCTCACTGCAGGCACACAAGAAAAACACACACAGCAAGAGCATGCATGTATTTGACCGCACTATAGGAGAGAACAAAGCGGAAATATTGACATGTGTAATCATCAATAACTAAAAAATCCAAAATGATTTGTTAAAAAAAAAAAAAAAAAGTTCTTTGTGCTAGAGAGCGCTGAAGAAGGATAAACGAGGCATTATTTAGAGACGTTTGTACGTAAAGTTCAACAGGCCCGTTCTGGGTCATGGCTTGCCTCGGCCTGCGGTGAAATATATCAGCATAGACAACATTAATTCAGTGTTTGGATCTTTTATTTCATGTTGGGTTTTTTTTAATATCGAAGTCAGGGTAAATGCGTTTACTTCTTATGTCATCGTTTTATCTCAGAACTCACTCACTGGTGTGAATTTAATACTGAATGTGTCTTTCGATTTAGAGAAAATTCGTCTTCGATGAGACGAATCAAGTCAGCATTTCATTGTTTTTACCTCTTCAATAACTCTTGGATTGTTTTTGGTCCTCAGTCCCTAAACATAAACCCAGACCTGGATTTAAAGGCCTTGGATTTTTTTTTTTTTTTTTTAAGAAGTCTTTTTTTGGGGGGGAGGGGGGTAAAGGGGGTCAGGGAGCTTTAACTCGGTGACAAAGCCTCATTTGCAGGTCAATGCGATGGCACACTCGCCTCTCCTCTCCATCCAGCTCGCCTTTGTTCCCTGTCGCCTGCGCCGATGCCAGATGGTCATGGAAAATGCTAATTCCTCTTGGCTGATTTCCCTCCTTTCTATGTTTAATTGCAGCCTTTGCAGACTGTCCCGTTAATTGTGTGTTTGGAGAGGAAAATGCGATTAAAGTTTTCGTTTTCTGAAATTATATTTTTGTTGCAACATTTGCGCGACGCCTCAAAGCCACTCTTTTTTTTTTTTTTTTCCCCCAAGAAGCCTTTTTTTTTAAAGATTCGAAACTGAAGACCCATTTATGAGCAGAATTTGGAGAAACATGTGACACAGTTTACTCGGAACTGAAGAGATCAGCGGTTAGTGTGATTAAAAACTTAAAATGAAGTGTGAGCCTGCAGGGGTGCACAAAGAGGCCTTATTGTGTTCTATTTTTTGGATACATTTTTTAAAAACGAATACATTTATTTCACTTCTGAGGCTAAATAAGTAAACAGAGCGATACATCTGATTGTTTATTACAATCATTTAAAGTCAAAATCATCAGAATAATGAGTGCATGCCTAAATAAATCAGTTCCTTTTTTGAATTGTTTCATCACCCAGTTTCTAAATGTTGCCCTACATACTAAATACATGTTTTAAAAAGTCTAATCAGGTGTACTTAAATTGATTGAATCTGTTTTATATTGATCACATGCAAAATGAGTCAGTTTCTTCAAAGCAGATCATCGTTACTTCATTCAGAGGACATTTAGATTTCCCAGCTTGATTTAATGAACTGGTTTTAAGTTAAAAAAAAATACTTGATCATAATTTTTCTGATGACTGAGACAAACATGTGTGTGTTGGTGTGTGAGTGTGTGGTAAAGGTCAGAGAGGCTGCAGGCCCATGAGGCTGTTTCTGTCCATCAGCAGCTGCATGTGTAATTATATTGTACTGCAGTGGGCTGTTAATAAGGTCTGTATGTTAGCTGTCATCTCCTTCCTTTATGTCCATCATACACACAACAGGGCTGAATTAACTCGTAATTGTCAAACATGTTCTGCAGACCCTGTTGAAACCGTTTAGAGACAAGATCCAGTTCTTGAAAATTAAGGCCTAGACTTAGAGAATGAAATTATCTCCAGGCACCGATATAACCTTTTTTTGGGGGGGGGGGTTTTGGGGGCTCTGCGTGGATAGTCTGATTAAAATGATTTACTCTTTAAAGGACATGCAGATTATTTTCCAGTTTAAAGGGAAGCTTACTGGGTTGAATTTCAGGCCTTAACCTCTGACCTTTGCAGTAAAAGCTCAAATTAAAAGGCTCTCTGAGACAACGAATGTGATTTTGAGTTCTATTTATTGGGACAAATTTCATATAGTTACTCAGCTGTAGAGACAAATAAAAGCAGATGACCCCTTTAACTCAGAGGGGGGGACCTGAGCCCCTGAATGTGTCCAGTCTCCAACACAGAGGGGACTTCATTAAAGTAACACATGAACAGCTGTTGTCTTTAACATGTAAACTATTGAGATTTTAAAACTGCACTGAATGGCCTTGGAGCTCCCCGTGGGCATATGGGCGTTAATTAGCTGGATATAGCCATAGATTAATTATAATATTTTTTTTTCGCCAATCCGTATCAATGGAGCAGCCAGACAAAGTGTCTTTTGTTCTCTGATGCAGGACATTCTGTGGCTGACTGAATGGGTCTTGGCTATGTCTACATGGATTTGCCATATGGCAACAAAAAGGAAAGAATGGAGCCGGAGAGCGCTTTGTGTTGGAAATCAGAACAAGGCCTTCAGAGCTTATGGCTGCATGGAGCTGACAAAGTCACTCCTGCCATCAAAAGTCTCCATTTTCATCAAAACAGTCATGTCACACAGTCGAAGCAATTCAGACTAATGGAGAAACTTATGAGGAATTATAATATGTGGATCTATCCCCCCCCCCCATGCGCCTGCAGTGCCAGGCTGGTCGTAGGCAAGGCCCCGCGCGCATCCACCTACTTTTGCTTCTGCTGCTGCATTTGGCTTCTTTCAATTAAGGCTAAACTTGCAAGTATGACCTGTTGAATGGTTTGTTTCAATAGACGAGCACAATTACAAAGACTAGTAGTTTTCTTTTTGCAGCTCTGGCAGGTGGCCTCCACGCCCGGTGTATCCACGCCGGGGTAAACAGTGTGTGTGAGTGGGTCTTTAGAGGGCTTGTTGAGTGCGGGTTGCATGTGGGGGTGTCTACATGGCGGACAAAGCGGGGATCCAAAGGCAGCTGCTGCTTCTTTTAGAAGGGGCGAAAGGGCCTTTAAATCCCAGCCTATATCCCGCAGCTGCCATGCTGCACGTCTCAATGCGTTTTTCCCCCCGCAAGGTAAGGCTCCACGAGCACAGAGAGGCAGACAGATAAGAGGCGGAGCTGCGCGAGCAAAGGGATGTACCTGCGCACTACGCAGCAGCGCAGTCATCGATGTCTGTGATAAGACTGCGCAGAACTCGTCTTAAATGATACTTAACTACAGCAAACGACAACCTGTTGTTCTTGTCTGGATACTAAATATAACAAAATACGAGCCTTAAAACCAGAAAACACCCAGTTTCTCAGTTTTACTTTCAGGACTTATTTGACAAAGACTGGATTTCAAAACTCCCCAAGTAGACCTTCACAAAGACAAACAACAAATGTGTTTAAAGTTGAAGTGAAAATATTTTATTCTCATCTTTCGTGAGACATCATTAGGGCACTTGTATGAAAACACACACACAAATAAACGGCTCAGAAACACAAAGACATCTATTTTTTTTTCAAGTGTAGACTATTATAGAGAAGCTACATGATTGCAGAAACATCACAAAATACCAAAAAAAAAAAATGCAAATAATAAAATAGTATAAAATAAAAGTATGCCCATTGGCTAAATCAACAAGGCATTTAACAAATATCAAGAAACATAAATAAATTATAAGTTAAAATAGTCTTAAAAATATGCATTTACAGGAAAAACCAGAAACAGAAATAAACAATAATAAGCTACTGTCTCTATAAAGCTGTACACTTTTGGCCAGTGTAGACAATTCTTTTTAAAGTTATTTAGGATTGCACAGATGTTAAAACATTTTAACACTGTCGAGTGGCTGTATGCAAAGCAACAATGCTACATTTGTACTGGATAAGAAGTAATTCGGCGAAGTTTTTCCTCTCTCCTTTTTCCGCCCTCTTTCATCCCCAAACCGTTCAGTCCTGAGAGTCTGCTCCGGTGTTCCGGCTGCGCTCCGCCGGGGCGCAGCGAGTCGGGAGCAGCCGTCCGGCCGGGCTTTGTGTCTTCCCCCACTCATACACAGCGTCACCCGAGGGTCTTCCTTTTTTTTTCCTCCGGAGAGTGAAAGTATCGAGAAGATATCCTCACTCGATCCTCAAACATGCGCAGGCAAAATAGTGCAAAATAAAATAAAAAATAAAAACACCTGAGGAAGGAGGAAAGACAGAAAACACGATGAGTTTTTGTTTTTTTTCCCCCGAGGAACAGCCACTCTGAAGAAAGACGCGAGTCAGCAGGCGTCACCCTTTACCCGAAGCCTTTTCCCGCCACATCATGACGCACATTCCCCTCCCCCAACAACCAGTGTTACTACAGCTACTACTATCACTACTCCTGCGATTTCACCACCACAAGCCCCCCCCCCCCCCCCCCTCCCAGATAAGGCTGTCTGACTCGCGTAACCTTTTTTCGTTAGGAAAATAACACAAACACACTTTTTAACATGTAGGCTTCTTTAAGTAGCCTAATTACATTACTTTAATAACAATTTATAAAATATATATATATATATTTGATTAGCCTATTCAAAACGTAATAAGAGTAGATACGACAAAAAACTGGACAAATTTCACAATTTTTAAATCTTTACAAAATAAGGTGAATCTTCATACCTTCAACGAATCCTCTTTCGTGGAGTTTGTTCCAACGGGATTGGAGACTTTGAGAGGTGGCAGGCACTCATGTCACTCGATTTTCTGTCAGCAGCCCTTTTTCGTTTCACGAAAAAATCTATTTGAAGGAAAATATTAAAAGTTAAATACACACATTCTGGAGTTTAAGGATAGCAAATGTATATATGCGCGCTATAATGATTGATATAACGGCGCAGCGCATACGCAAAAGAGCGCACGAGATTTAAATCTTCTATTTACCTGTGATGTGTGTGTTGTTTTCGGGGGTGGCAGTCCTCTTACGTCTCACACACGGGACCTGTCTGTGAGTCGACCTCCCTGAGTTCAGCTTGTCCGTGCGGTTCTCCTGGTTGACCTGCGCCGGACAGGGAGTGCTGCTGCTCTCCTCCGGCAGGGCCAAGCGCTCCAGTACATCCATACGCGGAGTCTCCGGGAGAGGAGAGTCCGAGGGGGTGGGTGTCTGCTTGACGGGCGTCTCTGTCACCCTTGTCCTCTCGATCTGTACGGAGTCCTGATAAAATACCGGGGTCTTATCCAAGGACACCTCTTCCCATGCGTAATCCCCGTTCTGCGGGGTGTTGGTTTCGAAATTAAAGTTCCACCTCTGCTGGTCCCTCTCGGAAATCTCCTTAAGTTTGGTTTTCATCTCCCGGTTCAGCTCGTCGTGATCCACCGGGCCGAAGAGGTTGCGGCAGACGCTGGTGCGCCGGTGGAGAGGGAAGGTCCTCCGGGCCACCAGCCTCTCCAGTGCGCTACACGATAACTGGACGTTAGACATCTCCACACAAAATTTCCAGCAAATGTTAAGCTACTTGATTGATCCTCGATAGGAGAGTTTGTTGTTGTTGTTGTTGTTGTTGTTGTCGTCCCTGAAAATACGTGCGTGTCTCCTTCTCCTCGTCTGTACGTGCCTCCCCTCCACACTTCTGTTTAAATGTACCTTCGTAGTGAGATGTGGAGTATATAACCTCCCTACCACTCGTCTGTCAGAACAGAAACGTCTCCGTCGACTCTCTCATTGGCTGTCCTGGTTCGTCGTCCCACCCCCATCAAGACGCACGCACCACCCCCACCCCTGATTTCCCGTCGGCTTCACATACCCATTTGGCTGTGCGCCCGGCAAAGCGCAGCGATTTGAGTTTTCTCCAAGAGAACACTAATTCAGCGGAGTTTTCCCGAAGTCAGCCAAACTGTTGGTGCTGCACTGTCAGGTCGCCTTTAGGTGCTTACACAAGCAGCTGCTGGTTTGGTTATGCATCCATTATCCATTTTTTTTTCTATATGTATATATAATCGAGCAATAGCCTGTGGAGTGGATTGTCATATTTTACAGGAAAACACAAATTGCAAGTTGTAGGCTTCTATTTAGCTGTCCTCGTCTCTAGTTTACTGGCAGTACATTTAAGGGGGGGGGGGGGTCTCGCTGTCCGATGTATGACCTCAAAACGTGATCCCACACATTAACAGTATATGCATCCTCCTCCTCCTCCTCTTCTCTCACCACCTTCCTCTCCCTCCTCGGATGCTATAGTGTCTACACTCCGCAATCTGCATGTATTTTTGAACCGACTGGGGTGCTTTATTTTTTTTTAAGCACGTATCAGCAAAGTAAGCGTCAGTAAATTCGGGGTCACAAATGAGCAGTTTCAAACTCCGAAGACAAAGTTGCATAAGTCACTTCTCAACAAACCTGATCTTCATGCGAAACGATTGCTTTGTTTTACCAATTTACATAAGACTTTTGTGACCAGAACAAAACAACAACATTGTGGTAATGCGGGCTACTTTTCATCACTGACAAATAGGATGACTGCACTAACAAAGCATGTCACGTTCAGTTCACTGTTCAAAGAGTCGCACTGAGTCGATGAACAAAGGTGTTCAGTTTCAGCCTGAATCACGGTGCTCACAGGTTTAAATCACGGCAGCCGTGACACAACCAGGCAGTCATCCTAAAAGGAAATAAACTACGTGTCAAAGCAGGAAGAAATATGTTATTATCATATGTCCATTCTTTACTTTAAAGGTACTACAACTTTTTTTTTCAAATATAAATTCTACATCACTAAACACAGCTTGTACTGATGAGCCAGCGGAGTCTCCTGACTTTTCCCTCAGACGCAAACACCCAGCGGTCAGACAACGCCTCTACAGTGGAAAATGAGCTCACAGCGACGCTCGGTGGTACAAACAGGCACTGCAGCTTGTTTAACGTGCAGTTACGCAAAAAAACGAATCCTCTACAGTAGAACCCCAAATCATATCAACGCTACAGAAATGTGTTTCTCAGCATGAAACTGTACAGAGGCTCTACAGAAATGGCTCAATTAATTAAATCGATGCAAATCATACAACACTTTCACATTTTAATTATCACTGTGTACATTAATGCAGACTACCAGATCTGTTCCTTTAGATTTTTCATCAACACATTGTTTTAATGCATCGTGCCTGTACTTATATTACTTATTGTGTAAACAGAACCATTCTCTCTGAATTTATATAAATACATTTATAATACACAGACACTGCAATTCAAGAACATTATTAAATTTTATGGCTACTTTTGCAGCAATAATGAGAAAGCAAGTAGAGGTACAATAATACACAGCGAGGATTACACTTGAAGATAAATAATTGTGTGATGTGTGAATAGGAAATCCCATGGACGTCAGGACTGACAATAATGTTTTGCATCAGGTGCAGGGGACTTAATATGTACCCGTAGGTAGATTTGTTTGCAGCCAGGAAGATCGACATCCATCATGACACGCGGGTTACAAAACAAATGTATCAAGGAACAACATGTTAGAGAGAAGGAAACCTATTAAAACCGACTGAAACATGATACAAAGTATTACCAAATGACAGAAGTACTCAATGTTGATCAATCAGGGCATAGATCAATTGGTGAATAAATAATCTCTTCAGGCAGGGTAAAAATAAGTTGCATGTAACAGATGCTTTGATTAAATGGGTGTGAAACCACATGAGGGAGAGGTTGTTGTGATTGTCAGCACCTGCTCCACTAAATATCAGGTGTTTTATACAAACAATGTTCCTTTCATCAGGTTTGAAATGTGATCTAGGGATGCTTAAAATGAATGTACATAGACATAGTTATTTATTTATATCACTTGGACACACTAGTGGATAACAAAGTGATCAATAGAGAGAAGGGTTTCCTCAATTCACCAATATAAACCCATTTCTGCATCAATGTCATGTTTAAGGACTGAAAAGTCATTAGTCTATATGGATGATATTTGATAAGCATGACAAATTACTTCAAATAATAAACTCCTCCAATAAATAATGTGAGGATCATTGTCATCATAATGGATCTGATCTTGAAACTGAAATCTAGTCTCTGAGTAATGCAGACAGAAATCTCTATATGTTGGTTTGTGTCTCCCTCTAGTGGTGAAAGGTGCTTCCCACTAGAACGAGGCCTTTTGATGAGTCATTTTCATAGTATATGTCCGCAGAGACAGCCGGTTAGTCCTTGATTTGAAGAATGAAATGAAGAGTTCACTTTTATAAATGTTTATCTCGTAGTTTTTGTTAAATATTCTGTTAATAAATGGATGAACGGTCACAATGGTCAACAGGACTTAAGCTCGTTAGTCTGATCACAAGTGAGATTTTCATGCTTTATATAAACACTGATGCCTCAACAGAAACTTATCATCAGTGTCACACCTTATTACTCAGTTTAAACTACTCAGAGAGTTGCCCAAGGCTGCTGCTCCTCAGGCAGACTCTCAGTAAGATATTATCAGTAATTACTTTTGTGTCTTGTGTCAAAGGCCATGAATATTCAAAGAGAAAGTCTTCATTCATCATTTTTTTAAGAGACGGTAATCTCTCAGCATTCTTCAGAGGAGCAGGAACGGTCTGTCGACCAGTGTGATGTCCTCTGACCTGCTTCTCTCTGATTCTTTGAGCTCTAAACTCACACATTCACTCCACTGGCTCAACTTGCTCTATGGCAGAAATGTAAATACCCTGAAGGCTTAAAGGCATTTTAAAAAACACACAGATACTTTACAAAATCTTGTGACCCAGAAGGACCAGAATCAGGTTTTAGCAGTGTGCATTTGAAGGTGATCTTCAAGCTTTGAATTTGCTGCAGGTACTGTCGAAAATGCGATGATCTACTGCAAGACTTAAAACATGCAAACGTTTTTTTGTGGTTTAAAGGAAAATTTAACATCTCTGACTTTAAACTCAATAAAAAACCTTTTTGATCATTTTGATCTGTCGTTATGTTTAATCAAAGTATATCTGAAGTAAAGTCCTTTCTAATTATTTTGAGTATACAAAAAAAATAGAATTAAAATGTAGGGCCTGAGAGATATGGACGTTTTGGGTCCATTACCAATATTAGGGTGAGAGAGAGAGAGAGAAAAAAAATCATATACCGATATATTGGCCGATATCTTTCTTAGATCTATCTTTGATCTGAAGAGAGAAATATAGATATAGATATACACATTTATTGTGTTATTCTGCAGAATACAGTTGTCAAACACTTGTAGCAAAGATGTAAAACGAGGAAAAGATGGTGTTCAACTGGATGGTAAATGTGCATGTACTTGTATCACCTCTTGATACTTGTTGTATTTCCATATAGTGCCCTCTGCTGGTGAAAGAGAAATGCTAGTGCAGTACAACGAAACTCAAATGAAATACTTTATGACTAGTGAATAAATCTATTAATATCAGCACATATCTGCTATAAAAGATATGATTGATATGCTGATATTGGTCGATATTATCGGCTGGTTGATTTATCAGTCATTCTCTATTAAAATGCTTCTTAAGGATTAAAATGGTAAACCTAAAATAACTTAGTGTATTTTTTTTTTTTATGTCTGACACTTGCCATTTGTAATGTAGTTATTTAATTTGTCATCCGTTTATATATTCAGTCCAAGTCAGCAGAAATAAGCAAACTAAATAGAAAACATCTACTTTCACATACTGTAACTTTTTATGGTCGACGAGGTGTTGTGTTTTAAGTATTTGTTGCTTTATTTTCTTACTTCTATGCAGTACAAATGTAGCATTGTTACTATGCATGCAGCCACTCGACAGGTTTGTAAAGCTTGATTTTCACTAAAAAGACTAAGAAGCACCCACAATGTGTTTGTCCTGTATGACTCTACAAAATGCTTTTTTTTAGGTCAGTATATTTTAACCCACTTGCATGTTCTTCTTGCCTTCTCCTTGAAACTAAGGCCACCTTCAGGAGAAGTATTTTATGTTCTTTTTATTGTTGCTTCCACAGTTTGATGTTGTCGTTATGAAGCTAAAACATCATTTTGAGTACTTCGCTACACCCCCTACCCCCCACCTCACCTGGATAATCTGATCCTATTGATGTCCTCGAGGAGCTGCAGGCTTCCCCACAGGGCTCTTAGGAGGAGGGACAAACAGTCATTTGATCCTGCAGCAAAATGTGACACCTATAAAACTGTTCTCTCTGCATGCTGCCTTTAAGCTTGAAGTTGGTGATTGTTCGACACACCCGGCTGGAGTGATTTCCTAAATGAGTTTGCTACCATTTCCTTCCTAATGATCCCCTCTGCTAAAGTAGGTAGGCGTTCCTGTAAACTACAAAAACACATCTTGTAACAAAGCAGGTAGGCCTACACTTTGTGTCAAATTAAACCCAGCTCTGCAGAAAGAAAAGTACATAAATACACCATCTAACCTCAGTTTATAATAGAAATGAAATGATACCTGATGGTGTCATTTATAATATTTTAATATGCATTCATGTCTGTTGATTCTTGTCTCTCCAAAGCAGCTGTTTTAATGCACGTCATTTAGTAAAGCACTCAGTTCTGACAGCAGCTTCTGATCCACATCAGCAAATATCAAACATGTTTATTCGAGTGAAGGCCTGCAGCTATTTCTGTCTGTCTGCTTTGATTTTTAATAAACCCTGCTCTCGTCTGGACGTATTAATGATGACACATCTAGGCTTTGTGGACGATGTCTACATGCTTATACTTTATGGAAGATGACAGCTGTTATCACTGTTGCTTTTATCTAGTAAGAGTTATTATTCTTAATAAAGTAGAACAGAAAAGCATCCTTTGTAAGGCTGTGAATATATAAAGATATGAAACAACAACAAATAATGGACTTTCTTTGAGTAAGACACAAAGGAATTTGTGAAACTATTTTTGTAACAAACTTTTTTTTCCCATCCTCTTTACTCAGCAGCTATAGTCCCTTTTCTAACACTGATGTAATCAATCACCCAGCAGCCAGTACAGCGAGTCTCAGCCAAAACACGCTCTGAAATGCATTGACCCTTGTCCGGGCAGTGCAAAAAATATTTTGATGGAGTTGCCTGTTCAACAGCTGAAAATAGCTCTTGGAATGTTTGTGTAATAGTTCAGCCGAAGCAGAGACCTAAATGGAAAGACATCAAGAAAAGGCCGCTGTGAGAAGCTCTTAGTCAAAATGGATAAACTCGACCTGTCCCAGCTTTAGTCGCCTTCTATAGTTTGTAAAGGGCACATTTGTTTTTTTTGTTTTTTTTGTCAGGCTTTGTAGCTTCAAATTTCCTTGGTAATTGTGAAATTGTGTTCCGAACAAAAGAGTGATTGTCACAATATCAAAGAATAACCTTTGTTTGAAGACAATAAAAGTCTTCAAAGAAGCTACAATACTCAAGGGTTTGTTTTCAAAGCGAAATGTTTTATATGCCGTGGTGTTAAACGTCATAACTCGAAGTTCGGACAAATAATCTCCGCCTCTGGGAGCTCCTGCCATTCATTTGCTCTCACAATAACAAAACCTCTGTCCTCTGTCTGCAGTTTATGACCTACAGTAGATCCCAGAGCTTTACCCGGCCTGCAGACAACTTGGCCTTTGGCTATATGCCAACACACACAAACACACACAAGCGCACGCACACACATGCACCCACACGCTAACAGAACAACAGATTCAAAGGGTCAGGTGACTGTAAGGCAATGTCCAAAAGAGATCACAAATAAATTGTTTTTGCATACTTGTCATGATATGTATTAGAGGCTACGTCACAAAAAATGGTCTCTTTAAACCAACAGTAGCCTATACATTAAAGTACGTCATGAATTCAAATGTATAGCCTGCTCTTGTGAATACATTGGTAGTACAAATAAAATGTGCGTAACTTATGCATGATAGGAGCACATTATTGTACTGATTGCTTTGAATAGGTTAAGAATTAAGACTAAAAAAAAAGTGCAGCAATGCTGTTGATAAAGTTCTGTTTTCACATGTTCCCAAATTAAAAACACTCCCTTTTCTCTTCACCTCTGACCTAAACTCTGGTTACACAAGAGGGAGATAAAGTGCCATGTGTTGTCAGCTGAGTGATTTTCCCAGATGGAGAATTGGGTCTCGAGGACAATCTTCTGAGAGGATCTTCGGAAAATAGAACTCGTTGATGCAGTGCTAAAGGTTATAATTGCCCAACAGGGACTTTTTTCTTTTTTTTTTAAGGCTCTTGAAAGGTTGTCTCACATTGTTGGAGACGGACAGACACAGATAGTGGCCGCATACTTTTTAGGATTTAAGGCTGCGTCATCTGTGGTGTAAGCCATCGGAAGAGTGGTGAGTTTAAACCCCTGACTGACAAGAAATTGCATCTTCCTCGGCATCTAACAAAAACGCTATTTGTGCTTCGCCCAGTGTGTAACGCATGCACTGTAAATAAAGCCGGAAAGTGTTTTGTTAGAGGCATTGGCAGAAGTAGAATGCATTATTATTACGTTTACATTCGTGTTAATCATCTTTAAATAATACTTGAGCTTCCACTACCTCTCCTTAAGCATATGCACGGGAATGCTTTGATTTCCTCATCGGAGTGGAGCATGGTCGTGCACCGTGTTCTACGGTAGCCCAGAAGGGACAAACCACATTCTGTTTCTTTGGACGCCACCTTAGTGCGAAGGCAGGTGAGCACAGGGCGTCAATCCCTCGATTGCAATGCTTAAACTCAACGCTAGATGTCACTAGATTGACAAGCTAAGAAGTATCAAAGTAAACAATTTATAGGATACACGATGAAAAAAAGAAAAACTAACATCTCTAATGGGGTTTGGTTATAAGTAGCCTAACTAACAGCATTTTGATTAAGTTAGTTTAGGTGTTTAATGTCAACCAGTAGGCTACTAAAGCAACTATTGGGCTGCAAGGTTGTTTTAAAAAGACTTGTGTATTTCCTGTTAGGATTTAATAAAGTCGTATATGCAAGGTGATGCAAAAAAAAAAAAAGGATAACAAACGATTTATCATAAAACTGTTCACAATTATAACTAGGCCTATAGGTTGGTAGGATTGCTTAAAGTAAACATGGTGGGTCCTGAGCATATCTGTGTTGCTTAATGGATTAACGTAATTTATGAGGATAAAAATAAATAAATAGAGCTCCTCAGGAAATCAAGGAGTTTAGAGATGTGATGATTTGAAATAGTTCGATAATATGTTTATGAGCCCATTGTTAAAAATTATGACTCCTTGTTAGGAAACTTGCTCTTATTACTGAGAATATGCAGAAACCACGATGCCCATCATGCAATATGGGACTCCTCTACAATGATTTCATTAAATCATGAAATAATTAGGCCTCTCATTCATTAAAAAAAACTGTCTGTTGGCTTAATTTTCACAATGTGTTATTGTATTAAGAAAAAATAACTCTTATTCTATAGGCTATCTAATACATTGACATGTTATATGTTTTTGCGTTTCTTTATTTGTTAAAGCAAATGACATCTGGGCTTAATGTTGTAGAGGGGTGGGAAGCGAGGGATGAGGTTTGTGTGTATAAATAATAAAACAAATAGCCTAAATTAAAAAAAAAAGACATCTAGGCGTATGCCAGGCGGAAGTGACGACACCCGATTACCAAAACATGTCTGATGAAAGCATGTTTTTTTTACAGTCAAGCTCATTAAACCACGCAATCGTGGTTTACAACTGGATTTGAAAACATTTCCTTTTAACTCATCAACTCTTACAAAACGAAGACACGACCTCAGCTAAACCCGCCAAGTTGGTTAGACTGTTGATGATCGGGTTCGAACGTTACGGGAATATGGTGGAGCACGATTTCCGGTTGCTTACAAAATAAAACACGTTCAATCACATACTCAATATGTGTCTCTTAATGTGAAGGGCGTAGACCGGATGTTGGTATCGATGTTGTACGCTAGCTAGCAAAACAACATACTCTCTACCCATGTGATGCGAGTGTCTGGATGTCGACTGCACAGACTGTCCTTTGGAGCGGGGTTTTTCTTTTTGTTGCTCCAGTAAAGTGTAGAGGCGGAGTGAGACGCGGTTAAACCCTTAGAGGGGGTTTCTTTGCTGCTAGCTTTACTAACAAAACGATTGCTACCGTGATATTGACGTAGCTTGACGTTAGCGTGCCCTGAACTCATCCGGACTTCAGCCACTAACATTACGTTTATCCCATACATTCAACTGGTAAGTAATGTTACTTTAAATTGAATTTAACGCAAAGCACGTGTCCAATACATAACGGGGAAGCACGGGGTCTAGTAATGGTTATTTAACCTCGGCTCGTTGTTAGTTTACTTAGTCTTGTTAGCAAGGTCAAATAGTCAGAAAATAGCCAGCTACAAATAGCTAATGAAGTTAGCCAATCTGTCTTACATCGAGGCTTGGCAGTGTAACGACTGTGATTTGTTTACCACCCCGAGAGGGCATCAATTAAATACCCGACAGTGGTTACATGCCGTAAAGTGGTCGCCATGGCAGCCATGTTACAGTCTTGCCCCAGTTCGTCTTTAAATAGGTGGTGACAGAGAAGAAGTCATTCGCTAACACATCTTCCACGTGTACTGAAATGTACTGTGTGATCACCGGGCGGGTGGGTCAGCAGCGAAAGCCGAGGCAGGACGTGATTTTCAGGTTTTTCTCCTGGGTCTAACTCCAGTTCATTTTCCTCCCGACCACCCCCCCCCCCCTTTACCCCACACACAGGATGCTGACAGTCACTTGGGTGGGGCTGACGCGGATGACAGTACACGGGAGCAGAGCCCTGGGATAAACCACACCGCTCAGGATCAGGGGTTAGGAAAGGTGTGTGGGGGAGGAGGAGGAGGAGGAGGTGGACGGTGGAGGGGGGGGGCGGATTGTCGGTAAAGCCATGACCAAGTCCGAGTCGAAGAAAAGCAGCGTGGCCGCAATCAAGTACGCCACAGCCGCAGCCGCATCCGCATCCGACCAGGTCAAGAACGGATCCGTCGAGTCGGGCAGTCCGGATCACAGCAGTCAGACGAAAGCCAGTGTGATGAAGCAGACCTCCAGGGAGAGCCTACACTGGAAAAACTCGGAGAGCGAAGTGTTTGACGACGGGACCAACACCTTTTTCTGGTGAGTTCTTTTTTATGGCAATGTCAACTGTGCAAAGTCACACAGTTTAATGCTGCAGTCTCTGATTTCTTTTTTTTTTACTGTAAGCAAATACGTCAAAAAAAAAAATCACTGCAGACTAGAAAAGTGTTTTCATGACTGCAGGATGTATTATAGCTTTCAAGGTGAACTGAAAGACAGGCCCATGTGACTACCATTTTACCCCCAACAAATACCATGACATTGTTCCAAATCTTCAGGTATGTATTTGCCTAAAACAGCTTTTTAAAGTGTTCTGCAATTGTCTCCCCAGGCTGTAATGCATGATTACAGTGCACATCTAGGCTAAGGGCTTGCTGTTGACAAGTCAATGGCTAATATCCCAGGCTGCACCTTCAGCAGAGAGTTACGTGACACACTTGAGGTCAAGAGAGATATTGTGTCCATGCAGTAAACTGCAGCAGTGAGCTATGTGTGAACACGCTGACTCAAAACCACAGAGACTGACAGAGCATTGTTACCATGTGTAGGATGCATGTTGTAATTCAAGTGTGGGCATGAGGAAAGGCTGGAATGGTGACATTTTTCCTCCGCAGCCATGTTTAATATAGCTGCACTGACCCTTCAACTTGTCACTTCGGGGATATTTAAGCCCGAGTACCTCTCTTCTCTGCTCTGTGTCTAAAGGCGAGTGGGCCAGGAAGAATCTTCTAAGCTGCCCAGTATCTTTTGACAGCAGAGGAGCCTGGTCTCCCCAGAGAGAGACACCTTTTTTAATGAGAGTTTCTCATTACTGTGTTACAACCTTGGCGTGCAGGTCTCTGGTTTTTGTTATACTAGAAGTATTAACGGAGACAGAGACGCTATACCTTCGATTATTAAAATAGGCGGCATCCTGTAGTAGGAAGAGGGATTTTATATATGTAAATATATGGCCACTTCACGGAGATAAGTTTTGACTTCAAGCTGGAAACACAGCTTAGCTTGTGCAGTAACATTTCAAGCAGCACTACAAGTTTGATCATGACTTGTGTAAAACTGTTTCAGCTCTGACTGATTATTCACACTCTGATGGAAGTAGGTATCAATGCAGAGTTGTTGTGTTAATCTGCATTTGTTTCAGCTCGTTGCGCACACTAAAATAGTCTCTAGCTACCTAAAATTATTCAATTCTGAGAAATTGTTCCAAACTTAAAAAGTCCTTGACTTCAGCTAGCTTAGTTGAGTCTCAAATGACCAGCTCTGCTTAATGGCTGTATTTTTCATCGCCCTGATTTGACTATTCCCAATAACAAGATATAAAAGACTGAAACACAATAACAACTAAAGCCTTTCTATGTAAAACATGCTAATAACAAGGTTGGCATAAGAACTATAGGTTATAGCTATTATGCAAGCTCCAAAATTAGCTTATTTTATTAATGTCATATCGTCACAATTCTGAACAACGTTATCACATATAACATATTTTTCTCTGCCTGTGCGTGTTGGAATTCTGTTAAAGAGTTATATTAGGCCTCCCAGTGGTTGGTTGGCAACTCCAGGTTGTCACGATAGGATAAAATACTGATATGGAAAGTCACTGGTGCTTTTATCGTTTACCTTGTGGTCAACTTGCAGACCTGTTGCCAGTTTTTATTTTAATAGTGAGCCATGATAAGGATTTTTTAAAGCCGACTGTATACTGATGAGATAACTTGAACTTGAAAGTCTTGCAGAACATGACACGTTGAAGTCATGGCGTCTTCCAATGAAAAATGCGCAGCGGAACTTGTTTCTTTTTCCACACCATTAGAAAATGGAAATAAATCATTACCAGGTACATATCAGACATTATGTAATCTTGTATTTCTATATAAATCAGTAGGCTAATATGCATACAATGCATCCTTAGCTTTAACTAGCCGACTGGGTTTGTTATCAGCCTGTACAGAAGCACACTGGCTGTAGTGTGTTGAGGCAATACACCAAAGAGCTGTCTGTTGTTGTCGGCTGCTTCCTTTGGTCGTTCAGAAGGGTAACTGTGTGTCAAGCAATGTGCCTTATTAGCCCAAAATAAAATTGGGGAAGGTGTTTTTTTCTGATAAAAGCGGAAAAGCTCAGATTAACCGTATATAGCACACAGTCTGATCAAGCAAACATTTGTGCTGGCGCACCACATTTGGTTTTCCCTTAAATAGCATTACTGCCCACTCATTTCAGCTCCAGGACACTTCTGACAAAGCTTTTAGATTTCTAAAAATATCTTGGAAAATGTTTTATTTTTAAATGTATTTTTAAGACAAGAACTCTTTAGTCAGAGTGGGAACACCACTCAAAGGAAAATTGAATTCATAACTGGATTTGTTGTTATCTAACTGTCACAAGGCCCATAAACCTCCTGCTGTTAACATACAGACAGCATGGAGTCTGCTGTGCTCAAACAAAAACAATAAAACATGTTGTATTCAATAAATACACATCCTTTTAACTCGGGAAACGGTCCAAAGAGGTTCGTCGAGGCTGTTTCCACCTTCAGTCCTGTTTCAGCCTCAGGACAGGATTTTCCTGCACATGCTTTGATTGTTAATGGGATATTTTCAAAGAGATCTGGACGCTCAACCTCAATATACTTGTTGAATTTTGTTCTAAGTTAAGCTTGTTGCTCAGTTACAAAAGGCTGGTATTTCCGTTGCATCTTTTCCTCCCCTGGTGGTGGTGCGTGGTTGTCAGGCAAGAGAGAAGCCAGGCCCTCCCTTGTGTCTCCTGCCAAACAGGTTGGAGGATAAGGAGCTCGAGCGAGGAGGGAACATGCTTACGACACCTGGCTCACCATCTCTGTGACTCAGACTGTGAGCCAAAGGGCTGCTGGGTTGGGGTGACGTTCATTAGTTTGTCAGATGACAGCTGTGGCCTCATTACAAATAATTATTAGTTTCCCTGAAATAGTAAGACTGGTGTTGTTTTTATCTCTGATGACAAAGTGGTTCCTGTTGTGTGTGTTGCTACTTAGATAGCTAATCTAAGAGAAGAGCTGTTTGCTCTTCCAAAACGATTAAAAACCCAGGAGCCACACTATACGGCCTATTGTTTACTTGATGTCATAAAACATGGAACATGTATTTGTCTGAAGCAACTCGATGACTGCATTTCCTATCTCTGGAGAGTAGTTCTGTCATGCAAATGTCACAGAGCATGCTCAGGGGGACAATCATGTCTGAGCCTTTTTTTTTTTTGCCAGATTGACAAGCTGAGGGAGGGTGGGGGGGGGGGGTGGGGGGGGGGGGGGGCAAGTAGACTTATTGTTCAGTTATGTTTAGTTTGTCCTCAAGAGAGCACTGGCATGTTTATGCCACATTGGTCCTAATATGTATTGATCACGTTCCAATGAAGTTTATTTACTTCCGTGAGTGTGAGAGATCCCTCCCAGGGCCCTCACTCGGCAAGCTGGTTCTTTTAACTGCAGCTCACTGGAGTGTTTCTGACAGCTGACATAACCCCAATCAAACAAACAAACACAACATGGACAATAGGTCAAGCCTTTTAAATGTGCAACAATCAATCCTGAACCCAATCCCATGGATTGCTTTATGTAATCCAGAATACCGTTACTGGTAACTCTATGGCTAAAACAAATTATTATTCTTGATTTAGATGTATCTGTAGTGTTGCCAATGTCTCTGTTTACTGGATGGTTGTTTTGTCCCGAAAATGGTTAAAACATGTCAGCCAATGTTTCCCCACAGCCCAAATGACATCCTATGATGTTTAACATACTTTGCTCCACAACCGCACAGATTCATTGTACTGTCTCGGTGGATGTAAGAAACATCATGCGAGCAACTAGCAAAGTATTTGTTGAGAAATTCAATAGTGAGAAATGGGGTAGTACAAGAAATCAATATAGCAATTTAATCATTGTCCAGACTCGCATGATACAGTTATCGAATCATCTGTGCCAAATATTGACATTTTAATAAGTAAGAAAATATGCTCTATAGAGATTCCCTGGCACTCTGACTCACTATGACGTCGACACTTCATGACTCCTCAACATGGCGCTTATGACATGGATGAGGGTTACGTGAGCATGAAGGACAGCAGGATAGAGGAAGATGAAGACAGTGGGATACTGTAAAAAATAAGCTGATGATGGATCCGTTTGAGCATCCAGAGTTAAATGTCAAAGCTTGAACGGGCTTTGACATCATCTCTTTAAAAATGTTCTCACAATTATGTCCTTGCCAACCTCCCAAATGCGATCGGAGTGCTTAATCCCTTTTCCTCTTTCTGATTGGAGATTTCAGAGATCCTCCTATGAATACCATATGTCCCTGTGACTCATACCAGTATGTGGATGGTTAAACTTTGCCCTTTAACTTAAGATAAAAGCCCACAGATAGTCTGAACCACTATACTATGTAACCATTGTACGACGGAAAGGCCAAAGTGTGCTCCCTGCTGATGGGTGATATGACAGATATGAGCCTGTATGGTCATTATCTTGGCCTTCAAACTTAAACCCACAAAGGTATACACATATTAAAACAGAGGATTTTCACAGTCCATAGTCATGTTGGTATCAGGCAAATTGATACAGAAGCTCGAGTCTGCAAGAATATGTGGAAGTTACTCATCAAATTCAAACCGCCTGTGTTTGTTTTGTTTGTTGCAAACCATTTTTAAACTTCTTCCTGCTACGGTTTCCCTGAGCGAGCTCCAGTTTCCCATCAGTTATCCGATTCAGCTCAAGCGTTTTATCTCATCTCAACTTCTTTCTTTGTATTAGCATTCGATTGTCAGTTACAAAGATATTCAGAAACAAAGATATTCAGTAACAAACACAAGGTTTAAAAGCTTGTCTAAGATATTTGTTTCACTAACCCACCCTGGAGTTCTCTGCTCACACTGAGTTGAATTATTATTGCAAAACCGTCTCACATTTCAGTGGTGTATTCTTTAACTTGTTTAAGTTTCCTCTTCAGAAATCGTATTAATCTGCGTCTCTCTTTCCACCCTCTCTCTCCTTCTCTGCAGGCGAGCCCATACTGTGACAGTGCTGTTTATCCTGACCTGTGCTTTGGTCTACGTCACGCTGCTGGAAGAGACTCCCCAGGACACGGCCTTCAACACCAAGAGGTCAGATGCCTGCGCACGTCACTTCCTCTGTTTCCTTAAAAACCACAGAGGAAACTTGTTTTCTAAGTAATCAGGACTAGTCATTGCAAAGTTAATCTAATTGTGCCTCCTTAATCTTGAGCCATGCAGGGTTCACATTTTGATACATCACAGCACGAAGATCATAAATCAATAACCTATTGGTGACCTGTGTATTTTTCTGTCCTTTTTAAGGGTCGTGTCATTTGGTGATGATTATAGCTGACATGTCGAATCCAAGGCCAATAATTCCCCAATTGTAATCTTATCTTTAACACCACTTAGTGTAATGTCATAAAGCCACAGCAAAATGGTTCAGTTTCAGATTTCTTTGTTTCAAATGTGCAGTGTTTACCAAGATCTCGCAGTTGATTATGAAAACCATCTGAGTCAATATATGCTGAGTATCTGCCAATATTCAGTCTCAAATATTCAGTCAGGCTCTACATACAACCTTAAATGTTTACATTTTGGGTGGATTCTTATTTTTGAATGCTGTTAGTACTCTGTCAGATGTGCTGTGTGTATGTCAGGTCAGAGTTGAGGCTGTGGACTGTTTTGTTTGTGGCTGTTGCTTCTGATCCTGTTGAACAGAGTTTTATCAAACCAAATGGAGCGAAGCGACAGAGCTTCCTAATTTGTAATATAATAATGGGTTTGTCTGTTCCCTTAACTCTAAAACTACAGTTGGTTAAAAACTGAAATGTCCTAAGTCTTGTTGCGTGTGAAAGTTCACCAAATGTACTGATTTCAAAGCAGTTCTACATCCGTCTTTGGTAAAGCACAGAAGAACAACGTCAGCTACTTTTAGTGCTTTTCAAAATGAGTACTGCTCATAGTGCCCATTTCAACATAATATGAAATATTTATTTAGGATTTAGTGGGATTTTGTTGCTTTGGCTGACTCTGCTTCTTCCCGTCAGTCAGGAGTTGATATCTGGTTCACAGATGTCTGATGACGGATTAAATTTGAGCTCTATATTCTACAAAGTCAGGACTCTGATGCTTATTAAATAACACACAATGAGAGCTTATTTTAAAAAATTAGGTCTTATGGTGATGAAACGGTTACATATTTCTTTTAGGAAATATTGCTTGTGTTTGTAGGAGTTTAATTGGAATGATACGAAGCAGGCTAAAGGACAGCAAGCTGTACAAATGATGTGTGTGTGTCCGTGTCAAAGAGAGCGTGTGATTGGAGGATGTGTTTGCGAAGGATTGTGGGACGGTTCTTAACAGGATTTGCCTTAGTCAGCGCAGTCTGGCTCTTCAGGATAAAGACCCCAGAGCTTCTTCCTGGCAGCAGAGGACACTCGGACACACACACACACCCACACACACACACACGCACACGCACACGCGCACACACACACACACACACACACACACACACAGTCCAAATCTCACTGATGTATGCATTCAGTCACTAATGGATACACTTATCCCCTCACACTCCTTTTAAAACATCATCCTTTTGACTAGTTGGTTAGTATCACAGCAACAGACACACACACACACACACACACACACACACACACACTCACAGTCAGTTACTTAACCACACACTTTATGCTCTCACACTTTGCTGGCAAGCACAAGCTGAAATCCAATTGTGTGTCCAGTTGCTAAGCCTTCTGTTCATTTATAAGTTAAGAGCAGCGTTGTCGTCTGGTCTCCAGGTTTGTTCAGATGTCAACACAGCGGAGATTAAAGGCAGCACGTCACAGCAGCCTGTTCAAATGTGTTTCATCTCTGAGAGAACACACAGAGGGAGTTATAATAATGGTCAGCTGCTGAGATACACCTCCAGATTGATGTTAAATCACATTATGCCACATTACACTCCCCTTCCTGCTCTCTGTATCTATATTTACACCACTTACATCCTTTTAATGATTTCTGTCGACAGAAAGGAATGATGGAATTTATTCCTGCACGACACGAGGGGAAGAAATGCATTGTGGGATACCATGTTTCAACATTGTGATAACTTTATGAAGTGCAAATAAAATTAAGAGTGCACATTTGTTTTATCTCACAGTTTTTATATTATCTGCTGTTTTTATATTTTACACAATACCTGTGTTTAAACATGTTTCTCCTGAATCTGAAATAAATCCAAAAAGCAGCTTTTTAATGGTTAATTTGGCATCAGAATGGTCTGAAGGCATTGTAATTATACCCAAGCCCCATCCAAAAGTTCAAATGTAAACATCAGGGATGTGAGTCTTTAATGTTTATCTGGATTTCTGGATTATCCGACATGAAACGTTAACAAAAACCTCCAGATTCACATAGCCATCCCTAATATGTTGACGGATGTGTCATGTTTACGCAAACATAAATGCCTTTCTGTCGCTAATACATCAGTTAAACAGATCCTTCTATATCGCAACATCAACTTAAAATACATTCTTCTTATTTTGTACTTGTTTTTTTTTTAGAGGGATTGTGGCAAGCATCCTGGTGTTCCTCTGTTTTGGAGTGACTCAAGCCAAAGATGGACCCTTCACCAGACCACATCCAGGTAAGAATGACACTTTAATCAAAAACCATACACGTCTTACTAAACCTGCTACGGAGCCATGATGTGGGTACAAGACACGATCTGTAGGCGGCACAAAAAAAAGGCGTAGCACTCAGAAAAGGACGCTGAGATCTGCACTTTTCTCCGGGGAGCTGCCTGCTGCTGCAAACGCTCTCTCCTTGTTGAAAACAATTGAAAAAAGACGCTCAGAAAAAAACCGCTAGGTGGACAAGGGGCCTAACTTTAGAATTGCACATTCATTGATTGTTTCTCTCACCTCAGAGAGGTAAGACTACCTGCGAGCAGTTACCCACTAATTTGATCCATCGCTACATTTGAGAAGCTCATGTTGACTCTGAGTGCTGGTGATCAATACACAGATATTAAAGCTAAACGCAATTTATAAATTTGTAAAAGAAAGTGGGTCAGGTTTCTTCCTGGCATCATTTAGGTCCAATCAGTTCCCTAAGAGAACAAATGAAATGCAAACAAACAAGCCATTACAGAGTGAACATGTCCATCACATATAGAAGCCTCTACTGGTCTTATAAAAGGTTATACTAAGAGAACTGTGGTGAATAGACATGAATAGGCATGTGGACATAATCCCTTTCTAAACACACGAACCACTCCTTCACATCAGTGAGCTGAAGTTGCGGGATAAGGACATTTAACTTACGTTAAGCATGATGTGTTCCTCGTTGTCTCATTTCTGGTAACATAGCGGCCAATCCAAAGTACTGAAGCCAATTTTACATTCATTAATCAATGCTGTTACCCAACACATAATTGCAGGGACAGCATTATCTCAAGTTGTTGTCATGGAGACAGCACTGATGCAGATGTTTGTCTCCAGCTACACGGGACTGTTCTGGTATTTGTGGTTTCCATTGGTATGTGCTTCTCTGCTGTGGATTCTTGTTGGTTTTTGATTGTTGTTGGTTTTTTTTAAACAATGCTACTGTGGAGGCAGTGGAGCTCCTGACTCGAGGGCAAATCTTCCCTAAGGGGACAATCAAGTGTATTGTATCACATATAAAGTGTATGAAAAGAGGGCTACAGTGGCGCTTGTATGAAGAGTTCTGAGTTGTTAGCTGGTTGGAGAGCTGTAGGGGGAAAAAAAGAGAAAAAGGAAAAGTGGTCAAAGTTGTCAACCTTACTTGGTGGCACATGTTTTTCCACAAACACTCACACAACATGTTTCCTGGCAGGGCAAGAATTTTGGACGCCGTTGTTGCATTTCTTGTCCCTTCTTGTGTGAATTAAGGACAAGGGCACTTTGTTTAAGTGTGTTTCTTTGTGTGTTACACTCCCTGTCCTGTTGAGCCAGCCAAGTAGGTTCAGTTGTTGTTAAACTTGTTGCATCAACACACATACTGTATCCTGGGAAAACACCCAGAGGGACTTATAGTTACAACCTGTAACCTCCCTGTGGATCTCCATCTCGGAGTGTCACAGAAAAATCTGGTTCGACACATCAATTCACAAAAAAGTACAGCAACATTTGAAGTTAATTTGATCCTTTTGTTGGACGTCCATAAGTAGTGCTAGTTCCTGTATGAGAGCTTTAGTATTTTTTTTTTACTACACTAAATGTAAATCACTCTAATTACTTTTTCAAAAGATCTTCTGATGAAGCTCAGCTTCAATGGAAGCCAGTCGTGTTTTTTACAATCTCTCTGACTTTTGCACTTGGTTGTAACTTAATATCTCAGAATCCTTGGCAACCAAACAAAACACAGTCTAATATCTGATGTATGAATTCATTAAATCCAAAACATCGACTGACAAATGCTTTGAGTGAAAGAAGCAGCATGGATACAGGGAGATTAAAATATCACTCTGATTCTGTTCAGATGTAAAATGTTCCAGGCTCTTTGATTTGCCTTACAGCAGAACTAAACATTTTGTCATAATTTGATAGCTGGGTGTCATTCAGCATGTTCTTTTTTTGTCTGTTTTTTTTTTTTTGAGGTGACACACTTTGAAAAATATCAAACCATCACTCCCTCTCTCCCTCTCTCTGTCTCTCTGTAGCGTACTGGAGATTCTGGCTGTGTGTCACCGTCGTCTACGAGCTGTTCCTGATATTTATTCTCTTCCAGGTTGGTATGCTGATGATATGTAAGCCTTGATGGGCTGAAACATTTAAGTTAAAACCTTTATCACCCAAGGGTACACCGCATAGCAAGAACATGCATTTTATAAAGTGTGTCAATTACACTACATGCTTTGTCTTTGTGAAGTGTTTACTGTAGTTTTAGAAATGTTGTCTCTACCCCAAGAACTAGAACTATAAAAAAAAAAAAAACTAGAGTCGACCGATTAATCTGCCAGCCAATAATATCGGCCGATATCAGCATATGAACTGACTATTGCCGTCTGCTTATTTTATCTTCAATATGTGCTGATATTTGTACATTTATTCACCAGTTCTCTGTCACCAGCAGAGGGCGCTATATGGATTACAACAAGCATTATCGCTCACAGAGGGTTGAGCGGTGATGCACGTACATGCGCAGTTACTTTCTAATTGAGTGATCATCTTGTCTTAATTATTTACACGTGTTTGATAAATGCATTTGAGGGATCGACACAATAAATGTGTCTGTATTTCTACATCTATCTATCGTTAAAGATTCAAGATAGATCAAAACTCAGCCGATATATCGATATATGTTTGTTTTTTTCTCTCCCTAAAATCTGTATCAGTTAGCCCTGAAAAGTCGCATATCGCCTTGATTTAAAAACTATGTAAATTCTGGATTTATTCATGTTCACAAATCACAGTAAAGTAGCTCCTCTCTGACTACTTGAATGCAGCTCAGAAAGCAGCCCAAACAGCCGCCAAAATGTGGGATTTCTGGTCAGAGTTCAGACTCTCCAATCTTCTCTCCCTGTGCATCTGGAGCCTCTTTGCTCTCTGCAAGTTTAATTAAAGCGTCCGATTCTGAGCCAGACCCGTTAAAATACTGTAGCAATACTGTACAGCTTGGCCCAGTTATTTTAATCTGGCCTGGACATTGTTCAGAGACGTTAAACCGCTGAAGCCATCAATCTTCTTTACTTATGTAAGAATAAAATGTAGCTTTGTGAAAGCCTAAATTATTTACTGTGATGTTGATACAGAGATGTACAACTCAATAAAGGACAAAACTGATTCCAAGAAAAATCTTAAGACTATTTTCAATCCTACAAATGTCCTTTAAACACATTTAAAAAAAATTAAAACTAACACAGATATACAGTACGTCTCTGTTCAAACAATTAAAGTGATACAACAATTAAAATTATACGGACAATCTTTTGTGGTTCTCTTTGTAAAACTGAACAATCATATCTTATATCTCTTTCTCTTTTTGTTCGGTGTCATATTTGAAACCTGTTTAAACCTTTGACAATATGTCAGATTTCTCTCATAATCAGTGATAGAAAAGGACATTGTGACATAACAGCTTCCATTTCTAGACGTCTCTGTGTCTTCATAAAAGCGAAGTTTCAGGGATAAGAAGAAGTGCAAACAGCTTCTATATTTCTCTTCTAAACTCTTTTAGACTGTGCATGATGGCCGACAGTTCATGAAGTACATTGACCCAAAGCTTGGCGTTGCCCTCCCTGAGCGCGACTATGGAGGAAACTGCCTCATGTACGACCCAGGAAACACCACCGACCCCTTCCACAACATCTGGGTAAGTCTTCTTCAAGTCATTTTATCTCATGCCAGCTGTGATCACACTTACATATTCATGATCTGGGTACAGTACTTGCATATATATAAAAAGAAAGAATGGTAAAATTCACACCTCAAATTAACAAGATCTTAAATAAAGCAGAAGCTTTAACAAGTCTGTAAGAAGTTTTCTGCATGTCTGTAGTTTACAAGAATCCTTTTTTATTCCCAGTATTTTATCTGTTCACACTCTAATGCTGCGATTGACACTAGCTCTGTCTCTCTCTCTCTCGTCTGCTCCCTCTCTCACTCAAACACACAGTTGTTTGGTGTGTGTGCGTGCAGACCGGCTCCTGAGGCCTGTGTCTGGTGCACGTTATAGTCCGTCAGTGGAACCAGACCATCTTTCTCCCCCTCGGGAGACAGTCGGCTGCCACTGCCATGACCCACAGCCCATCTCTACTGTTGGCCTCATTTCAGTCTCTCAGAGTGGGTCAAACCACATTCTCCACTCAGCTGCAGCCAATCTATCCCAACAACCCTCTTTAAATGTCATATGGAGCAGAAAGTCAAGGAAACAGAGTCTCAGTTACAGGATTTTCTAAATTGTAAACTTTGTTGAAGGAATTGAGTAAAACATTGAAACTATGAAGTATGCCGTTTAAAATCAAACACAGTAGATAACGTGGCTGTTTGTGTTTGCTCCATGACGCTCAGCCAAGTTTTGTTCTGTTCAGCGACCCTGACCCAGTACTCACTGTCCTCATGCTGTTACCGACGAGAACTAAATATTTGATTTTTATTGGTTCATAGAGCTGTGGTTAAGAGGAGCGCTGCCACTACTTCGCTTTCTCATCACTGTATAAACTGCTTTTTTATCTCCCTGATATTTGTTTAGTAAAAATCCCTTTTTAGTGTCTCACAGCTGAAGGCGAAGCGATTGTTGTTTATTCAACCAATGTTCAACTTACCCTGCATGACCAAAAAAACTACAATCCTTATGCTTGACAAGCTTGAGCGAGGGAATAATACGTTTTTACATTGCTCTTTAAAAACTAACTAAATGTACTGATTCACTGATAATGTGTTTTTTCCTGATTATATTTCAGTGCACTCTGTTAATTGTTGCAGCTATGGGCTGTTTATCCCTGAGTTAAATGAAAGACACTGACATGTTCTTTTTTTAAATTTATCTGCCTTAAGTCATGTTTTTGAACTCAACCTCTTTACAGATCTTGAAGCTGATGAGCCTGATGATGTAACATTTGAAAATAAAAAAACATATCATTGTTTGGTAGGACAGATTTTTCAGACTGTCTCTTATTTATGTGACGACAACTTAAACTAAATGTATCGTGTTGATTTCTCTCTCCAGGACAAGATGGATGGCTTTGTTCCAGCTCACTTCCTGGGATGGTATATCAAGGTAGGCAGCAGGAGAACAAAAGTTGCATGTATTTATTGACTAGATTGAACTGTATTGTTACAAATGAAGTTTTGAATCTGTAACCATGCCATCTTTCAAATCTAGAAAAACACATATCTGTCAGTCACTGTGTCTTGGAGGCAATTGGCCATGTGAGATAAAAATGATCCACTGGCATGCAGAGAATGACAACAACGTGTTCACCAATGACTTAACATGACACACATTTGAAAACATTGGAGAGCGGAGTTCATTTTGACTCAGTAAGATTGCAAGTACCCACTCATGTTTAATCAAACCTAAGTAAAGAATCGGCTCTGATCATAGCAGGCTGATCTGTCTGTCTTTTAAACTGGATGAATCTTTTCTGACATAGGCCCAGTTTCAGCCTGCTGACAGACCCCTCCTCTACTCTGTTACATTTGCAACAATGGAAAAATGTGAAGTTTCTATCTGTGGTATCTCCCTGACCTCCTCCCACTCCCCACCACTCTCCCCCTCCCACTCACCCTCTGCTCTTGCTCTCTCCTCTTCCTCAGACTCTGATGATTCGCGATTGGTGGATGTGTATGATAATCAGTGTCATGTTTGAGTTCCTGGAATACAGCCTGGAGCACCAGTTACCTAACTTCTCTGAGTGCTGGTGGGACCATGTACGTATTAATAACACCGCTCCTCTCTTTTTTTTCTCACGCAGAATGAACAGCTGTGCTCTGAATGCAAAGTAGATCTTTAGAAGAGTTCCATATGAAAGGATCTAAGCACATAAAGGAGTTAAATACTTAAACATGCAGTTAGCTGATTGTTATTCTGGCAGTATTGTGCAGATAACAATATCAACACACAAAAGGTGGGTAGATAAAAAAGACTGACATTTAAAGTAGGTAGACGTATGAGACTGATTCGGTGATTATCCTGACAAAATGAATCTGGGCAGCAGGAGATGTATGAGGCTCATCGTGTCACCTGTCATCTGGGGGAGCAGAGTATTTCTAAGACGGTACTGATCACACAGTTATGCTGGAGTATCGCTCTTTTGTTATCCTCTGTTGAAATATGTTTATGTCCGTAGTGGATCATGGATGTGTTGGTGTGTAATGGTCTGGGGATCTACTGCGGCATGAAGACCCTGGCCTGGTTGTCGATGAAGCCCTACCAGTGGCAGGGCCTGTGGAACATTCCTACATACAAGTACGACTTTAAACCCCGCTGCAGAAAACACTGAAAACAACTGTCTCTCTAAAGCTGGATTTAGTTTATTCAAAATGTGATTAACCCACTTTAAGAAGTCCTCACTTACGGAGTTAAAACACAAACTCTCTCTGCTTGCTTTTACAATATATATGTCATTATTTTCTCTACACATATGTTTCATTTTACAGAATGTCTTTGACTATTTTTTTCACTTGAATTAGTGGGGTTGTGTTGCCCTTTAAGTAAGTGACGAACCAACTTTATTTTGGTATAATTGTTTATCTCTAACAATCACTCTGCTCTGTCCCTCCTAGGGGGAAGATAAAGCGTATTGCATTCCAGTTCACACCGTACAGTTGGGTGAAGTTTGAGTGGAAACCTGCGTCAAACCTTCGCCGCTGGCTTGCTGTGTTAGGCATCATCTTTATGGTAAGAAGTATCCTCTTTTTTTTTTTTAAAGACTTAAAAGTGGACTTTATCTCAGGGCGTTATCACATTAGGTACGATCATTTTTGCACCGTGCCCAAGCATGATTGGTTTCGGGTCCTTAGTGTGAAACAACCCTTAATGTTGTCTGCCATGAACCACAACTTAATATACACCACCTTTTTTTTTTAATTATATAGAATAACAGTTTCAGGGGTGAGAGTGACATTATATTCCGTTATTTTTGGATTGATTGTATTTTCAGAGCTCAGTAATAATGTGAGTCATGTCGCCTCGTCTCTTCTCAGTTCCTCCTGGCAGAGCTGAACACCTTCTACCTGAAGTTTGTGTTGTGGATGCCTCCTGAACATTACCTGGTGCTGCTCCGTCTCGTCTTCTTTGTCAACGTGGGAGGTGTGGCCATGAGGGAAATCTACGACTTCATGGACGACCCGTGAGTAGCAGCAGTACAAAGTGAACTTTTGGCGGGGGGGATAACCCTATCCTAACGGATTCATCACAGAAACTTTTGTTCCATGAAGTCACCTTTCAAGGGAGCAAACAAACGTTAGCTGTAATGTTCTCTGACTGTGTCACAGTTTATACAGAGTTTGCTGCCGACTATTCTAAAAGTTAGAAAGAATAGTGGAGTTTTATTCCCGAGCATTGAAATAAATGTATTTGTTTGGATACATTTCAATTTGAGTGCAGATAACTTTCATGGAGTTTTAAAGGCCATGACAAACTGATAGCTAAAGCCTTTAATTACAGCCACCTACAGACAGTAAGCACGTCTGCCTACATGACAAATACACAAAGGCCGCTACATTGTTTTTGTTTTAAATCTATTTTAAAAGTAAAGGCAAGCCAGATGATTTTGATGATTTCTTGAAGGTCATCTTAGAGGAAAGCTTTCAGTTTACCAGAGTTCTGCAGAATATAACAAAAAAAACATAATCGATCCATGCCTTGCCTCACATTAACACCTACGGGCAAATTAGTGTCCGATTAACCCAACGAGCATGGCCACAGTACCTGGAGAGAACAATACTGTAGCAAGCACAGGAGAGAACATGCAAACTGCACACAGAAAAGTACCTCAGGGTTTGGACTAGGAACCTTCTTGTTGTGATGTGACAGCATTAACCACTGCACTACCTTCATCCCTAAAAATAGTTTAGTGATCTTCTTAAAGCATAGTGACTCGTTTGTTTCAGTCTGTAAAGGAGGGGAAAGAGGTTACAAAACAAATAATCTCTACATTACATGCTCATACCCAACACTTCTTAATATATGTGCTTAAACCATGCAAAGGTTTTTTTTTTAATGTTTTATGTATATAGTGTATTCTGTTGATATGTTTCAATGCAGCTGCACTATTATCCAATGTATAGTATATTATGCGAAAAAAATCCCTTTTTTCATAATGAATTAATAGTTAAAGTAATAAAAAAATGTCAAAGATTTGATGCTTCCAGTAATGCTTTTTTGTCAATCTCCTTTCAGGAAGTTCCACAAGAAGCTGGGGCAGCAGGCGTGGCTGGTGGCGGCGATCACCGTGACAGAGTTCCTCATCGTGGTCAAGTATGACCCCAACACCATCATGCTGCCCATCCCCTTCTCCGTCACGCAGTGCTGGTTTTTAGGAATTATTCTAATCTTCACCTGGACCCTGTGGAGGTTCTTCATCCGGTAAGAACTGGGGAGGAGGGGTGTCATCGGATTTGACTTAGGTTATGGATACTTTGTCATTACTTTGAGAGGTACTTTGATTTTGGGGGAAGCAGGAGGTTTCTGGTGGTGACTGAGCTAATCATTGTTAAACTTATCATGGAAACTTAAACAGAAATGAAATGTACAGCTATTCTGCCCCCATTCTACAGTCCTGTACCTTCAGAAGCAGTTTCTGCAGAACCAAAAATACTGTTTATTAGCAGTAATCTGTTTAAACTTGTGTTTGTGGTTTGCTACGTTATATTTCCGTTTGGTTCACCTTCTGTTGAGCCTTGTTTCTGTTTCCCCAGCATGCTAAGCTTCTTGTCTATTTTCTTCCCATCCTCCCTCCCTTTTCTCCTTCCCTCCTCATAACTCCATCTTTCTCTTGCTCAGCAGTAATGTCCTTGTGCAGTGAGGTAGGTGTAGGAGAGACATGCTTTGCCCTTTCCACTCCCATAAATCAGCAGTGTTTTTATTTTTCAATGACAAATTCAGAAGATCTAAGGCACCATCGACACAAAGCCGATAACCCTCCACGTGAAACCCTCCTCCTGCATGCCACACTTCAGTCTCTTGCTGTGTTGAATCCATCGTTACTTTAAGAATTCCCCTTCACATCACTTTTACTCCCAGTTTGAGTCGGTCAAGAAACGCAGACAACAGCCAGCTTGTGCTGACACTCTAGGAGTGATAGTCAGGAGATCTCTGAATGTAGCCCAGAGGAATGGTTTACTCAGCACACAACACACACACACACACACACACACACACACACACACACACACACACACACACACACACACACACACACACACACACACGTTGTGCCAGTCAGCATGCCAGCTCCTCCTGCTGACCTATCCATTATCTTAACCAATATCTCACCGTGCACCTTCATACTCTGCAGTGCATCAAGGACACTGAAGCATGCCATGGACTGTATACTCTCTTAGGCCTGAGTGTAATGTTATTTTCTAAACGTCATAACCTTGATTATTTCATCGACATTTAACAACATTTTACAGCTTCCAAACTAAAAGAAATGCAAAAGAGGATTGTGCGAACATCTGATCATTTTGTATTTTTCTCTTTGGGGTAGTCCTAACCTGCTCCAAACCACAAGCTCTAGTTTCTATTTTAGCCAATTTTGATGCAAACTTTAAATTAATTTACAGAGGGTATAATCACAAGCAAACAAAAAAAAACAATCTCAGTACCCCTGCAGTGTTACTTATTGTTAATCTGGCCAAGTATTCAATCTGCTATAGTTCACACACTCACTGTTTATTCAGCAGAAGGTTCAAGTTCTCAAAACGATGAGTTAATTTAGCATTTATTACGTCATATTAAATAGTTTATTTCACAACATAATGTAGTTGTAAGCACATCTATTATTTTTAAATGTTTATTAATATGCATTGTTTGCCAATCATAATCGGTATAACTTCTCTGAAGAAGACATTTAAAATCATTCAAACTGTTTGTTATGTAACAGCCTCCACATATGGACTGTGTTTAAAAAGCATTCATTAAATGATGATACAGTGGCTATAAATGCTAATTTGAGAATAAGGCGAAGTTATTTTAGTACTAAGCAGCGACCTCCAGTGTTAAAAATTAAAGCCAATGGGGAAATGCAAAGCCCTGCACTTCCTGGAATGCCCACTTGAGGCTGGCTGTAAAAGCCAAAAATTCCCCTTTATATCTCTTAATGAAATGCACATTTTCACCGCAGAAATAAGTAGTGGCTGATTTAACTGACCAGAAGGATGTTGTTGCTGTTGGCAAGGAGGCCAGGATTCACTTTAATGTTACTGACATTAAACTGTTGGTTTTGGTCCTACTGTTTGCGTCGTCTGGAATATGCCAGCTAGCTAGATGGGGGGGCACAAGCTGGATGGCCGTGTTCAGCTACTAAGGTTCATTTGGCCACATAAGCTCCACCTCTTTACAAGCTTTGAAACTAGTAGTTCATTGGAGTCAGCAGACGATGCTGTTCCGTTGGCTTCTTAAGGCTGAGCTCTCCAGCAGGCATTGGTGCGGTGGTCAGGATGCGGGTCAGCACCTCCAAGTTCGAGGCCATGGTTTTCTGCCGGAAAACAGTGGATTGCTCCCACAGGGACTGAGTCCTTACCTCAAGTGAAGGAGTTTAAGTATCTCTGGGTCTGGAGCCAGAAGGCAAAGTTTTCAATTTACCGGCCAATTTACATTCTAACCCTGACCTGTGGTAACAAGCTGTGGGTAGTGGCTTGAGATTGCAGATGAGATTGCAGATACAAGTAGCTGAAATGAGTTTCCTCCAAAGGGTGACTGGGCTCGACTTTGAGATAGGGGAGATAGGGAGCCAGTTGAGATTGTTCAGGCATCTGATTAAGATTCCTCCTGGTTGCCTCTCTTTGAAAGTCTAAAGGCCACGTATAACTTGGAGGAAACTCAGGGAGAGACCCTCGCTAAACCTGCTGCCACCGCGGCCCGGCCCTTGATAAGTGGAAGAAAATGGATGGATAGTTAGAAAACCTCAAGAACAGGATCATTTCTGAAATGCTTTTTAAAAACACAGAAAGCAAAAAAAAAAAAAACTCATGTGGAGCAAACTGAATGCAGAGGAACACAAACAGCCACAGTGTTCTGTGAATAATTTTCCTTCAATCTCTTCACAGTGACATCACACTGCGTTACAAAGAGACCCGCCGACGCAAACAGGAAGTCCCCACAGACCGAGAGCGTCCTCTTGGCAATGGCAACACATCCACCCCATCTGGGCGGAGCAAACTGAACGGCAGCTCAGAGACAGTCCGGCAAAGGAAATCCTGAAGGTCAGCCGCGGCCGTCCGATCTGCTGCAGCTGAAGGGTGAGAGAAAGAGGTGAAAGAAGCACATTTAGAGGCAAACAGATGGACACATGTACGTGCTGTGTAGACTTTTATTGTGCCTACATGAAACCAAGTAGTCATTCAACAGAGAGGAGGGGTAGAAGGGGCAGTTTTCATTCAGTGCATTGTATAGTTATTGTCTTACTACAGGGATTTACCTCATTCTATTTTTTATGAACATTCGGGGAATTATACACAGGAGTAAGTACATTGTTTGTGTTATTTATATGTTAGTTTGGTTGCTGGGTGACAAGGGAAGAAAAAGCTGAATCAAAGAGATGTAAAAAAAAAAATAAAGAGGCTCATTAAGGTGAGCGTGGGAGCGGAGACTCTTGACCAATCATTGTTTTCAGCAATTGCAATTTTCCAAGCTGCACTTGTCTTAAAAAACACAAAAACAAGAGAAGACGTCAGAAACATGTTGGCCACTGTAAATAGGCTTCCTTCTGTGTTGTGCAGTCGCAGGAGTACAGGTGAGAGAGCAGAGAGTATTTGGAGCAGTGAGGGATTTTCAGAGGTCACTTATGTTCTGTATGAACCAGGGATTTTGGTCACACTATTGCCATACAGAAGATAAAGTAGAACTCAGTTAATGACACATTTCTTTTCTTTTTTTCTCTATTGATTTCTATGCATTGTTGACAGTTCATAGCACTCTTGTCTTAGCCTTGGTTCAAAGATGATGATGCATTGTTAGTACGAGTGGGAGACAGCGTCAGCTTCTGATTTACAGTTCAGGTTTCCTTGCCGCACTGAGTGCAGAGGTCCTGCTGAGGATCCTCCTTCAGTCTGACACAGATGAAGAACTGCCCCATAGCCTTGCTCTCCTTTGTCCCTGAAATGAGCAACAACTTTGTGTAGGAAAAAAAATCAAATTTAAAAAAACCTCAAGATGTACCATACTCTCTGATATTATACATGATATAAGGGTTTGGGTGTTTTTTTTTTTTTTGTAGGTGTTTTATTATTTCTCTAGGTTGAATGGATCGATTATAAACACTAGATAGTTCTTCAATTCCTTTTTGTAAAAATAAGGTGCTGAGCAGCACTCTGATGAACACTTCCATGACAATCACACTGACAGGAAGCTGTGCTTCTATTGGTCGAGACATATTGGCTCACATACAGCAGATAATCCTCCGTTTCAGCCCGACTGTAAAATAATGCTGGGCTCGCCTGACGGCTGAGCAGAGCTCGAATTAAAAGTGTGATTCTGTTTTATGCCAAATGTTTTTATTGAACACTTTCATTTTAATTGATCAGATGTTCTGCAGTGGCTGAAATTAAATAAGTATAAAAAAAAATGAAGCTCCTTTTTCAGATGGAGGGAAATGAAGGTTTAGGTTTGTGTTCTCCTCAGTTTTGGGAAGAGAAGTCACTTTTTCCAGCTCTGTGGGGGCCGCCATATTGCACATGCAACAAAGCCAAAGCTTAGATTTCATTCTTGCTAAAGCCATAAATGCCAGCTAGACTCACCTGAGCTTTCAACCCGCTGCTAAACCTCATTTAGGACTCTTTTCAATTACAACTAAGTCCCAAAGCCACCGGGACCCTCCACGTCAGCATCCAGGTTTTTTTAAATGACACAACAGGGATTTACACCTTCACACCATCTTTTCTCCAGCACCTTCTTTATTCCTGCTTCTTGAATGTCTCTCCGTCTATAAATGGAGTCATCTCAGTGAATTTTATGTCCTTAAGAGTTAAAATGTTAAATGTAACACCGGAAAGTTATTAAACTATTGAAATGAATGATTGATAGGTTCAGTGATTTTTTTTCTTCTTTTTTTTTTAAACCCCGCCCTGCCCCCCAAATATTGTCCTTAAACACTTTTATGAATGTGCTGACTCTCCTTATATTGTATGATGACTAAATGTCTTTCACTTTTGAATTGTGGCTTTAAAACACCAAATTTGGATTCAACCAAATTAAAGAAATTGTAACTCTGACCCCCATTTTTCACTTTTTTTTAGAATAAAGGTTGATCAATTAGTCTGTAATCTATCAGTATATTATTGATAATGTAAGTAATAGTTAAATGTTATGAACTTTCATTATGATACGAATATAAGCTTTACATTGAACAAAAAACATGCCAAGTTAAACCCTTGATTTGTGCGTCAGTCTGCTGAAACATTCACTCAAAACCATTCAGTCTGTGTCAGAGAATCAGTTATGCATTTTGTGTGTTACTCTTTGCGTCCCTTTGGCTTTGTGACGAGACACAATCTGTGCATCATGCTGCAAAATGTCCGGTTTTAAACGAGGCTGCTCATACTTTAATGACCATGTTGTGAATCTCTCCTGAATGTAAATCCAGCACAATCTGCTGTCCAAATGAGTCATCATACATCAGCTCATTTGGTGGAAAAAACAAACGCTAAAGTGTTGTTTATCATTTATGCAAAGGCTAATTCCTATGTTCAAGCAGCCTTCAGATGTCGTCTTTTCTGCATACAGTCACAGCTGTGAAGGTTAACCTAAAATCCATGTTTAGTTCAGAAGTGTGTACTAGATTGTGAACCTGCTAGTTTAGGCATTTTGTTTATTCCCTCCCCTACACACATTTCACACGTGCTGAGGATTAACTGGGTACCGGTCTATGCCTTGCATTTGTTGAGATGCTTTCGTTGGAAATGACAGAAAACTGAAACCCAAACCGAGTCATGACTTTGCACATCAGCTCTGGAATCACAAAATAATCCAGAAACCTGGCTAATGAATGAGATGTTAGAAACTGGTCCCCCTCCACTTAAAAGACCTTTTTTCCCTTTGGCGTGTTTGAGGGTTCAGTGTAGTTTCACCTGCAGCCACATGGGGGCAGTGATTGTCCTTGACTAATCATTCACAACTTGCTGTAAAAGCCATTTTCAACATCGTTTGTGTAAATGTAAATATGTTCAAGATCATGCAAATTGAAACATGCTGCTGCATCACATAATTTTATAATGTTTTCAATAAAATCGACCAGAAAACATGAAATTACTGTCTGATGTTATTTTTCAAGTATAGTATATAAGTATACCCTTAAGAAAATGTATTTATTTTGCTTTGTGATGGGGATGACGATACTGATGGCCTGCAAAGAATGCTTACTATGATTATTTTCTCCTGGCAGACAAAGGCTCACTGACAGCAGCTGTATCCCTGCACAAGGATTTGTTAAACATTTTCTGTCACCCTGCAGAAAGAGGATCCTCACGTCACAGGTATCACAAGTTCAACAAGCACAAGAGATTGTCATGAAACCCCGGATACACACTGTTGTAAAGCAGCAGATAGTCAAGCTTTTCTTATCTCAAGCCAGAATCGGCGCAAAGGCATGCTGAAAGCCAACTCATTTATTTTAGAGCTGCCCGTCTTTGCAATCGAACAACCATTTCCTCATGTTTTCATCTGGCCTGTTGCCATCATTGGACAGCTTCTGGCTCAGGTGGTAGAGCGGCTGCCCAGTTCCATCAGTGTATAGGTTACAGTGACCTTAACCCAATGGATCCTGATGCGGAGTCTCCCTATAATGAAGTTCTTTGTTCAGCATATTATAAAGTTAGTTTAACAAGCAAACAAACCCTAAATCATTTTATAGATAGTAAAAAAAAAAAAAACATTTTGTGTTTACATTTCCATCAAATAAAACCAATGAGGAGCCAATGAAATTCATAGTTAAAGCAGCAAAGTCCTATTCCCCCTTTATTGCATAGTTTTGAACATCTTTCATCAGATTCTCTCACTATAAAACTCTGCAAACACATCACACTGGTTAAATACTTAAATATCAGAGTAAACTCCTAAACCAACCCAGGAAGAAAAAGAAAACCCTCTCGTGTGCTGCATTTGATTTCCAGGGTTTACTATGACAAATACTGTAGTTCTCACACGTCTGCTTGTAGTGCAATCGTCAGTATAGGGCTCCCTGAAGCAGCTGCACAGTATTTCTAAATAAGCTTCTCGCAATAGGCTGGGACAACAGACGCAAAGCAGTGCATTTAGTAAGCTCAAGGCTTGGAGTGTAGAATGCATAGTGCAGTACAGAGGGATCAGGACACATCAAAATATAACACTTTAAATATAGAAACAGACTGCTTCAAATATATATTATTTACGCCTGAGATCCTCCCGTCAAAATGTACCTCGCCCTCTTTGGTTTACGGTTAAGGAGATATTTTATCATCAAAGGCACAACACACTTTTTTAAATCACACTGGAATCAGGTTGGACAGTATATATGATACAACTGTGCAAAATAGAGTCAGTGTGCTTGTTTTCATACACAATGCACACATTGATTAACATTTGATGGGTCTTGAAATTAAAGCTAAAAAACACAAATATAGAATGATTTTCAGAGAATATAAAAACTAAAAATATAAAAAAAGGCTAATTTAAAATGCATCAATCAGTAACTAAGTGATTAGATCTTTAGTAACAAACAACCTGCTGGTTAGCAACAAAGTTAACAATGCAATAGCTGCCTAAGTCCTGGGTCAAAGGAACTCATTTACTGTAAGAACATTTTCATATAAAAATCCTGAATATAAAAAGCCATTGATCATATTTCTACGATCTGACCAGTTTGAAGCCCTGCCCGGTGTCCAAGATCGCAGGTGGAAAGCAGTTGAGTTTGACTCTCTTCAGACATCTCAGGCAGACACAGCAGAGCCACAGCAGGTTCAGGCCGCCGCACCACAGCGCCAACTGCACCACCGGGTAGGTCATCCGAGGGAAGTACAAGCTCCAGTGGTTTGTGACATCACTTCCTGTCGGCAGGTGCAGCGTGTAGTCGCTCCAGTGTTTGGAGATGCCGTAGGTGGCAGAAACCGCCCTTCCCCTCTCTGACCACTGGATGGCGCTGTTTGAGTTGCAGTTGTATTCCACCCACTGAGCGGTGAAGTCTCCGAGCTGAGGGGGGTCCTGCAGCTCCACGTCCGTCACACGAGCGAGCGTCGCCCCCTGAACGGCCACGTACAGTCCCTCCACCCTTTTGACCGCCGTCACCCACGGAGATGAGTTGTCGCAGTCGAGCACAAAGATGAGGCGAGAACAGGCGCTGCCGTTCTTGTCCCTCCACCACTCCAAGATCTGATCGAGATGCAGAGTGTCTCCTCCTGACGGGGAAACACAGAGACAGACTAAGTATCATGAATGCATGACAAACGGTGACCTAACCCACTAATTACGCCTCTTTAGCACACCTTTAAAAGCTCAATTCACTGGATTGAAAAAAAAAAAAAGACTTCCAAACTCTTCAATGACTGAAATATCTGGACGGATTTTTCAATAAATTAATGCGTGTTTGTTATTTTCAACATGTCCCACACCTGGTACATTGGGTTTTCTTATTTGTCTAATTTCTTCCTCCATCTTTCATCCTCTTCTTCCTCATTTTAACCTACCTACTCTCACTTTTGTTCACCAGCTTTACATCTTTGAGTTGAGTCTTTAGTTCAGGTTCTTTAAATTTATGGCAAAGACAAACCAACATTATTGTACAAATCAGTTGGCTGCTTATTTTAATCATGTTTTACCATTTACATGGTAATTGAGTCAACCCTGCTTTATCTTAAACGCTACAGCTTCATGTTATCCTCACCTGCCAGCGCCCACTCTCCAGAGCGGTGGCTGTGACCGCTGTAGAAGATGACGTAGGTGTCGTGGCGAGGCCCGTCAGGTGTACGGAGCTCCAAGAAGGATTTGATTTTGGCCTGCAGAGCCTCCAAGGTCACCCCGCTGGTGGAATAGTCGCAGCCGAAAGTCTCAATGAAGTGATGGGCGAAGAAGCGCTGCACATTGTTCAACATGCCTGTAGAGCGTTTGTTCAGATCATGAACCTGGTCAGGAGGCAGCAGCATGGGCTGACCATCAGGACTGAGACAGACAGAGAGGAAACACAGGAGGTGATTAATCATGTCTGTTTGGATCAGTCATGCAGCACAGGTCAGAGGATGTATGATGCATTAAAGACAACTTCATGAATACAGTGAAAGAGTAGCATTACAACTCATTGGTTTTTAAATTCTCAGCCAACACTGACTGAGGGAATTATAAATGCTCAATGCCATTAATGCTGGATATGGAAGGTAATTATTCCCAACAAGTCTGCAAGTATTAAATCACAAGCTACCTGCAGTAGTTGGTAGGGATGACCACTGCATAGCCCACACAGGTTCCTCCCAGGCTGTTCCCGAGCTCATGGAAAAGCCCGTGAAAAAGAGACTCCAGAGGCAGGACGAGTAGAAACAGGCTGACAAAGATACTGCTGGAGGCCTGCAGAGCACAGTCATTACTTCTAACCAGTTCACAGGAGTATAAAAGATCAATGAAAAATGCTGTAATATGAACCTACTTGCAGTTCTGCAATAGTTTGGGAAATATAATGAATGAACCTAGCGTAGAAAAACTCCATTAAAAAAAAAAGTTATTGATGTGTTATAGGAGGGATTTATAAGTAACAGTTAACGTTGTTACATTTTAACAACACAATGCAATATTAATATTACAGTATGTGAGACCCACCCTCAGACTGTCCCATAATTAAAATCAGTTATCCTCATCTTATGTCCCACAACTCCTTCATATGATAGTAGTCTAAATGGACATGAGGTGAATAAGGAAATGAGGAAGAACAATATTCAAAATGACTTTGACTTTATAACTGAATATGTGGTTTCCCTTTAAATTAAGCAGATAGTTTAAACACACGTTGTCCTCAAATCACGAGTAAACACCGGCCAGAAACGGAAGAAACTGCTGGACAAAACGCAAACTGCTGTCTTTATTTACTGACTGTTATATTTTTAAATCTGCGTGGACATGACAGCATTTCTCAACCACAAATTAAAACCCTGTCACGTCCACACAGAACAAAGTAAGACTCAAGAACTACTTCGCTCTGTGGTACCAGCTGGATACATGCCCCTTTGTGATGCTCTCTGCTGTGGCAACTCTTCACAAAGAAGACAAGTTATAGAAATATTTTTCGGGCAGCGCCTACCTGCCAACAGAGAACAGCCACAGCAACAGTCGACACCAGAGTGAGGAGCACCAGGCGTTCAGAGATGAGGCAGAAATGCCTCATGCCCTTTGACGCCATCACTTTGTCCAGACTGTTGACCTCTGCCCCCTGGAACAAGCAGAGCCTCTGGCAGTCACTGAGTTTGCTGTGAAAGCCCCAGACTGTGATAGCAAACACCATGTGGCAGATGAACCAGAAGAGCGCACAGAGGACAAACACCGGGATCATCAGGTACCACTGGTGCAGGTCTGTCAGCTTCCGTGCAGCCAGGGACACGAAGGTCACCTCCAGCGCCAGCAGAGGAAGGAGTGACAGCCGGTGCCAGAGGCGCCTCCGCACCAGGAAGGGCTGCCAGCGCTCGGTCACGGAGAGCCCGCTGAAGTAGACGTCCAGCAGGGGGTCACAGATGAGCTGGCCGAAGAAGCAGGCGAGGGCGAAAGGGTTGGTGGCGATGTTGAGAGACTTGAAAAACAACACGCCGGTGACCACAGCGAAGCAGACCAAGTTGGGAAGAGCCAAGAGAGCCTTCATCCGGAGGGCAATCATGAGCATGCCCAGCGCCACCAGCAGCACCATCACACTGAGGGACTTCTGGATGAGCAGGGCCGTGCTGGCGGCGGCGAACCCCGCCAGCTCCAGCCGCTCCGCCGAGGTGAGGAACGCAGGACGGTACCTTGTGCAGCCGAGCAGCCGGTCCAGCAGCGCCCACAGCGTCCTCAGAGCCACACTGGCCAGAAGCAGGTAGTCGGTCACCTGCTCCTTCAGGTCGCTCTCGACGGCGGGGCCGCTGAGGAAACACTGCAGCCCCAGCAAGAAGCCGAACAACAGGTGGAGGAGGCTGAGGCTGCACCTCTCCATCCTGAAGAAGTACACCGCACTTGCTACTGCGACGACGGCGAGAGCCAAAACGAAAATGACAAGGAGAGTGGACTCCGCAGTCTTCTCCCAGCGCGTGTACAGCCCCAAGCAGAGGGCCACGAGCAGGTTGAGACCGGACAGGTAGCCCAGACACCGGACAGACGACCACATGCTCACCTCTCCGTTGACCTCCTCCAGCCGGGTCATCGCTGCGCGGAGGCAGTGGCTGACACAGTAGCGTAGAAAACGACACATTTTTGATTCTACACTGAAGCCAGAAATAGGCACTTTTAATAGTCTACAGCCGGTTGAAGGTCCATTAAAATAAAAACCATGTCGCTACACCAAACCAAAGTTCAGCTAGCTAACTTGTTGAAAAGTGGCTAGCTTAGCCACACTCATCTTTGCTCCCGGTCAGCGTCGCGGAAAACGCTTTTACATCACAACTCTCCTTGTTTGTGCTCTTTCAGTTTGTTTGTTTTTCCGATACCTGGATGAAAATGTCCGAGACTCCGTTGTAGTTGACATAACAGTTTCAAAAAAAAAAAAAAAAGTTTGTCACGTCAAAAGTTTGTAGACACGGGCGCCATGACGCTTACTTTGACTACGGCAAGCGTCAAGGGTCAAACCGTGGTGGGTTAAACCCGTAGTATCTACAGTCTATGAGCAGGGGTGGGGCACACTGGCGCTCCCCCCCCCCCCATTAACCCTCAATGTGGCCCTCAGGTTAATTTTTTACACATCAATGAATTGGAAACATGAAGAAAATGTGACAAAATCTGCCGTGAAATCATGAAAACCAGAAATATGTCCATGATAATATTTGATCACTGGCATATGTTGAGTTAAATTGGAGACATAATAGATTTTTTTTAATATAATTGATTTATAGTTGATCATTTTTGTATACTACATTTTGGCCCTTTGGCAGGGAGAATTAATTGAATGTGGCGGTTGTCGTGACCGAAGTTGTCCATCCCTGGTCTACAGTCTATGGGTCCAAACAAGAGAGGATACATCCATATTTTAAATATTCTCATTTATTCTCAGTTTGTATTGTACAGATATACTCACTTAAAACCTCAATTAAGTCCGATTCACCTGGATTTACATTGTTTGGTCAAGAATTAATTTACACACTAATTGTTTTGTTTTGGCAAAATAGGACCAGCTCTGTTTATTCCGGTTTCTGATCCAGATATGACCGGTTCCCACAGTAAGAGTTAATTCTGCCTTCTGCTGCAGCACCTCTGTCTGTCTACAGTGCTCAAGTATAAGAGAACCATTATGTGCTCAAATTATAAGCAAGATTTTGAAAAACACTTAAGCCATGAGTCCAAGTCTACACAGGTCAACCAAGCCCTCTAAGAAAGTTTGTGCATTTTAATATCCCACCCCCCCTCTCCTAATTTCATAATGATAAACTGTATTGTTTTAAATACAAACCTGAAACCTTTCAAGTAAGAAAGGTATTAGTTTTTAATTGAATTTTCCCATAAACTTCACCACCTTGTTTTTTTTTTGTTTTTTTTTTAGGGTTAAATGTTCCCCTTCTGCAGATGTTTACAATAGTCTATCAAAACACATTCTAACCAATGACCCCATCTTTGCCTGAGTAATACATCTGTTTACCCCCTTCATTTTCATGAAAAGCAGTAGAGTAAATGTTCTAAGAGAAGTACCCATCACACAAAAAACACACGGGCACCTTATGTTTACATTCATTTATAAAAGAGAGATACAACCATACTGTAAGCACACATTGTTCTGCTTTGTTGAAAATGTAGATAATGTCGATGAACCATCTCATGCAAATGGACAAAAGGAAACACTGGAAGACAAATGCACCATTAAATCACAAAAAACCCTTCTTAAAAGCCTGATTATGTATGTTATTGTGAAGAAAAAAAAATTCTGTGGAAAATAAAGAGGAGACATCAGAGAGAGAGAGAAAGTTGAATTAACTGGAAAATGAAACGGGAATGGCAACAACACACTGCATTACACCAAAACTGTTAATGTTTCTAGTTATCCATAATGACAAATAAAAAGGGATAGTTGAATGTACTGTTTGGCCAAAGAAAAAAACTTTTGTTTCAAGGTGTGAGTTTTAACTTTCTGCAACATACAGTAAATAGGAACAAAGAAGGCACCTCGATTCACTGGTATTATTTCACGGGCCCCTCGTACTGGTTGTAAAACTTTCTTTATAGGAAAATAAGTACATTTCGTGGCACCCTTTGGGATCAATTATAAAGTGCCACTGACAAAAAGAAACACATCAACAATTCATTCCTTCATTCACACTGATAATCCCAACCAGAGCCACACATTCAGCCTGTTCAGGGACAGGCAGGAACACACACTTACAATTCACCAGGTAGTGTCTTTTGCTAAAATCTCCCCATGTAGGATACATTAGGATCAGGTCTCGCTTATATTGCTAAAATCTGGATTATCACCTGTTTCAGAGGTTCCGTACGACAAAACAGTTAATTAGTGCAAATTTCCTCTGTCAGAGGTGAATTTCCTCACTGAGGAGCGTTTTGGAGGCAGAGCACTTGTATTTTCACATCAAAGTTACAAAGTTGTGTCAATAGATACGGGTGCTGTGTATTACATTTGATATGGGTCACTGACTTGCAGTGTTGTAATATTTCTCGGCCTGGCAAACAGAAAGGTATCTGAAATCTAACAGGAGATAGATCAATATCAGGACAACAAGGAGGAAGAAAGTCTGTAATACCTACTCTGAAACACTCGTACCTTGTCACACATGAATCTACACAGTTACAATTTCACATTAGTAAACTAGTAATACTCCTACCATATGGTTCTGAAATGTTTAAAATGCTACAAATACCACTTCCTTGTAAAAGATACACAAATCATTCAGATGATGCCATATTCAAAAATGGCATTGCCACACTCAACACTGGACAACACCAATGTTTTGACTGTCGAGAATATATATTTCTAACCCATTTTTTTTAATTTTTTTTTGTCTTGGAAAACTAAATGCACATCAAGAAGTTTGAGAAAGTGGAGCTGCATGGCTGTGACAGAAGCAAAGCGTACCAGTCGAGTCACTTCATCTCAGTCTCTCCAGTGCAATCAAAACTCCTGTTACTCTGTTCTGGTTGCTGTATGTATTTGTCTTTTGTACTAAGTCGCCTGCCGCACTAGCTTATTCAAATAGAAGTACAAGATGTAGACAAGCTGACTTTTTGTTACTGAGTGCTGATTGGAAGATGGGATTGAAATCAAGGAGAAGGGGTTTTGATATCTTAAGGGCATTCGCTTTCCAACTCTTAAAAAACCTAGATATTTATCAAAATATATCCATCTTAGTGTGTGTGATGTGTATTTGTGTGTGTGTGTATGTGTGTTTACTCTCAGAGGAGTGTGGATTTGAGAAAATAATCTGTAAACTTTGCTCTTTCGCACTGTGCAAACTGCATTATTTTGAGGAGATGGGGGAGAAGTGGGAGAAGAATGCAGCAGGTTAAATTTGGCAGCGCAGCAGTTGAAGGGGAGGTGGCAGTTCTGTAGAAGGAAGGAAGGAGGGGCTGGGGAGGGGAGGGGTGGGGGCATGTTTAGCCTAGCTCTGCAGCAGGATGGGGTCTTCTAGCTCATGGAAGCCAGGCACCGAGCTGCTCTGGCTCTCCCCGGAATCTGAATCATAGGGCGCGTCAGGTAGCTCCGTGAAGCCCCAAGCCAGCTGGTCATCCTCAAACTCGGAGCGCACCTGCACGGGCACGTCGGCACACTCCTCCTCCTCGTTGGAGTGGAAGTCCTGCGGGATGTAGAGCATCTCAGGGTAGTTGCGTGACACCAGGTCACTGGTGGTGGCCAGACACACCTTGCGGAAGGCGATGAGATGCATGTGGGAATACTTGACGTATTTGTAGCGCTTGAAGCCCAGCGACTCGACAGCGACGCGCCAGCTGCGCATCATGAGGGCGTGGCGGTTTTGATGGGAAGAGTCGGGCGTGATGATGAGCAGCAGGCCGTGCAGCTCCAGCAGCTCGTGGGCCTTTTTGCAGCAAATCCAGCGCTGGTATGGGGAGGGGAAGTAAGACAGGAGCAGGGAGAAGACAACCACGTGGAACAGCTGGGCAGGCAGAGAGTCGATGGGGTTGTGGAGCTGGCGGAGGAACGCCTCGACCGCGTCACCAGCCAGCTGCAGAGGCTGCTGGAGCTGAAGGTTGAGGAAGTCACACTTGTACACACTCTGAAGGAAGAGAAAAATATGCAGAGAATCAGCACTTTCAAGTGGTTTAAATGGGATTTTCTGTAATAGCCATTGCACTTAAAGAAGCTTCTCTACTTGCAGCTGCAGAATGCAGACTGTGTTTGTTCCGCTTTCTGCTGAAATTGTTCACAAAGACTGTAAAACCACAACACTGATACCCCCGCATGAGTCATTTCTGGTGTTGCTCTGTAATGCTAGCTCTGAGTTACCAGACAGGAAAAACGTGTGCATTTAATTTGCTTCGTCTTGAGTTCAACCTATGTTTCTGTTCAGAAAAACAAGTGGATTAAATCAGCACTCTCACCTCAACTGCAGGCACTATGTCAATACCAACTGTGAGGAACTCATCAAACTTCAGGAAAGGGTTGAAGCAGCTTCCCACATCTAGAAGGCGCATTTTTCCCAGCTGAGAGATCGAACTGCAATAAAAATGTGGAAGAAGTTTCAAAATCAACATTTAAACGTCCAACCAGCATGCAAAAGTGAATAGACTGGATCAAAGGGTGCCTCTGGTAACAACCACATGGTAACATACATATAAAGACATAATACATGTTTTTTTTTACACAACAGACATTCCATGAAAAAGCCCACTGAACCAGTCAATAAAAATAACTGACTACAACATTTAATGCTATAGAAATATTGTGTGTTACAAAGGATGAAAGACAATTAAAAAGATCGTGTCAATGACACAGTGCTACATATACACTAAAAAATGTACAGATACAGTCAATGCAAGGAAATGCACTTTGCCAAGACACATCAAAACCTAAAACTACTTCTAAAATTGAAAGAATAAATGTGCAATAAAACATTCTGAAAAAGAAAACCATTCGGAAATGAATATGACTTTATTAGCAAAACTGGCCGAATAGCCTTTGTATAAAAAACAAGAGGAAAACAAACTCCTATTCCATAATTAGCCAGAACACCCTAAAACACTATTATAATTATATATCAATTATAATGTACACTCACCGACCACTTTATTGGTAGAGCTGTTCAACTGCAAAGGTCCCTGTGATTGAGCATCATTTAAATGTCCATCCCTTTATGATCACAGTGTGTACCCATCTTCTGATGGCTACTTCCAGCAGGACAACACACCATGTCACAAAGCTCACATCATATCAAACTGGTTTCTTGAACATGACAATGAGTTCACTGTTCTCAACAGTCACCAGATCTCAATCCAAAAAAGAGCACTTTTGGGATGTGGTCGAAAAGGCAGACTCCTCTAATGGATGTGCAGCCGACAAATCTGCAGCAATAATGTCGACCAAAATCTCTAAAGAAATGTTTCCAGCACCTTGTTGAATCTATGCCACGAAGAATGAAGGCAAAAGGGGGTTCAACCCGGTACTAGCAGGGTATACCGAATAAAGTGGCCGATGAGTGTATATATTTTATACAATCAGGTTTTTCCAAATGTTAACCACTGATTGAAAAAAAAAATGTCTGACCTGACTTTAACAGTTTTATAAGAGAAGAGTTGACTCGATACAACTTTATTACTAAGCAGTGAACACTACACACATTTAATGTAACTCATATATCTCTGGACCACAGAGGACGAGAAATACTTCAATGACATGTTAATCTATGTGACCACCTTCATGTTGAAGATTTCAGATTTGATATTGATTTCAGAATTTCATGTTCAACGTGAAAGTTCATTTTAAACAATAATGTTGAATTGAAAAAGCTTTCAACCACCGCCTTCTCTCCTCTGTCTACCACAAAGAAAATAACCTCTTCTAAGCATGTACTAATGCTTTACCTCCTACCTGATTGAGAAATACTTTCAATGCTGCACACTTTAATATTGTTTGTGCCAAACACTGCCAACAGCATTGTCAACAGTAGAGCTTCAGAATTGTAGTCGAAGTTAAATAGGCTTTCATATTTACATACGGATATTCTGTTCTGTCCACACTTGTAATGTGTCACATGTCACAGACTATCAGCTTTTAAATCTGTGAACACTCCTGCCACGCTGGAATGGGATATTATAAGTTTCACAGACGTCAAAACACTTTTACAGAAATGACTTTCCTCTGCAGTGGGGGAAAGTTTAGAGGCTGTTATTGTCGCTGTTGTTCTGAAACATACTTTATATTTTCGGCAGTAAGTAGCTTCCATATGAAAGTCTAACGAGTGCTTTTTATACAGAGTACACTAATGTCCAGAGTAAATCAGTATTAAATCGTGGTTATAGGTTTAACAGCTCAAAATCTAACACAATAAGGAAAACATATTTGGAAGACATTTTCTTTGGTGTTGTGAAGGATCATTTTGTTGTAAAAGTTTGATACCTCTTGAGTTTCACTATCAAACCTTCTTGCATACAAGCTGAAGGCAGCATCGTAAAGATCAGTTTTCTGGTGAACACTTTATAGAAGCTAGTGTGCAGTTTGGATTCATCTTACCTGGGGTTGGTGATGTGCTGTTGGGCACTTACAGCCGTTGCAGTGAGGCCCATGGCAAGCATGGCACTTTTCTCATCCTTCTCCAACATTCTTTTCATCCCGCCATCCAAAAAATACTCCTGACAGACACTGTGGAAGATGAACAGAAACGTAACTTAAAGCTGGCAGGTGACACACGTGTTAAAAGGTCACTATTCCGGGGGGGGGGGGGGGGAACCGCAGCTGAGAGGCTGACTTGCCTGCGACACCATTCGATGCGGCCCTCTCCTTCGCGGTTTTTGGTCCAGTGGTTGTCAGCTAGATTCTTCATGGCGAGGGCGTACTCACTCAGCGTCTGCTCATCCTCACAGTGCTCGCGCCAGATCTTTTCAAAGTCGCCCACTGAGAGGAAAAAAAATGGAAAGTCAAGACAGAACCAAGACACGTTAAAAAAAAAAAAAAACCACAGAAAGTAAATGAAGACCTCACAATTTAGAGGAAGGCTTTCAAAGTGAGCTTAGTCTACTTGTTTCGTCATCTTTCTGAATGTCTCACTAAAGCCAGTAGAAAACAACTTACTTGCCAACTTTGGACAGTACTCCTTTTGAAAAATCAGCTAAAAAAAAAAAGAAAGCGCTCCAGTACAGTTACTGCTGCACTGCCTACATGTTTACTCGTGTCTGCCAGCACAGTAAAGAAACTGTATCTCTATTTTATTAGTCACCACAAAAACTTCCTGCAGCACATCATCGCAGTCTGAGAGGTCTAAAGCCCGAGCAAAGGCAAACACGCTGCTGAGGGAGAAATCTCATGACCACAAGGAAAAAAAAAAAAAAAAAAAAAAGTCTTTATCAGATTTTACAGAAATGAAAGCACAACAACAGGAGTGGTGGTAAACAGCAGGGCTCTGGAGGCATGACCACTGTGATTCAATGCCAAGCCTACCAGATCATGCTTTACTTATTAACCAATCATGGGGTCGGCTTGCAGGACGACTAACTTTATTTTGATGCTCTAGATTGTAGCTATAGAGTGATCTAAGGTGGAAACTTCTGAAACTTTTTCGTTTACCTTTTTCATTATTTATATGTTTAGTTTGACAATTAAGAGCAGTGAAATGGTCACATAGTTGTTGTTTTCTTTACCAAAGAAAAAAACAGGATAATAATTCAACATAGAGACAATCTCAATCATGATATCTGAAGTTTCATTCTTGCTTAAATACATCCTATAAGCCTGCATACAGTCATATAGATAGTACATATAGAGTAACAGGTGTTACTCTTCTGTCATTAGAAGATAATGATGAGCTAATGCCAGGTCTCTTTTCTCTCGAAAAATATTTGCTACCTGCTGTAAATTCCCCTTTTTGTTTTTCTCCTCCTACGCAGTCCCTAGTAGGACTTAGCATTTCCTTGTAAAAAGCCTCCGCATGGGTAGGCATTCTAAGTTTTTTAATCCTGGGCACTTCAGCATTTCTGGCAGGCAGTTAACTAACTAACAACAACAAAAACAACAACATACACAATCAGTCTTCAACTTCAGGCTTCATGATGGAATAAAGCTTTTACGAACCAGCACTATAGATGAAAATATCAGAAGTCCGAGGTCAGTGCTCAGTATTGCAAAAGGGGTATTTTTTCCAAACTTCCCATTTTACACCCTGCTCTTATCCAGAATGACTCAAAACAAGCAGAAGAAGAAGAAGGCGGCATTATCTCTCAGGACAGAACGCTTCTGATGTTCACACGGACACTAGTGGATATAAAACCCTGATATTATGGATCCATTCACTCATTTTCTTTCATTAACTGGAGCTCAGCTATATATATATGTACATATATATATACACACATATATAGGTTTAGCATGTTTTTTTGCCTATTTTATTTGCAAATACTTTTGAGTGAAGATCTGTAAGTTTTAAGCAAAAGGAACCTCTTTATTAGCATTTTGTCTTAAAAATCTCAAACTCATCTGCTCGTACTATTCAAATCACTTTTTGGGCTTCCTTTTGGTACTTCCCCAAATCTTAAAAACAGAACAAAATCCTCCCTATAGTGGTTTCTGCTGTCAGTTTACTTTACCAGCTGTATATATATCTTTATGGACTTTCCTTATTAGTAGTACTCTGATGTTCTTGGGTGACACTTTCACAGCCTGCCTGACTCAGGAGACTGTCCAGGACAAAGCTGTTTTTGTCCCTTTATGAGAAGTTGCAACGTCTTCACTTACTACACGTTTCTGGACCTCAGGCCAAATCAGAAAATAAAAAGACAAGCATAAAGCAGCAACAAACTCACCTAGAAGAGGTGTTCGCTATACAACACACTATGGAAACAACACGTGCTTTTTCTCCAAGCTAAAGCTACTTTAGGGTGACATGAAGTGGAAATGGGAGCCGGAGGGTAAAAGCACTAAATGCAACAGCAACATCTAAACGTGAATGTTAAACAGACCGCCTCAAACAAAGATGCTCTCGTAGACATTTGCCGGAAATCTCTGGAAAGGGAGATATCGTACTTGCTTATTTTACTTTTAAAATACTTAAGAGTGACGCAACAGCTCCCTGTGTCTAGTTATGCATCATATGACTATTGTGGGGGAACAGTTGCACATCAATAAGCAATACTGGATTTGCAAGATATGCATCAATTATCGGTTAAGGCCACACTGAAGTATGCTCACACTAGCAGGTACTCACTTGTTTCAGATCAGACTCAGTCTCTGTCTTAGTCCAACAGCCTTTCCCCTCACAATCATCCTTTGCATGTTTAGATCTAAACCTGATGTAAAATCCCCTCACACGAACTCCAGACTTTGTTTTCTAATGTCTGTGTAACACTACATGAGAGGATCTTGGGTTCCTCTTGGGGAAAATAACTGATGCAAGAGCTTTACTAGTTGAGCATAAGGAGCCATCTTGCTTGTAAAAGTTGCACCAAATGTTTGTCGAGTCCACAAGAGTTATCACTTATGGGCAATAGAAAGTCATTCATTGTCAGCTGATAGCCTCTGCTTGTATCTCTCATAAGTAACCCATTAAAGTATTTATTGTCAGTACTCGAAAAAAAAGAAACAAATATCATGTTTACGCTTTTGACTAGTAGTTTAAAAAAAATTGTTATTGTTAGTGTTATTGTTAAGCAGCTTTCAAAGGCCTCGTTTGCTGAATTGCAACCCGACTGCGGTCTGCCTCCATAACAGCTAACCAGCTCCAGAGCAGCACCGTCAGCTGTGAGTGGGTTAACATTGACAAGCATACCACACAGTCATGCTCGGATTCAAGCTCACGGAACATTATTCACTTCTCTATTCCATCGTTCAGAGTGTTAGCTACTCGGCTGCAGGGCCATGGAGAGCTCAGAGGGGCCCACCGAGTCTGCTTACCCTCTCTGTATTTCCTGCGCAGTTTTCTGTGGACGTTTTTGACGACCCCCGACAGCTTCTCCTGCACCCTCTTGCACGGTTCTTCATCCGGGATGGGCATGTAGAACAGCTCCTGGTGGTTTTCCGTCTCCCCGGTCTCGACATTGTCCCTGAGGTCCATAGCACCGTGCCGCCGCCGCCAACGCCGCCTGCCCCTTGCCAGTGGCTTCCCCTTTTCCCAGCTGCAAAACGGACCGGCGAACCGGTGCACAGGCCAACAACAAGCAAGCTTATTGGCTGACTCTGACAGACACGCTTAGCAACTGACAGTCCGTCGTCCAATCACAGGCCTAGAAAACGCGCCTAATGCTGTAAGTGCATGCCGTGCAGCGTTTAAGTCGACCTTGTAAATCTCATGACTTCTGAAGCTAACTGAACCATAGACTGTAAATATTAGCACTAAACGCCTTATAACACCATTAAAAAATATATGTTTTTATATTCAATATTGCATTTTACATTTAAGAATTGTAAACAAAATGTAGATAAAAACAATAAAATAGTAGTTTAATGTATTTAATTCTACACTCAAGCATTGTTAAACCGTAGTGTCAAACTATGAAATGTACTGTATATTCTTGTTTACAATGTTTTTCCTTTCTCTGGTTGTAAATATTATCAGATGTTGCAATAAGTCTTTACAACAGTGCAATACACATATGACAAATAATACTTTTGAATTATTATAGAGTATCCCATTATATTCTACATGGTATCCATTATGTTATACCGTTGTTACTTGATAGAATTGAAATAAAGTAAAAGAAAACGACATGTATGCATGTTGGACCTTTTAAAGTCACATGTTAATGTGTAGTTTTTATTTATAGGATAAAAGAGTTTCTGTAAACTGTGCTTAATCAAATACTTTTTTGAAGGCCAGGTCAGCACGGTTCCCCTCATGAGCCTATAGGTCAGCAGTAAGGTCATTTATACCCACAGCAGTTAAGACCAAAAACATGTGTAAACATGTTAAGCAAACAACCTACTATTCTTGGCCAGAAATAACAACACATGAAATATACTTATGTAACTGTTTACTTAGAAAAGAAGGATCTATCTATGTGTTTGTGTGAAAACATAGGACTAGAAAACGGTCAAATACATATTCATTTAACAGTCAGACACTCTGTCTTGTTTGGAAGCTAAACAGTAATAGTTAAGATGTGTTGAATAATTTGTAAGTCAGTCTGACAGGGGACATTAATTCTGGTCTGAGATCCTGCCTTTATCTAATCAAAACAATCCAACACAGCCATATCTTTTATGGATTTTTTAAACACTCTCTAACACTTTGGTGTCTAAATGGAAAGCTCTGTCTATAATTAATGACACTGACCATTCTCACTTTTCTGTTTAACCATGTGAAACAAAAATATTTAGATGTTCTTTGCATTCAATTTAATGAATAAAAAACATAATATCTTTTTATGTCCCCGATTCCCCATCAACACTGTCCTGATTGTTAGTTGAATTCATGTAATGTGGGGTAATTGTGTAGCTACATTCAGAGTTTTTTTTATTTATTTCCAGACTGTAGCTATAAATTCTCTGAAACCCTCTGCCAGAACATAACTATCCCTCTCTTCCAAAAATAACACAGAGCACATGATGGTAACATCATTGTTTGTCTAAGCTGTAGCTGCAGCTAGGCCTGCTTTGTGCACAGTGATACTATTTAAATATATAATACATCAATACTTATATATTCTGAAGTTAAACAGGATTTATTTTGTAATAATAATAATCGGAAAGCCATGATAAAACATTTTTATATAAACATGTATAATCCATGAAATGATTGATGCATTACATGTGTGTATTTGAATAAGAAAAAAATAATATTTTTAATATCTTAATAATTGAAATAAAAAAAATAAATCTCTTACACTCCTTATGTACAATGGCTGCTTTTTAGTAAAATACTTCATGGCTGTAGAAGTTGATTCGTCTATCCACAGTGTGTTTAATTCATCACTGCTCAGAAATCCTAGAAAGAGGTCAGACAGGCATCTGTTTATGTGGAAATGAAGACAGTTAGCTGCAGTGTGCAGCAGCTATTAAACACTGTAGTTGTTATCAGAATCTAGTTGAATAGGTGCAGGGTTCAGCCGACATATTCTGATGATATGACACCTAAATAAGCTTCTGCTGCACAGCTGATAAAAATTAATTGCACAGCAATCACGTCAGGTCAAATAACAGAGTTACACATGAACAAGTCAACAAATGATGTAACAAGTTTTTAAAGAAGTATCTTACCATAAAGAAGTATCTTACCATCTTTACCATTTAAAGAAGTATCTTACCATTTGTGATTCCTCTTCAAACTGCATTTAGTCTTAACCTCTAAAAGATACATGGGGAAAAAATCATGAGACATAAATTCCTGAACTGAATTTAAATGAATAGAAAGTCACATTTGCACAAAGAGATAAACCGCTCTTTATGTCTGACTTGACCAATATGTTTCTGTGTTTCTGTAGGTGCATGCCAGAAATGGTTCATCAAAGAAAAGTGAGCTGTAATCCTCACAGTGAACTGCTTGGAAATCCCCTGGCAAGTGCATTACTGCAGCTGTGTTCAGCTCCAAAATACAGCTAAAAGGCAAAGTTCAACAAGGCGGAAGAAATACTTAAGTGCCTCAATGTGACCCTCTTCTCATTCATTCTGACAATACATTTCTCAAAACATTTTAATCAGAGCTGCCAGATAGTCAGAGGAGTCCTCTGCTGAGACATTTATTGTCAGGGCCTAAAAGTCAAACAAGCCCGACAGAAGTGGCCTGAATTTGACTCGAGGTTCTCTTTTTTTCAGATTTACTTTGTCATGGAAATGAAAGCAGACATGTATCCAAATATTTATTCACTCTGTTTTCCCATGACAACGAGTAGTTTACACTCTTGAAATCTTGCCTTATCTATCTCCTATTTCCAGAGTTTTAATAGCACAAAACAAACAAGGCTTGTTAGGCTAAGCTTACCTCATTAGCGTGGGCAATGGCAGCATGGCAGGTCTAATTCTGGCCAATCACAGTGAACAACAGCCTGTTTCCTTTTCTAGATTATCAGAAAATCTTCTTGTTGTCACGAGAAAACAAGCTATGTAATATCAAGGTGATAAAATGAATGAATAATCGGAAAACCACCTTTAAAAAAATACTGGAAATTACCCGTCATCAAGGAAAAATTGAGTTAATAAAATGTATGAATGCATGTCTGTTTAGGGCTTTTATGAAATAAAAGGAATAACCTCTCAAGACTATTGACATTATTCTGTCCCAGGGGCTGTTTTTTCATGCACAAATATTGACTGGCAGGCGACCCTTTTGAAAACCCCATACAAGACATCTAAACAGGATAAGAGTACAGGTTTCCTACTTCTGTTGGTTTGCTTGATGCCAAACATATTTTAATAGTGATAAGCAGTGATAACAGGATACCTACCACATTTGATCAGAATGCAGGCCGAGATAAACACATTTCAACATACCAGAAACACGACTAAAAATCCAAACTGTCGGGTCAGGATCCGGATGCTTGTATAGTTTTAGGTGTGACCGCAGATCTCTCACATAACATAACGAAGATGGCATTTGTGTTTTCTTGCGTAAAACACTTATTTTGGTCTTCATGATCTGCGACGAACATGCAGAATTTACGAGGAAAGAAATGTATTCTATACTCCGGTTGTTTTTTTTAAAGGTCACATATTAATGCAAAAAAACACTTTACCATGTTTTTCTAACACTTGTATGTGTCCCTATAGCCTGCTCTCCAAATTCCCCAATTATGAGGAAAGTCCATCCTCTCAGTCTTTTGCCTGCTCCGCTTTTCAGAAAATGTCTGCTCAAACAGACTGTTTGGAGATTTTCCCTTCATGACATCACAAAGGGAAGTAACCCCTCCACTAGGTGGGTGACACGCCCACAGCTAGGTGTTTGCTCTGCCTGCTGAGTCCGCCGTTACGCTGTAAAGAATAGGGCACGCTGCAAGAAAGCCAGAGGGGCCTGTTCAGACTTAAGACTGTAGACTGATTAGGATACCATGGGCAACTCGATTTGGAGATTTTACGGACACGTCTTTAACTGGGAGGAGACCCCGGGGTAGACCCAGAGTTTGTTGGAGAGATTATGAATCCCAACTGTCCTGGGAACGCGTTAGGATTTTTTAAGGAGGAGCTGGAAAAGGTTGCTGTGGACAGGGTTGTCTGGGTTGACTTGCTTTGCCTTCGGCCACCACAACCCCAGAAAAGCAGAAGAAAAATGGACGTACAGTACGTCTACAAGTACACTAGGGTTGTGGGTTGTAATACAAAGGAGTTAAACAGGTTGAATTTATTATCAATTTATTCAATCAAGATTTAGTAAAACTAAAGTTGAATCTACACAAATACACACACACACACACACACACACACACACACACACAAACACACACACACACACACACACACACACACACACACACACACACACACACACACACACACACACACACACACACACACACAACACACTGATGACTTGTATTTACACCTGAATAATGCAGAGTGTGGTGCTAAGCAGAATTGATCAGTGTGAGTGATGGTCCATGGCGTTTTGGCTACACTAAGCTGTATGTACATTTAAGCATACAAAAACCTGGTTTATACTCTTGACAACAGAGAGTTAGCATCCTCCCATAGGGATTATAGAGAATTTATTCTGATATGTTTCGTATATGCTCTACATCAATGCCCATCATTATTTTATAGTTTTTGTTTTCGTCTTCCTCCTTTGTTTTTCCATTTTGACTGTTACTATTTGTGTAGGTCATGTGATGATATCATCTGTTGTGAAAAAATAAATAAAATAAAGGTATTTTCAAAACTAAAAAGACCTACAGATCTTTATGGGTGTCATGCAAGAACATTGTTTCCTCATAATCCTCAGGAATCCTTGTTAAATCCTTGGTTGAAACTTTACTCTTGGATTCAAGCTATCTTTTTGTTGTTTTTAACTGGCTGCCTCTCTCCTTGACACCAGAGCCAAACCAATGAAATCATGTAGAGCCCGAAACAGGCCAGAAAATCATAATGGTAGGCCACAACCAAAAATATCACTAACAAGATAGCATATAACGAAGTCTTTCCAATGTTGCTGCAGGAAAAAGTCTCTCTCCACCATGAAACGTTTCTGCTGAGGTTTTCCTGCTCACTTGCCTCAGGCAGAGGTGAAGCATTGGGTTGGAAGTCTGCTGTGAAGTCTGTGTCGACATGATTGTCCTGGAGGCAGCCGACATGTTGATCCTCATCCAGAGACTCACTGATGGAGGGCATGGGCGTGGACAGCAGTTTGCTTTTGTTTACGGAGGGTCTTCTGCCCACCCCAAATCCTGTGTCTTTGTTCCTGTCCCTTTGGGCCTGTGCCCCGGTGTGAACGGCCCTCAGACAGTGCATGTACAACTCCACCTCGTCGTCCGAGTCTGACTCTGATGAAGCGCCGTCGTGGCCTGTTTTGTCAATTTCAGGTCTGTCGACAAAAATCAGTGAGCCTCCCTCTGCAGCAGTGGACTCATTCTCCTCTCGCTCTGCATGGGATATGTCATGTGTGACTTTCTCACTTCCTTGAAAATCTTCCTCTTTGTTCATTTCAGTTTGGATGTGTGCATTTTGCAATTCTCCAGTAATGTTTTTTTCAGAACTACTGTCATGCACATTGTTCACCCAAGCAGATAAACCATCCTCAACCTCTCCTTGAGTCCTTTCTAACCTCTCTTCAGAACACCATGCTTCATTTTCCCTTTCCTCTATTTGTGTGTTCTTTGACTCTCCAGTCTTAAAAACTAGAATATCCTCCTCACAGTCCGGATTCTCCTCTTCTACGTTTTCTTCCCTTGTTTTTATCTCATCCCCCCACTCTGTACCTGCTTCACCCTCATCTTTCAAGTGCATTTCTTCTTCTCCCTTTATCTCCTCTTCTTTTTGAACATCTTCACTTCTAATTTTGGCCTCTTGTATCCCTCCTAAGTGCTTTTCTCTCCCTAACTCTGTCTTCTCAGTTAGCTCTTCCTCCTCGGTGGTCTTTATCATCGTAGTGGCTTGAACATTTTCCTTCTCAACCCCGTCCCTTTCTGTCCCTGCAACTATACCCCAGATGTCTTCCTCACCAAACCTCTGCTTTTCCTTCAAAAGATTTGTAGCTTCAGCTTTGCTCTTTTTCTCTCTCACAGCTATGATCTCCCACATGAGTTCCTCCTTCGATTTCTCCTCGTCGCCCTCTGTCGTATCTCTATTTTCTGATGTGGCCTCCATCCCCACACCCTCCAACTGTTCAACGTGGTCTTCTTCTACTGCTTCAATGTCCCCTGCTTTCAAACAAATTTCCTCATTGATGTCAATCTCCTCTTCTTCTTCTTCGACCATCATTTCCCAGTTTTTAATCTCAGTAGTGACTTCTGTGCGAGAATCCTCCAATTCACAAAGCTCTATTTTAGCTGAATCAATCATTTCTCCTTGTTTCAGAGTGTCTTCATCTTCAGGCTCTATAATCATGTCACCATGTTTGTGATGGTCACTCGTCATCATCACTGACTCATCACCAGTTACATTACTTTCAGCATAGAGTTTAGTTTCATCTGTATGTGATTTTGTCACCTCTTTTTTCTCTCCTACCAAGTTTTTGGTTTCTCCTTGAGTTTCAGAAGATATCAGATGTGATGTGACACCCTTTCCCTCAAATGCCTCCAAACTAAAATCAAAGCTAGCATGGGTATCTTTATCAGCTGGATTATCAGTGCAGCTATGATTCAGTTCATGTGAATCTTCTAAAGTTTTATTGTCCTCTGATGTGACAACGGTTGGGGTCACTCTGTTGCCAACGTCTTCCTCTTTCTTTGCTCCTGTGCTGCTGGTCTGTTGGTCTGACTCATCCCTCAAATGACCTGATTCTCTCTCAGAAGGTGACATCAATGAGGTTTCTAGACTGGTCATGATGTATTTGGTTTCACTATGTGTACGTTTTTCATCAAACTTCGTTGTTGTTTGTGTGCATGCTTGCTCTGACAGTTGAGCCGTTTCCGCTGTGGTTTGGCTTTGAAGGTCATTTGTTGGAATGTCTTCCTGTTTATCTCCCTGGAGATCTGAACTCTCAGTGGATATTTCTGGATTCAACAGATATGTATTTATAATATCAACAGCTTGTGACTCTACTTCTGTTTCTGCAGCATATGTTTTTGGAACTTCAAATGCATTTGTGCATCTCTGCATCTCATTCAAATCCTGCAAAGTTTGTGCAGTAACCAGGACGTTATTTGGGGTTGCACCCAAACTTGTGCCTTCTTGTTTCATTGAAGAACTAATTAGAGAAGAATCTAAGCCTTCTTGGATTGATGATTGAAGGGTCTTTGTTTCATCTGCGAGCGCTTTGTCAATGTCAGCCCTAGCATCTGTTGGAACAGTGCAGTTTGTCTCCTTTCTTTCAGTGTTAGTGAAGTCTTCAACATTTGGTGTAGTCTTCACTGGATTCCCCCGATCAGCTAAGCACTGACTTTCAGCTCCTGCTCTTTCAAACACCTGACGATACAACGGAGCCACCACAGTTCCAAATGTGAAGCTGTTGGACTGGCTAACAAGGCCTTCACTGCATTCTCCTGTAAAATCACTGCCGGCTGGTTCAGCTGCATTACTGTTTTTATATTCACAATACACAAAACCTTCTTTCTGACTGCTTCCCTCCGATTTGGAGACACACTTGTTGATGTTTGGGTGTTCAGCTGGAGCAGGCTCATCATTTGAAAGCAATGTGTTGTCTGGGATCTCGGAGGCACTCTCACCTCTTGTTAATGTGGCCGAGTCAGCCAAATTGATGCTCTCAGATTTCTCTGTCTGGCTGTTTGAGGTGTAGTCGTGTGCTGGTGCTGTATTCTGTTGAACATCAATGAGAGGTTTGCTGCGTGTTTCCAGAGAGTCAGAGAGCAGCTGTGAACTTTCTGCGGCGTTGCTTCCCTCGGAGAGCGTCTGCACATCTGAGTGCTTTTCCTCTTGAGCTGTCTGTTTTGCTTCTGGAGGTGAATCATCTCTTTCAGCATCAACTGCTCCATTTCGTTGAGCAAAGTAGTCCTGTACCCGAGCCATCCGCGCTGCCTTTCTGCGGCTCCTTCGGCTGCAGTTCCGTCTGCTCTTGGTCTGTCCATCAACAACATGGATACATTAATTTTAGTTTGCTCACACAAAAGTTATGCTGCTCTTGTTAAAGGGAGGGGGGTGGCATTTAAAGTTGCATGTCACAAATGTATTCAATTCTTATCTGCATTTTTGATTAAACACATATAACCACATTTTAAAACATTTTTAAAAATAAAAGCATTCATGACAAAAAATAGACACCTATGACTGCAAGAAATCAAACTGTACACAGTGTCCTTTAAGCGTCCTGTACCTTATGTTACACTGATGCTACTCATGTCTGAGTCATGTGACTTTCTCTCAAAAGTGCACCGGGTTCACACTAATGTTTCTCTTCCTCCTATTATAGACAGACTATGATGTCCTTAAACCACCTTTCACAGCCATGAATCTTAACTCCTGTTTAAAATACTTCTTGGTGTCTAGTGAAAAGGGTTAACAACGTAAAGATAATCTCAAGAATCTCTTCAGTCACACTAACCTCAAATATTGTGGAAACGTTAAACTGAAAATACACTTGCGAGCACAAAGTCACTGAAGTGGCCTTTTAAGTCTGCATATGTGGCTTGGAAGTCTAAACACAAGCCACATTTTTTTTTAAAATAAACCAAACAGTTGTGTCTTAGTACCAAGAAAGATCACTTACACACTCACCAGTATTTTCTCACCATCCTCCTCTGATGTTCCTGACTGAGCATCAGAGATTTGTTTGGCCTGCATTGTGTCCACTTCCTGTCCTTGTTTTGACACATCTGGAGACACACATTTAACATTTGTAATGAGGTTGCACTACAGTGGCCACATTTTGTTTTTGAATGTCTTGGTTAATAACTTGATTTCACAACCAGCAAAATGTGTATTCACCTGTTTTTTTACTTTCCTGAAGGGACGTTTCCATTGCTGGGTTATTTTCCAGAGTGGAGAAGTTCTGACTGTCGATTAATAAAACAGCAAAAAGTCAGACTTAATCCATGTGTCTGTCTCAGATTTATCTCTCTATGGTACTATCACCAATCAACAAATCACATATGGCTGCAATATTGATGAACATTTATCAATTTAATGCAAACATTTCATGAAGATTGAATAATGTTTATGGGTGCAGAATCTGACTGACCATATTATTAATATTAATATTAATATTAATATAATTTGACTTTCCATTCATGAATAGCCTGCATTCCTTGAACTATTTCTGCCATGGTAGTAGTTTTGTCACTATGCCATAATGTAGAAAATATTTCCACCACTTATGGGATATGACTTTTCCTCAAACATAAAAGAATACAGGCCTTACATAATCCATACATAAATAAACAAACGTATAATTTACTTACAAACAGATTTTTCATAGTTTGAAGCATCCATACAATATAAAGGCTCTTGGTAAAGAACAGCCTTCAAAATAATTTTATCAAACTTTCCATCAGGCTACTACCTCAAGTTTAACATTCACCAACTTTTTTTCAATGTTGTCTTTGCCTTTCCAACTTCAGCATGGTAGACATTTGTCCCGACCATGTAAGATTCTCAATATGAATTCCATTAAAACATCATCAGTATTGACCTTTTCAAATCTATGTCAGTAAAACGCTTCATCCTCACCCGACACTCTTAAGACAGCTTTTCTTCTTCACGTTTTCTTTCTCTGTTTGTTCTCTCTGCTCCTTAGCTCTCTGGTGAAAGCACAGCATGTAGTTCCTGTTGTCATTGTTGGCCCAGAACGTCCCGACTGAAGTCTCATATCGCAGACAAAAGTCTACTCCGGCTCCCTGCTCCCCGAATGGGGGAATTAAGGTGAGTTTAAACGAGAAACAGTCCGTCAGACCCTCACTGGAGCCGGGCATGTACTCTGTCAGGAGGTCGAAGTGGCTGGACCAGGAGTCCAAAGATGTTCGGACGTACACCGCCTTATCGAAGGAGATGTTGAGGACCCGGATCACTCCTTTCAGTATTGTGGTCCCTGGAAGTAATTGGATGCTCTCCAACTCCAATTTCTGATCCCGGACTTTGTCGAACAACACCTCTCTAGACAATGGAAGTGAGAAATTCAGTGGAGATATAATGTATTCCACTGAAACTTTATCCTTCCCCTCGGAGGAGTCATATTCCGGCAGCTTGGGTACATCCCAAATGTCAAACTCCTTGACTTGCACCAAGCTGAGGCCGTTGGCGTCTGCAAATGACACTCTCCTGGAGCCACACAGGGGCGGCCCGGGCTCAGAGTCCTCGTCACTGAGAGAACTCTTTCTTCGCGGAAGAGGAGAAGACTTGGGCCTAATGCCGATCACTATATCACACTCGTCATCGTCCACATCCATGGAGATGAGACCCGGCACACCTAAGAGGTTGCAGGCCCCACAAGGTCTCAGTTGTTCCGCAGACTCCATGTGGCTCCCAGCGAGCGACTCAGCGGGAAGTGAGCTGCAGTGCTTCTGCTTCTGGCAACTGACATTCAACATGCTCTGACTTAACAGATGGAGTCGAGTTACAGATGACATTGTTGCAAGGGCCAACACTATAAATAGGGAGGAAAGGTCTTAAACTATGTACAGCAGGCTAAGCTCAGGAGGGGAATATATCATCCATGTAATTTTCAGTTTAGAAAGACAGAACCAAAATGTTCTTACAGCAAAACAATCATAATACATATGAGTGTTGCTAACATTATTCTTGTGTAACTGTCAAAAAAACTTCCCTTGAGACTTATGCTATTTGTATAAAAAGCATGAGACTTACCACGGCAACCATTTGTGTTTTGTTGTTTTTGGCTCACAATGTGTCACATGAGATTTGATGGGAGAACAAACTGTTTGGCCACAAAAACAATTTCCACTGACCAAGGCATTGGCTACAAGCTTTCCCCTTTCCCTGCATTTCTCATGTGATGCAGTTGTTTCTCTCTGTTTGTCTCTATGCCCGGCCATCTTCAGTGCTCCTCACCTGCTCCACTAATTTCCACGTCTTGACTGCAGCAGAACTGCTCACCTTTTTCTCCTCAAGTCTGTCCCTCTCGCCTCATTCAACGCTGTCTTCAAGCGGGGTAAAGGCCAGACAGTTTGTTCTTGTGCTCTATATTCTTTATTCCTTGTGCGTTGCTCGGTACTTCACTAATGTCTCCTGTGCTTCAGGATCAAACCAACATCTGCCATCATTCAGTCTTCAACCCTCGAGCAATATGTTCCTCTACTCAGCCACTCAGCGCCTGCCCACCTCTCCTCTCCACGCTCAACCTCCACGTCAGATTAACCAGCCTGTAACCATTACTTCATTAAAACCTTTTCAGCTGATTTACCTGCGTCTGTGTTTTGCACTTTGGGTCAAAAGAAAACTCTCCGAACACACTCACTCCCCGGTATTGCAAAATCTGCAAAGCCTGAAAGTATGTTGGACGATACTACTCTCATACTTCAAATAATCTGCTTATCATATATCAAGATTTATCTGCAGAATTATCCAGCTGACAGTCATGCATTGTGTTGCACTTCCTGTGTTTATCTCACAGCTGTGACAAAGTGGTGTGTGTCCAACTCAAACCATGACCAAAGTGGTTATTCTCAAGTCTTACAGAGCAAACAAAACACATATTTTAACTATGAGTAAGAGTGATTTATCTTAACTGTGGAGTGCTGAACCCTTCCTGAATCAGATATGAACAGTATAAAAGAGCTGAACTGTCAGACGATTTGGGAATTGATTCAGACAGGACACTTCCAATTTTACTCCTGTGCAAGAACTTGGAAGATAGTTAAACAATAAATTCAAAGAAAGGGAGACAAAATCAACACCTCACAGATACGTTATACATGGAGGAAGAACAAGCAGGATGTGATTTACCAAATGTAATGAAGACGGAAGACAGGCGCGGTGAAATGACTGGAGAAGAAATGGCCTCAAAAGTGGCAGAGGCTGTTGAGCGCAACCCCCCCATTTGTCCACACAACTCCTCTGAGGATACTCACCGTCTCTCTAAGCCAGCGCTGTCCTACCTTGCATTGATTGCAAAAGTCATCTTGTCCTCCCCTTCTCAGAAACTCAACCTGGCGTCTATCTACAGAACCATGGAGGAGCAGTTTCCCTACCTGAGAAGCCGGGGTCCGGGCTGGAGGAACAGCGTGCGGCACAACTTGTCTGTGAACGAGTGCTTTGTCAAGGTGAGCCGCTGCGAGGACGGTCGGGGCCATTACTGGGGCATCAACCAAGCTCACCTGAGAGACTTCCAACAGGGGAACTTCAGGGTGTACAAGAAGGCCAGAGGGAGGAGGGAGAAGGAGAGGGAGCCAGGTGACAGAGCAGCGAGGTGTCTGGTTTGGATGGAGACCTACCTTAGGCAGTTCTACTTGAGCAGATCTTTCGGTTGGGAGGAGCCACAATGCCCTCTGCAGGATCCAGGGAGGTATCAGATGTGTTACTGGGACTGGACCCATTCACACTATCAGCCTTGGATTGCAAATGTGGGCTGGGTACAACCTGCCAGACTTAGACTAACAGACTCAAATAGTAAGGCTACAGCTGTGAGAGGGCATGACAGTGAAACCGTGACCTCAGGACCCCTGCTCTGTCGGGAGATGAATGACCCGGTTCTCACAGGAATGGAAGAGTCATATGACAGCAGGTTCATGACTCCACCAGTGCAAACCTTCGTGCTTCCTGGCTGCTGGTGTTTGCCTCCTGTCGTCAAAGAGCAGATTAATTCTTCACCTTACAGATTCTACTTTTAAATACACCCCTGAACTGTCAAGACCCTCAACAAAACAATAAACTAGGGAGACTGTATGGGAAGGATTTTGCTGTTTATGAATAACACAATATGTAACTAACCTTCCAATGAATACATGAGGGCAAATACATACTGATCCAGTAGGTGGCAGAAAGTTACCTTGGTAACAACAGCTCAGTTTAAGTTTCTTTAAGAATTGTTTTGTGGAGAGAATTTTTTTGTTTTTTGTTTCCCTGCTCATTTTTTTAAATTTATAGAAATACATCACACATTGCACAGCATTTCAATGTTGAAAAAAGCATCATGTTTAATTTGCATTTGCTTTCATTATCAGTTTGTATCATAGCTACATGCCATGTAATCCACTCATCCTTCAACAAGGGAGACTTTCAAGATTTTGTGTCTGCAAAAGTATCAAAGAAAGCGTTATTTGGACTGACCTTGATATTCCAACAGTTTGGCAGCTTGACCTTTGGTTACAAAGAACCTGCTTCATTATAATAGGTGATGTCTGTAAAGCATATTTTACCATTTAGAGCTTACATAACAGGAAGTATATGAAGGTATGACTACATTTAAATCATTTGAAAGTCACCATGTCACTGAGAAATGTAATTGCTGTACTTGAGGCGGATCTATTTTTTCCCTTTGTGCTTGATTTAAGTGTTCCTGTGTTGTGTATTCATCTATATTTTTACTCTAAACTGTTACTGGTGTGCTGTTTGCCATGCAGGTCTCCTTTGTAAAAGAGATTTTTTTTTTTTATCTCAAGGGACTTTCTGGTAAGATAAAGGTTAAATAAGATGTGCAGGTGGCATGCTCCAAAGTAGAAAAAAAAAGGAGCAGAGTAAGACAAACTTTGTAGAGGTGACTGTGCAGAAATGGTCCTATTCAAAGTTTTACTGCGTCGGTATCATGTCAGGTTTAGTTTGACAAGCTGCACTCTGGGGTGCACTGCATTTATAAACAGCCCAAATTAAAACACTTTTATTTGTTTTTGAACAGATGTACTGATATGCTCTTCAAATAAAAGTGCAGACACTACTGTAAATAGCTCTTTGATAACAGCTTGACAGTTGTGTAGCTGCAGAGCTCTCTTTTTTTTGTTGTTCAAAACTTAGCGCGTATCTAAAAAAAGTCACTTGTCTTTCTCACTTAACCATGAAAGACAATAAATGATGCTTCTTTCCAGGCATTATGTTTTTTAATGGTTTCTTTTTGGATTGGATCGTGTATGTCTATGAATATCAACAAAGAAAAGTAATGCCTGCAAAGGAGGTCTCGTGCCTAAAATAGACGACCGGAAAGCACAGCATCATGTTTTCTCTTTATGTTATCAGCAATACACATTATACTTTCATACCAATGGCATGCAACATATATGAATGCTGACTATAAATGTGGAGTAATAAACAATGTAAACACTGCCAGAATTCAAATAAAACTGATTTGATGACATATATTTACTGTTTTTTTACACCTTGAATTATTCACAGCCTAACCCACTGAGTGACACTGTGACTCCTCCCACTCAGGTAGACTCACAACTCCATCAGCGCTCTCCCATCCTCACTCCAAACTGCCTGACTTGGAGACATCAACTCTGCCTGACTGCTCTGAATTCGACTCTTCATCTAAAAGGTACGTTAACGATTCTGACGCATATAAAGGATTCAAAGAGGTCTTTCTGCTAACATCATTCTATCCCTCTTTGTGTTTGGATCTTACTACTTACATTAAACTCCTTTGTGTGATAATGTTAAGGTATTTCTCTTCATATTATAGCTCTCTTGTGTATAAATAGGACCTTTTTATTTGTACCTCTTAGCTACTTCACGCTGTGCAGGAACAAAAAAGTTGGCTTTTAAAGGTTCTTATAAGCTTCTCTGATTATTCACACACAGTGTCAGTAAGATGCCACAAATAAATGGACGGACAATATTCTGTCTCAGATAAAACTAGTTTGATAATCTGAAAATATAAAAGTACGCTTTACAGTATATTTCAAATTGTCAATTACATGTGAAAATCTCGAGAGCATGTAGGAACCTTGATTTAAAATCTCCTCTATCCAATGTTATGTGTGATGTAGATAATGCTTTAAAATTAAAATAATAATGCTATAACCTCTATGTTTTTTTTTTTATAAACATCAAATTATTTAAATGGAAAATGGAAACACATGATGTATAAAATCTCAGTTGTAAATTGCATGTGTGTAGTTGTTGGATTTAAAGTCTTGCATTGTGGAAAGATGCTTTTTTTTCAGGGTTGTTTTCATCTTTGCATTTCGATGAGCATGCTTGTCATCTTTAGCATTTTTTAAAAAGATTAGATTAGTTTGCTTCCTTGACTTGTGTCTAACGGCCACACAGATGTAATTCAGTAACTTTGCTGAGTTGTCTCTACAGTGTTTAAACCTTACAGCTCATTTAGTGTTGACTGTTTGCTTTTAAGGACTTAAGCCGGGATGCCTGAGTCTCCTCTCAGTCCCGCTGCAGCTCGTCAGACCCCGGCCAGCAGCCTCCTCAGTCACACAGACAACGGTGCAGGAGAAAAAGCAGCTAATGGGGACTCCTGCAGCGGCGTGAGTGCTGAACACTGGCAGAGTCTCCACCATAAACAGGTATTTTCATCTTCACCCTCCCTCTCATCCTCCTCTTATTTCCTCTTCTCTTCCCCTTCATAAGTGTGAAATAGAGGCGGTATGAGGTCGCAAACAGATGCCAAGGGAAATACAGCACAATGACTCCATATTGGACGTCCTCAGACAGGACTCCAAACCCGGAGCCTGTAGCTCTGTTGACAGTGATTTTATATGAGATCTGATGTGAGCTGGGAGTTGACACACAGAACTCTATTTGTCCTTCACTATTAGTTTGTCAGACAGAGCCAGGGAGGAAAAATGGTCCAGCAACCTCGGTCAAACACATGCAAGAGAACGGCAAATAGGCATGAGTCAATGTAATTTAATTCTTGTTTGTTACGTTTCCATCTCTGGGAGTCTTTATCTGGTGGATCAATGAAAAAAAACAAGATGATAAACTTCTGCTCAACAAGGTTTTTTTTCCACAAACATGTCCGTTTTTCTTTTTCTTTACCTCATAAATTCACTTTTAGTTCATAATAAAGGCTCGTCTATCGTCTGCAACTGTGAGTTGAACGTTATCTTTCTTTCAGGATTCATCAAAAAAACAAAATGAATGTGGACAGTGACAATGACATAAAGCCGCTGTCATCAGAGTGTGATGCTTTGAAATCTTTATTAAGGGCATGTTATATGGAAGTTTTTTTAACCAGCAAACTTTGAAAATGAAAAAAAAAAAAAGAAAGTAAGGCTATGTACTAGGAAATGAAGCCTTCTCTCCTGACAAAAGAAAAGGACACACGTCTGTAATGGATTTTTTTTTTTTTAATGCAGCATCTAATCCACACATCATGAACGATGAGCGAGTGATGTGAAAAGCATGAAAATGAAACCAACTGCATATCAGTGCCTTCTTTAAAGTAATATTCAGAGTGGAGCTGCATTCCTTCTCAAATGATGTGCACAGAGTTTCTACAATTATTCCCTAAAGTGTTTATTAGATATATAATAATAATTATTATAAGTTTATTGATGTAGCACCTTTAAAATAACAGGTTTGTACCTTGACAAACAGAAAAAAATATATTTTTAATGGTCATCACAGTTTATTGCATATCTCCAAAAAGTGTTTTGTCTATTAGTATGTATACAAAGTAGATCGGTCGATGTCTTAGGTGGGGTTGGGCCAATAAATATTTTAATATACATGTTAATTGTGACTTTAAAAAAACACAAAAGATTGACTGTCTATGGAACAAACTACAATACAAATCTGTTATGTGTTTTCTCATGGTTTAGATTATAAAGGTAGAGTTTATAAGATTATTTGAGTTTACTTCATTTTGGTTTTTTTATTTGGTCAAAATTACCTATAAAAACTTAATATCACAGCAATTGAAATGACATAGAAAATACAATATTTTAGATTTGACAAAAGGCATTAAATATCAGAAAGTATATTTGTCCATTTTCTTGCATCAGCCCACTCGTTTATCGTCTTCTTCTCGTATTATAATTTGTTCTGTTTGTAATACAACATGTTAACTGCCTTTTGTTGTATCTTAATGTAGTCATGGCAATCGTAGTTCCCTCTGTTTGTCCTCAGAACGAGACAATCACTCTGATATTTGTCACTCAGCCATTAACAGTGCAGAGCGGTTATTATTCTGTGAGTGTTTGCCTTTATTAATATCCATACACTTCTATTAGGAGACACAACAAGCATGTAATTGTGTTGCTAATTAACTGGTCAGCCTATCGCCCATCTCATTTAGGACCAATGACACAATCCAGCATGATGGTGTTCACAAGGGGTTTGACGGCACTGTTTTGTAATTGGATTTGAAAGATTTCTCATTTCTACAGTTGTTGCTGTTAAACACTTGAAACTTGCCTTCAGTCTCATTGGCTCGTCCTCCTTTCCTTTTATCATTTTGTTTCCCTTCCTCCTCTTCTTCAAGGTGTTTCTGGCGATGATGGCTCCTCAGCAGCTCCTGTCACCCAACCAGCTGCAGGCTCTGATCCAACACAAACAACAAGCTCTCATGCTCCAACAGGTAATTATCACTAAAAATGATTATTTATAATGATAAACTGCACTCTGATTAATGGGACTATTACCTATGCCAAATAAAGTTAGCATGTTTCTTTCATAAAGTATTACACCAAAACCAATTTTACCAGTGAAATAAATAAAATACAATGTTAAATTTAACCATGAGTGTGTTTCTTTACCTGGTAGCATAAAGCTGTAACTCAAATTGGTTAAGTAACTTTGCAAAGAAGTGCAAGTTGCATGCAAACTATCCAAGTTGAAAGATCAGCTTGCTCAGCATTCATCTTTTAGTTCTTTGAATAAGTACAATATCAGACAAAGTTTAAACCTTTGGCATTAGCAATAGCTGTCATGCTAGTAATTAGCATCTCTTCTCCTCGTGTGAGATAGTTTTTTGGCACATGGTTCTTGCAGATAAGAATAATAACATAACATAAACTAAACATAAGCCGGACAACCAATAGTCTTCTTGGTGAGGCAAGTTAATGGACAAGCATGGGTTAACTAATAATCTACTTACAGAGACACAATTTTATAGAGCTACGCATTGAGATGTGCAACCCAGCGGCTTTGTTTATCTTAATCGAACACCGACTCGCTTAAAGGCAGGGTTGGTTATTTCCTCCAGATCCACTTTTTAAGATTTTAAATATTATAACATTCAACCCAATTCTAGCTTGTACTGCCTTTTTTCTCCACAATTTTGTTTTATACTGAATTCTTAACATTCTTGCCCATCAACTTTTAACTTCAGATTATAGCAAATATGTATCACAAACCTCAAAGGAACTAACATCGGTGTTATAGAACATTTTCCAGGGGATGCTAAAACCTTTTTGAATTTCCTTCTTTGAATTTTAAGAGCAAAGTTTTTAATGTAAATTGATCCTTTTTTCTAGCAACATCTGAAGGAGTTTTATAAGAAGCAACAACAACAGATTCACCTGCAGCTGCTTCAGCATCAGCCCGGCAAGAAGGTCAAAGAGGTCAGTTATTCTTCTCCCATCCATCAACACCTCCATCTATTGTCTTCTGCTTATCTGGGGTAGGGTTATGATGGCAAGCGGGTTAAAGGAGTCAACCCAGACTTTCCTCTCCCTAGCAATGTTTTCCATTTCCTTCCTGGGGATTCCAAGGCGTTATTCCTCGTCTTCTTTGTGTGAAGATTTCTTCTGAATTTGTTTGACTGTTTTTGCACTCAAATTGGTATTATCTAATTTATTTGGGGGAAAAAACACTGAATAGTCACATCGATCAAATGTCATAAAAAAATCTAGTCAGAGAGAACAAACCAAGATGACTAACAAAGGAAAGTGAGCGCACATCAATATCTCACTTTTCTATAAAATGTCTTGACTTCTCTCTCCATCCTGCAGCTTCCTGCACAGCAGCTCGTGTTCCAGCAGCTCCTCAGGCTCCAGCAGCAGCAGCAGCTCCTGCGGGTGCAGAGACCAGTCCTGTCTTCCCCTGCCCTCTCTACAGGTCACTCCATTTTACACTTTTTTTTCCTGTGTTTCTCCCACATCTTCTGTGCAGTCATTTTTGAAAGTTACTACAATTCAGAGCATGTTTGCAAAAGAAAGATTCAATTAACAGTAGGGTCCTTTTGATATGTTTTTGTAAAGGGACATAAATACAGACTGGACCTACTGTAAGGTCTTTAGATTCATTTATAGAAATGAACTTAACACAAAAGAAACAATGATAAAAGTGAAATCTGAAAGTAAAAAAGTCCATCTGTCTCTGACAGTAGCTGTGATAAGTATTCCTGATTTACAGAGAGTACAGCAACGTTAGGACATGACTTGAGAAAGAAAAAAGTAAAAAGCAAAAGTTAACTTCAACAACTAAAAAAGCTCGCTATGAAGATAATCATAATTCTAGAAAAATGTGACTCAGCCCCTTGCATTGGAACGCCGTCTGTGATGTAGTTAAAAGGCCTCTATTCATTTTCTGTTTCCTTGAGTGACATATAAAACAAAGCACTCCAACTGTACAATGTGCTGTGTGTGTTTTTGATGTTACAGTCAGTTTCAGTCCTGCGGAGATGATGCAGATATGGAAAGAGCTCACAAACGAAATAACTGAAGAAAACACTCCAACAAAGGTCAATCAGGACTCTTCTGCTAACAACATCATGTCGCCCAAAGTCCCAGTGAAAGTGAAGGCACACCAGCAGCAGACTTCTCCTCCTGGCGGGGCAGAGTGGTACGATACGTCTGTTTGTGCTCTTAATGTGAACGCTGAGATGATACTGGCTTTTTGTCAACATCAAACACTTTTCATCTTTAGACGTTTGAGTGCAGGGCGGTGTTTGCTTTTGCAGCGAGACTTCACTTTTAATTCCCCTCGGGACGATATATTTTGTTTTGTTTGTTTGCTTTGTGTGATGCCAGCTGAAGAAAAAGTTTACAGACTCACATGTCCCGAATCAAAAGTAAATACTTCTCTATTTATTGTTTTTACAGTGCTCCCTTCCACCTCGCTCTGTCATTTTCTGCCACCTATGAAAAACACACACTTGTATCTGTTTTATTCCTGTTGTCTTGATGCGCTGTGCTTTAAATCGTGCGCTACCTTTCATATTTTTCTCTTCATCCTTTTCTAGTGCTGTTAAAGCGGATCACAGCGCCACACACGCTCTCTACACTCATGGTGTGTGCAGTTGGCCCGGATGTGAGTGGGTTTGTGAAAACCTCAGCCAGTTCATCAGGTCAGTTTTACTCCATAATGTCTTGTCCTCTCTGTCCCTTAAAATGACAGCTCTGTGTGTGTGTGCGTGTGCGTGCGTGCGTGTGTGCGTGTGTGTGTTTTTAGGCATTTGGGCAGTGAGCATGCTCTGGATGACAGGAGTACAGCACAGTGCAGAGTCCAGATGCAGGTGGTTCAGCAACTTGAGCTCCAGGTATGAGTGCTCTGAAGATGTTGAAATAGTTAGAACTGCTGCTGTGAAGTTCGCTTTGCACAGGTTTTAAATGTACGATATATTGTTTGCCAAACTGGATTAATTTGGACGAGTTTCTCGCAGAGATTTCCACATGAAGTCCTTCTTCTGTATGGTTAATATTCATGCAGCCTTTTTTTTTTTCCGGATATCTGCCAGAAGGAAATTGTTCTTAGCTTTATTTGTTTGGTTCACAGTGCTCCATTTGAGATCTGTGTGTTCACTGTTTGGGTGATGAAACACCTTTGACTCTGATGACTTCTCCTTCTATTCATCTCCTCCAACAAGCTCGGCAAAGAACGGGACCGCCTGGGCGCGATGATGGCTCACCTTCACCTGCCGTCTTTAGGAACTCAGTCCATCTCTGCACCCGCAAGACTGCAGTCACCTCAATCTGATACGGCCGCTGACCCGTGTGATCTGCAGGTGTGATAGTGTTCAGTGATAAGCTGTGTGGGGAACAACGTCAGAGTGAATGATCCGTAAGCTGAACTTCATGTTTTGCAGATGTGAGGAGAGCTCAAATTACGAGGTGGTGGAAAGTGAAAATGCAATCTTATCTTCTTTAGAACTGATGGAGACACTGCCAGTCTGTGATCCCCCCCCCCCCCCTTGGAGAAATGTTAAAAGTGCAAAAATATGTCGCGCTTTTGTTCTCAAGAAATAATAAAACATGGTATATTATAATGGTAGAGATAAAGGTGAGGTAATCGTAGACTCTGCACTGAGACGTTGGGTCAAATCTGATCGCAAATGCATTTCTTTAAAGAGACTTTTTCTTTGTGGTGATCTTCATCCTTTCTTTGTGTGACTCGCTGCATGATGTGAGTCCTGAGTGCTTCCATTTTCCTTTTGGCATCCAGCTGTTGGCACCAGATGTCCCTTTTGCCTTTTTGCGTTTTCAGACAGCAGACATGCTCTGATAACGTGGAAACTAATCATTTGATAATCTCGCAAATATTTCACCATAATCACAACACTCGCCAAACAATTTCACCCTATAATTAACAATAATTGACCTCCTTCTTCTGGGGATATTAGTGGGATCACCTCTGAATAAGCGAGTCAAATCGCTCTGTTACACTCCCCCTCTCTGTTTTGTCTCTCTGTCTGGTCTTTGTCATTCCACTTGTTTCTTTTGTTAACTTAAAATCGTCTCGCTTGTCTCGCTCTCAGCTCGGTTCGGTCTCTGCCACCGACGACCCGTCCTCGCTGAGCCCGTCAGACTCAGCTCAGGTTTCTCCCCGACCTCATGGCCCAGTCAGCACGCCCTCCCTCGAGTGTGAGGAAGACTTTCCCACTCAGACTTCATGTGCGGGGGCCATAAGACGTCGTCATCACCCTCTGCTTTATTTAATGTCTCCAGGTAAACTAGTGTCTGATAGGATTTGTTAATTCACATTTTTCTCCTCCAGTTTAGACTTCCTGTGTTTTGTCTTGTTTCAGAAAATGAATATGAGCTGTACAAGAACACGGACATCAGACCACCATTCACATATGCAACCCTGATAAGACAGGTACAGTGAGTTAGAAGAGCTTCTGTATCTGCCTCATTTCAAACATTGTCAAAGTAACTTACATAAGAAACTTAAAATACAGATTTTAGCCACAGTGCATTACTGTTTTGTAATTTTGTACTCATCTTTTTTACTTTTTCTCCTTGTACAAAGGCCATGTTATCAGTTAACATGTCTTCAGTATATTCGATTGATTGATAAGATGTTTGCCTCATAAAAGGTCAGAACATTTTGAATAAAGTTGATCACTACTGTGTTTCCCTCATCCAGAGAAGACATCCTCAAATGTCTCTTTGTGTCTCCACCCCCAAAGATATTCAGTTTAATGTCTTAAAGGAAACGATCACAAGAACATTAAAATGTTTTAGTGTCTGAAATCAGAAAATGTGATAATTTTTACCTTAAAAATGACTTCAACCAAATAATCTGTTCCAAAAATAGTAAATTAAATTCATAAAATAATAATAATAAAAAAAGAATAAATAGATGTATGACTGTATCTCTGTTTTGAGGACTTTTTTCTGATTTTATCTTACTTTATTTTTCTGTTCATGTTAACGGTCATGTGCTCATGATCTGTTTGAATCACATTTCCACTCTTTAGAAGAAACACTGAAATGAGTTGGTAACTGATTTGATCAAAGTAAATCATTTTCATCCTTTTTTTTTCACTTTAAAAATAAATGTTTCATAAATGTACGTTGTCTTTAATATTTGTCAGTTTTTTAGTCTCAATATATTCGGGCAAATAATCTGACAAATCTGGAATTATTTCATAGTTTAAATTCTCTGTCTGTTATTTCTAACATCAAATTTATCAAATTTAAAATGTATTATGTATCATAATTAAAAAATATATATATTTCTATGACGATTTCTTGAAGAAAAAGACTTTCTCATCCTGCCTTCGATCAGGAGTGAAACAGTCGGGGCTTTAAATTGATCCTTTTATGTTCTTCACTTTTTATTCCCTCTCCATCTCCAGGCGATCATGGAGACATCAGACATGCAGCTAACACTCAACGAGATATACAACTGGTTCACACGGACGTTTGCTTACTTCCGACGAAACGCTGCCACATGGAAGGTAACGCACTCGAAAGATAATTACCTCTCTGATCCTGGAGTGTGTGTCAAACCTGATTTATGCAGCATGTATCGGGTAACGATCCCCTTCACTCTGATGTTTCTCTGCATCAGAACGCTGTGAGACACAACCTGAGCCTGCACAAGTGTTTTGTGCGCGTGGAGAACGTGAAAGGCGCCGTGTGGACGGTGGACGAGGTGGAGTACCAGAGGAGGAGGTCTCAGAAGATCACAGGGTACTGTGGTTTGTTTTCCTCTGAGCTCACATCAGGGTATCTGCAAAGTTTTCACTTTCAAACACGGATGTTTAAGATCATTTTCTAAAACATGGAAAACAACAAATTTCACAGACAAGCAGAAGACTGAAGTAAAGATTTTCAAAGGTTTCAACATCGGCCTCTTCTGGGTTTGAACAGGGATCAAAAAGCAATGAGAATAAATCTGAGTGTTTTGAAATATTTAACAAATTATAAAGAATTAAAAAAAAAACTCAATTTCACAATCAGAAATTGAGTTTGCTAACACACACACACACACACACACACACACACACACACAGGATTTGACTTTGGTGAGCTGTGCTCTCGATGAACATAAATTAAAACATTAAATATATCTGATGTCTCAATTTCCTGTCAAATTGAACCCCCTTTTTCTTTTTCTCTTTTCTTTTAATTAAAAAAAATATATATATATATATATATATATATATATATATATATATATGTATAAATCAAGCTACAGAAGCAGAAAAATATCCTTTTGAAGTATCTGGAAGGTGTTTGACACCCATGATGTCACCAGGAAGAAAAAAAAAAACACAAAATATGCAAAATGTAGGAACACATAAAAACCTCCTGATGGCATCTGCAGGGAAGCGATTGCAATCTTAAATCTCTTCAGGCTGTTTCATGACTACTCATGAACTACTCATGAAGCTGAATCATTTGTCATCATGACTGACCTCGCCTCAAACTATTGTTGTTAAAAGGTATTGGTTTGTTTGCTTTGAATTAGACAGACGGTGATGTTGTGTGTTACCTGTGTCATCCTGCAGGAGTCCATCTCTGATGAAACACGTGTCCTCCAGCCTGGATTATGGGACTGTTCTGAATGTCGGCTTGAAGGTGAGAAGATGTCTTATTAAGAATCCGTGTCTAAAAGCATCTGCAGCTATAGCTCCCTGACTTCAATCTTGATCCTTGATCCTCTTTGTAGACGGCGCTGTCTGAGGCGTCTCTGCCAGGCTTCAGGGAGTGTGTTGGCAGAAACTCCAAAAGGCCGATCCCGGAGAACAAAGTAATGAACAGGCACCGTATCAAGCAGTACGTTTTGCTCCATTTGAACTCCAATAACCATTAAAACAACTGAATAAATGCTGCAATCAAAGAGCCAAATTGTCTTTTTTGTTTTCACCTTGCAGGTCGCTTTTCCTTAAAGATGAGAGGCTGAATCTGATTGACCAAGAATCGGTTAAACCAGGAAGTCTGCAGGATGAGGTCGAACATGAAGACGATTTGTTCGACCTTGAATGACTAAAGAAACGCTTCTCGTCTGAAACAATCAGCTGCAAAGACGAGAGACGCCCTTTGTTCACAATCAGGGAAGTAGCCCAACATTAAGCATTAGAACTTCAGTGTAAAGAATCGGACAAAATCAACCAAAATACAAAGTAACTTCCTGCAGGGCGTATTTATTTCTGCTCATGGAAACTGATTGGTGTTTGTTATCTTTGCAGTACTCCACCTTAGCTTCAGATCATTCAGAAACTGAAGTGAAAAATGATTTTGATCTGCTAAATCTTTAACATTTGTGCAGATGCCACACTTTAAATAATTATGAAGGAGAAAGGACATTAAAGAATTCAAGAAAGGAATCAAACTAAAGCAAAAACAACAAAACTTGTTTTCTTTTAATCAAGGGGGAAATAATACTTTGTCGACCCATAAAAAAAACCATCTTTTTGTGGAAATGATAAATCATCATGTCCAAAGTGAGTGATTCACAGAATATTTGCTACATGAGGAGAGTAAAAAGTTTATGTTTCGTGTGTTCATTGTCAGAGCTAAAAGAAAAAAAAAAAACACAATCTGAATGTGAATGCTGCGTCACTGCGAAGAGAGAGATCTTTTTTATGTTATTTAAAAAAATAAAAACCTGTACAGCTTGTGCTGTGGCTCCTGTTTGTTATCCGCATAGATGAAAACCTCTTGTAAGATGCATCGTGTCCCCTGTGTCTCTTCCTGTGTCTCTTCCTGTTTCTCTGTGTGTAACACAACTCTTTAATTCAGCGCTTTGTTCCTGAAACAATCAGCCGTGTTCCAAACATTACACTTTGATAATATTTGGAGTATTTACAATAGAAACTATGACCAAACAACAACTCTGTCTTTATGCTGCTTATTGTGTCTGATGTTACAAAATGACATGTTCTGTGTTGTTCGTCAATGAATGCTGATGAGTTTATCATTGATATACCTGTGAGTGACGGCTTTGAGGTAAATGTATTTAAAACTCTTTATTTAAATGACATGCACTGTTGAACCACCCGTATACAGATTCAAGTTTCACCACATGATGCCATGTCACAGTTTATGTCGATTGTTTGGACATTTTACACAAAAATAAAAATAAAAATCACATTATCTGGCTTTACTCTCATGTTGTCATGTTCATACGTCTGTGAGTAACTAAATAAAAAACAAAGGAAGGAATTACATTTTCAAATGTGACGTAACTAAAAGTCAATTACAAACTAATCAAGCTGCATTCGATAAGACATACAAATCAATTCAAATAAATACAGAATGCATTTACAGCATCGCTTCAACATTCAACTATTTATTAAGTAGTGTGTGCGTGAGTATGAGTGAAGTCATGAGTCTTACATTTACGGCGACAGAAACACGTACGCTGGTTTGCACGAGTCAAAGCCGACTGCTAACGCTGATGATTTAAACCTTTTGACTTTCCCTAACGCCCGTACTGAATTGGGAAAAGGGGCGTTCAAGTATGCTGCTCCCTTCTTCTTGGAATCAGTTGCAGGATACTCTAAATCTTCGGGATCTGTTTTCCTTGGATTATTTTAAAAGGTCTTCTTCATGATCTGGAGGCGGGCATATCCGACTGTAGATTTTTTTTTAAACTGACTCATATTGCTCCTTTTTGATCACCTTGTTTTATGATTTATCTATTTTGTGATTCCTTTTATTAATGTTTATTATTGTTCAGTGTTTTATGTCTGAAACTCAGTAAATTGTGACGCTGCCTGTCTTGGAATCAGGACGCTCTTGTAAAAGAGATTCTTAAGCTCAATGAGACTTTTCCTGGTTAAATAAAGGCTGAATTAAATTACAATTCTAAAACCGTACCCTGAAGGAGATAAGCTGTGTTTATAATGGATGGATTATAAACCGTGTTTGTGTCTTGATGATGAATAAAAGCAGGTCTCTCCTGTAAAAGTGTTTAAATCAAAATTCATGGATAAATAGTCCAGAGAGCATCATTTGGTCTCTTTTCTCTCAGTGAAGTGACGCTGTTCCTGCACACTTCACAATCAGAAACAGAACAAAAGCCTCGCAGCTCCTTGTTTTGACTAATGTCAGTAATTGTCGGGGCTGATAACGACTTTGCTTGAAGTTTGCTGTTACCGCTCAGGGCTTTCCTTTGATTCGCCGTCAGCCCATTAGATGACATTTTCTTCTGATTGCCTCTCCGCGCCGCGTTCACTGACTGAAAGTTAGCATGGTTCTCGACAACTTCAACAGCGTCACTTATGTGTTGCTTTGATGTGCCATATAGTCGCTGGGAGGCGGGTAAGTCGACATGCTTTTTCAACGCAGCACTTTTGACAGCACTTAGTCAACAGCCGCTCAGAGAGGGCTGCTCTCTGCTCATCTTCTTCATCAACGTGTAATGATGACGCCGTCACCGAGATGTCCAATCTGTTCATAACACCTGCATCTGGGAGAACAACAATATGTGAATACTCGGAGATAGACATTTCACACTTTGTGACCTATTATTAACAGCTATATTGAGTTTTGGGGCTTGATTTATGTACGTAACAAGAAGCAGAAGGGTTAAAATACATTTTATGTTTAACGAAAATATGATTTTGTTTTAGGAAAGTAAGTGGACCTTGATTTTTTATATCATGCCAAATAAATATATATTTTTTTTAACAACGATACTGAATTTGAGTACCAGGAGTTGTTCAGTCTGTACGGACTTAGGAACCGGTGAGACACCACCTCAAATCCCAAAACGATGGACAAAGACACTGGGAAAAGAGAGCGGGAAATGACATGAAGTAAAGAAGCCACAGACTGGACTTGAACCCTGGCCGCCCGCTTGGAGGACTATACACTCTTACATGGGGCGTGGCCTAACTGCTAGGCCATCTGCGCCCTGTATGTATGTTGCTAGTCTGAGTGTATGCAGCATGTCCAATAACAGAGGGAAAAACAGAATAAAGTGCATCTTCTTTTAGGTACATATAATGGTTGGTTGGGTTTTGTTGGTTGTTGCTGTTTTGCTCAGTTTGACCTGTATGACCAACATGACCTTTTATGTTTCATAAACCTCCTTCCTATATCCTATATCTTTTCTTCTTCTTGTCCTTTGTATTGCAATTTAAATACCATTGCTGCTGTGACACACCCATCCATCCATCCATTCAGATTACATAAATATGGAGAGAATTTTTTTTCACGTGTTTGCATTCCGACTATGAGACAACTTGAACATTTTGTAGGAGTCTGTGTGTTTGTGTGTGTGTGTGTGTGTGTGTGTGTGTGTGTGTGTGTGTGTGTGTGTGTGTGTGTGTGTGTGTGTGTGTGTGTGTGTGTGTGTGTGTGTGTGTGTGTGTGTGTGTGCGTGTTAGTCAATAAGAAGGAAGGGGAGCTTGCATACATGCAGTGTTCAGCTAACACACTTGTGGGGCATGTGTCTTCGTTGTGTTAGGTGACTAAAAGCAGAACAGAGAAATCTTAAAGTCACTCACCCAGGCCTCGACGTCCCTGCTCTTCTGTGATCAGCATGTTTAGAGCGAATACTCAGGGATCTGCTGCTAGGAAGGGGAGTGTTATTAAGCCTCTGAACAACAATAAATACACCCACACACACACACCCAAATCCTCACACACACACACACACAGTACAGCTCACGGTCTCCTGAGCGGTGACTCAGGCCGACATGCTGGGTGTTGTTGGAGGTTTCCTGACCTCTGTGTGCGAAGAGGAGCAGGAGGATGGACAACATGAACTGATGAGAAAGTGAAATTTAGATTGTGAGCAGTCATGAGTATCAGACATGTTACCAGGAGACCATTTACCTGCGGACGGAACGGAGGGGCTCAGCAGCCCGACTAAAGGCAAGTACCAATGATCTGACCGGCAATAAGAGTCTTATTTTTTCCTCATATTTTGAAACATTTTTCCTCAACTTTTTTTCAGTTGCTGCTTATTATTATCTATATGATTTACAGTTTGTATCCCGTTAGAATCAAAAGGTTTCAAGAAATATTCCACTTGTCAGGGTTGTAAACCCTAAAAAACAATAACATTATGTGTCAAAGACGTGAGAGCCCTTGAACAGCTTTTTTAAATTAGGGGTTCAAACTCTTTGAGATAGTGTAACATACTAAATGTTATCTATTTAGTTTGGTTAATTTATATTGTTGTGACATAAATACATTTAAAAATATCAAGAATAAGGTAATAATAATGTTAAGAGTAAAAATAAGGTATCATTCCTCATAAGAATTTATTTATATATGTTGTCAGTGAGGAATCAGTCATAATATATTTCTTGCTTAATCAGTCTTTTGATTTTTTTCTTTATTTATTTTTTTGTCTCAAGGCAGTGCGTCTTTAAAATCCAAAGAGGAAATCCTTCCAGCACGTGACCCTGTTAGCAGAGGAAATACCATCCCTGCTGACCTCATCAGCAGTAAGTGGAAACCCTGAGACCCCAACAGAGAACAATACAACAACAAAAAGTCAATGCTGTGACTAGACGAGGATTGTTAAATGAATCAGAGTTAGAGAGAAGGCACAGTGTGTACGCAGAAGTATGACAGTGACACAGCACTGACATTAATCCAAATATATGTTTTAAAATCAATTGTGACTTATTGTAATAAGTCGCGATAACAAGAAACCATCTGCAAACCTCAGAAAAAGGGTTTAAACATACAAGGCACTCAAAGGAGATATTCATGTCCGATCTGCTTTAGTGCGTAAAGAAAATCACGATTCAACAAATCATGTAAAAAAAAAAGGCCATGGGGCGTTTTCTGATTCACCTTCTTGTGCTTGATCATTTTAATGCTCAAATTTTACCAGAACATGAATAGAAAATAAAATCCTTTCCCTCCAATGTGCTTTGTGCTGTGTCCCTGTCATGTGTATACGTAATCTCAGTCTTTCCTCTTTTTTTTTTTATGTCTCTCCATGATTTCAATTAATGTATTTTCATATTGTTTTACCAGCTTTATGTGTTCTGGATTGTGCAGAGTTCTGGTGTGCCTTTTATGGGTTTTATGTATTTAATGGGTTTTATGTGTAAGCTATTTGAATTCACTGGTAAACTTTTTTTTACCCACCACCAACTCCTTCATAAAAATCGTGACCCAAATTTCTGATATTCTTTCAACCAATCAGATTAATTGAACGAAAAACAGACCAGTTTGGACCTCAGATGGTCTGAAGCATGTGAGGGAACAAAACTCAGCAGGTTTTAAGAGCGCTTCATCAACTTTTTTTTTTCCAGTCACATGTTCGCGACCCACTGAAAACGGCTCCGAGACCCACTTTTGGGTCCCGACCCACCAGTTGAGAACCACTTGTCTAAATACAGTGAATAAGATGGATACTAAATCACAGATTGAGTCCAGCTTGACTTTTCTTCACGCCATGTCACGTGTGCTCATTTACAAATTCAACCACTCAGGAATGCCCGTTGTGTTTCTGTTCTTTTCTGACCATGTAGTCTTCACTGGATTTGTCTGTTTTTTCACCCCGCTCAGCCCAGCCTCTGTCAGCTGCAGCCCCATCAGCAGAGGCCTCACAGGAGGCAGCAGAGTGTAAGAAGCCCACCTGCCCACAATGTGGTCTCACAGTTCCAGACCACAGACCTCCCCCTGTCTTACCCGCAGTGAGTCGTCTGCAGGGATCCAGCCTGTCGGTGCACAGCAGCAGCAGCAGCAGCAGGACGAGCAAGAGGAGCAAGAGGAGCAGGAGCAGTGTGGCTGGATCACATCAACGTACTGCTACACCTGCTGCTGGTGAGCACAACCATCAGACTCATTCAACACAGTGTTCCAACAAGACCAAAGTTCATGACGGTTCTCAAACAGGTTGATTTTGAAACGTTTGTCTCGGTTTATAACAGTAAAAACACAGGTGCTGGACGAAGCATTGGGCATGTTGATGTGATTGACAGTAATTACATGTCATTCGTGATGGTTTCCTTACTTCACATTACCCATTTCCACAACTGTGCATCGCAAATTATCATGGGTTGAAACATTTTCCCAATTTTCCAAACTGTTCCCGTATAATACCAAACCACACAGCTTAAAAATACATCAAATAAGGCTTAATTGTCAAGATTTTGGGGGGCTAGTCCGACTGTTGCTTTCAAGTTTTCTACCTCTTTACCTCTTAGGTGCAATTTTCTTTTTTTTTTCTTTTTTACCAAAAACAGAAAAGAAAATGAGATAAAGAGAAAAGAGAAATAACAGTTTGTTAATTATTCGTCAGGTTAAGATTCTCCCTTACAGTAGCGGCACTTTGCTCACACAGGGTTCCTTATGCAAACATTAACATTAATCCAGCAGCAGTTTTTATTTTACATTTTATTTTCATTGTCTTACAAATGTCGACCGACAAATAACAAATGTTTTTTTCTGTTTCTTGGGCAAAGCTGAAGTTTCAATCGGACTGCTTGCTACATAAGTTAGCCAGTCGACACCTGGTGCAGTTCAGGGAAACACTGAATTTCAGTATTGGTACTTTACTAAGTACTTAACAATATTCTATCATTAGCAACCAATTATTTTTTAAACCAAAAATAGCTTATAAGGTTCATTGGCTGCTTGACAACACATCAACATAAAATACAGAATGTGCATCGTTCCCCCACGTTTGTTCAACAGGGATCATCCAGTAATGTCTCTAATTCAGTGAATTAAAAATGAACCAACCGGCTTCGGTTCCACATATTCTGAGTTCAAATTTATAGATGTAAGACTTTTTTTTAGCTGAAAACTGAGACATTGTATTCAATTCAGTAACATTTTCATCAAGCCCTGTTGAACAATAAGTTACAATGAGCTAGATTTATCATAAAGACTAGGGAAAGCTTACATTCAAAGGACTTTACTGTTACAAACAAAGGCAATCTATCTTTTTTTTCTTTTAGAGAGCTGGAGCGTTAAAAAGTTTCCCTTGAAGACTTCCAAACTGCACTTTCATCCAGTTTTATCAAAGCGTGCAGCGGGCCACTCCTTGTTTATCATTGTGTTCATGTTGCTATCTCTATGAAGTTGTGCTTTAAATCAATACAGCGGCCACACATAAGGCTCCTTTTTCATCTGAACACATATAGAGACATTAGCATAAGTTATGTGCGGGGGGTGTATAATTGGAGACGCTAAGCAGGAAAACGCTGAACCCCACTCCCCAGGGAATTCTGCCACCTCCTTTTCATTTACTTCCTGGAGTAAACAGGATAAAACAGCTCTATTTGCATGAGCTCACTCTCTCTCTGCTCCCCGTGAGGAAGAATAACGGGAGCCGAGTAATAATGCAGCGGTCGGGTTCGCGAAAGATGCACCGCAACACACCAGTGAGGTTAATATATGCAATTTCAACTGCACCTAATTTGGTTAAGGGAGCAATTATCTTGTGACAGCTCCTTCCTCGTTGTTGTTCATCACCGGCAGCCTCGGTGGCCTTTTTGATTTTCCCCCGAGGACTGAACGAAGCTCTGTGATTAAGTAAACACAATCACACTTGATCACTGCAGCAGACTTGTGTCTCTTTTAAGTTCTAGTTGGCACCACAAACAAACATGCAAGAGATTAATTTAGGGTTAATATTATCATTAGTCCCCGCTGTTGAAGGTGTCTGACAGGCTTTTAGAACAAACTGCAGCCTCTCTGTGAACTCAGATATGATATTTCTTGCAAAGATAACTTCTATTTCCCCCCCACCCCCCCACCCCTTCACAGACTCCTGTTTACACTTGCTTTTGGCGTGCCTGTACTGTCAATGCTCCGTGCTGCTCCTGGGTCTGTTGGAGGCCTGCTCCACCTGTCTTCACAGCCTCTGCTCCTCCTGCTGCCACGCCTGCGCCCACTGCTGTTCGGCCATCCAGGAGGCGCCCGTGGAAGAGCTCAACTGCAACGCACACTGCCACTCGGTGTTGTTCGACTCCTGCTGTGAGCCGACCGAGTGTCTGGAGTTTTGTCTTGAATGCTGCGAGATCTGCCATCGCAGCTGAGGACTCACATGAGACATGAGACTGAAACAACAGATGTACAAGCAATATGGGATTTATTAACACTTCAGTGACATTTCTTATGACTGAACTTTATCTTTTCTTGACTCTAAAAGTTGTGAAGAGCAAAATCCACTGCAAATCACAACAATTCTTTGTGATAATTCATGTTTTTATAACTTATTTGCGCAAGTCCTGCTACAACAATTTGTTTTTCATTGACCTCAACTAAAGCAATCGCTGAGGATTTGAGTTAGTGCTTCAAAAGAGAGAAAAAAAGAGATTTTTTTTGGCCTTTTTGAGCTAAAGCCATTTAAAATGAATAAATAATATCAAACATGGTGGACTTGAAGTTTGCTGTCAATATGCAGGAAATTAAGCCAGTAGATGATGATGATGATGCTGATTAGCTGAGCTAAAAAAAAAAAAAAACTAGAACAAAACAATATCCAACATCTCTGAAGCTCAAAACTACACATATGGTCTTTTTAACCAAACACATAAACTAATGTTAAAAACACACTGGCTACAGGTTTGAGCTTTTCTCCAGCTCTTTTGTGATATCTAGTGACTGTATTCAACATCAACGCCGAGTCTCGTTCAGAAGAAGCGCTTCAAGCCCAATGATGGCCGTCGCCATATTGGAAATGCAGCCTCCAACTCCCTTTCGATCAATACAGGGACAGGCAAGAGGCGGAGCCTAAAAGCTCTTGACAAGCTAACTCCGCACCTGTCAGTCAACTTGGACTGCCCCAAATTTGTACATTTCTGCTTAACTTTGCCTTCATATAATCAATACAGATGAGTTGCAAAAATAAATTCACCCCCATTCAGCTTTTGTAAAAATGGTGCATGACACCTAAAGGGGATTCTTTGGCTTTTGGTGCCAGACTTAAGTGGACACTCTATGATGAACTGCAACTGTTTGCATTTTAGCATTGTCTTCAGTTAACACCAGAGGTTGCCACTTGGTGCTTTCTCTCCATGAGTTATGTGCTATTAAATTCCGGGGCCACACAACAATGCATTCAAACAGTGAATTCAACGTTTATTCAACAGAAATGCCTTTTGTTTGTACATTAAGTTGCATTTAATGACTTTGACCTAACAAGACCCTGAACGAGAGGGCTCTACCTCTCTGCTCAGCCTTGTACAGTTTCTCATGTTGTAAGATTGCAGGTTTGACTTCAGCTCTTTGCAGCTGAGGAACAGGGCGACAGATAACGTGTCAGCTCTCTCTTGAATCCCTTTTCATATTTGTCATATAAAGCACTTAGAACATAAAAGGATGCTTATTGTCTCCGCATCTTGGAAGATCGAGGCAGGCTCCTTTAAAGTCGTCGTGCGAGATGACAGCAGAGAGGCAGAGTAAACAGCCAAAAATAAAACAAAGCAGCGGTAAAGACAACGCTGTCAATCTGTCCGGGGCGAGCCAAGAGGCTCATTTAAATCACGCTAGAGCGAGTAAATCGAATTTAAGCATCTCCTTTGCCCACAACACATTTGGATTCTACTTGTGACAAGAAACAGCGCTGATGTCTAATTTAGAGCATGGCGAGCATACAGCAACAAATAAACACTCAGGTTTGTTCCACTTGTCCCCCTCAATTTGTTCTAGCCTTTACCCACAGCTGATGTCTCCCTCCACAACAAACAGCTGCTTCTGTCAGGGGGAATTCACAAGTGACACATGTGGCAGCCACACAATAATAAACTCTTTTTAGATGGCAGTATATATTTAACTTTGATATGAATCCGTTAATAAAATAAATAATTTGAATGACAGTGATGACACCTAGGTGACAGTTTCATTGACTTTCATCTTATGGTGGTTGAAACAAAATCTGTAGTCCTGTTTAGACTGCGTTGCCGCAACAGTGCAGTGACTTAACTCAGCCGTCATTACGTCTTTATACCTTCATATTGATTCCTCAACATTGTTAGATTGGTGTCCAAGTCTATGAATTCACTTTGCCTTACGACGTTGCTGAAGCGCACTGGAACTGTCATGACATGCACACACACACACACAGCGCTGCGCTCCCCGGCTGGCTCTGCTGATCCTGTCTCACCCTTGTAACAACTCTGTTATTACCTAATAAGACAGCACAGAGGGGGGATCACTTCATCGCCCCAATATTATGCCTCCTCGACATTCATATTGAAGCCGAAACATCTCAGGGATGTAGCTATCGCGCCTTGAAACTGCAGTCTTTAAAGGGCTTAAAAAATAATCCTTCATATGTAGATATTGGAGAAATGTCCATTTTTTATTTCTGTAACAAATCAATGAGCCAATTGGCCACATTTTCAAATAATGAATTAATTATATATATATATTTTTAAAATCTCACAAAAATGCCAGGCATGTTTACTTCCGTTTCCTGTCAAATGAGGAATTTAATGCTTTTAATTCCATGTGATCAGAAATTGAATATTCAAAAATTTACATGGTGCTTTTTAGTGTATTTTAATAACTAGTCACTGCTTGAGTCCTGAAAACTATTTGAAGAATTCAAAAAGTTGATAAAAGCATTAGTTTTAACTCTTTAACAATTTTTTATGCTGAAAGTACATTTTTATTGCCAACTGTGGACATTGGTGTCATGTCCTTTTGAAATGATTTGCTTTGTTGGTTAAAGATTATTAGAATAGTTACATGTAAAGTAATTTTTTTATTGTAGGTGAGGCAAAATAAAAAAAAAGCCCCTTTAAGCTCCAAAGAACTAAAAACTGTCCAGCAATTTTGAGTGTGTGTCCTGTTATAGGTTTAGAAGAGATATGTAATGCTCCTGTGACAAACCTTAGGGTTGTGTTGATGGATGATTTATCCTTGTGCTGATCTTGTCCTGAACAAATGCTAGAAGTGTTGACTGATGAAAAGTTTAAACTCATAATAATAATAATATAAATCTTTAGCTGATGATTGATGATTAGATGTATGATACTGTAAAATTGAGAAAGCGGGTTAATATAGTGGGGGGGAAACAATTGAAGTGATTTATTTAATGGCCCTTTAATTAAGATCCCTCACTTGGACCATCATGACACCATTTTCACATAAATTATGAAGACCATCATTTCATAAGGAGGGCAGTATGAATTCTCCTATGTTGTTATTTTATGTTAAGTTTGAGAGTTGCATTTTCACATCTGTGTGATTGAATCAAGCTTTATTTATAAACTGGACTGTTCGTATGACAACCTCATCATGCGTTGGAGGCTTGAGGTTGAACACCTTTGTGTGTGTGGTTTTTTTTTTAAGAGTTGTTGGACTGACAGTCTGAGATAAGAAGACTGGGCATCACTGATGGAGAGTGACCCAGTGATGAGCAGCTTGTTTTAAAAACTGCGTTGCTTTTCAAAAACAAACCCTTTCAACACTTTTTTTTTTAAATTCAGGAACGGCCTATTTGTGTTCTCGCCTGCCTCCAAAGCTTCATGACAACGTTTGTAACCTCCTCAATCAAAACAAGGTTTACGTGTAGTGTATGAAGTGGCGTGCATTATGAAAAAAAAGGGGAAATAATAACACCTAATAGTCAGCCTGTCAGATGTGCCTATCTGCTGTAGAGGAAACAAAAATAAATGTAACCAGATTTGAATATCTTACATTTGAGGCTGACGCAGAGAGGACGGATCAAAGGGAAGAGAGACACACCAGAAGAGGGAAGGGGGGCGTGGAGGGGGGGGGGGGCAATCATAAACACCTTGTCTCATATTAATAAGTGAGGGGAATGGTTTCTAAACCAGCCCGCAACATCAAGTTTCATGTGTTTGGGAAGGGAGGAGGTGTAAAGTGAAGTACATCAAAACATAGATAATGAGGGCTGGGTTAAAAATGGCTGTGCATGAAATATTGATCATAAGCTGCATTTTTATATCTTTAATATCAGAAACCAGGAATGTAAAGAGATTCCTGCTAACTATGACTGCAGGACACAGAGTGATACAGATTAGGAGGAGTCTTTATTTCATATTTACTCCAGTAAATTAGTCATTTCATAACCATATACTGTGCATCTTTTCTATATCTATGCACTCTGCTTCTGTTCTAGATTTAAAAGCCTTTTTTTTACGTTTCATTTTCTTCTTCTCCTGTTGTGACGATCAGACTTTTCATGTAAAACAAATCGCTCGATGGCCTTTCTCCAGTTCTTAAAAGCTGCTGAAATAACTGCAGGTTCTGTATTCTTTGCCAGTGGTGAGGTATCTGTGTGAAACGCTTTGACGCCATAAGAGCAAAATACACCTTCCACACCAGGGTTGAAATGAAGCCAAGGGAATCTGTTGTACCATTTTTGTTTTTAATTAAATGATGCACTTTCTTGCTGTCTAATGATGTTTTCAGGATCTGGCTTATTTAGTTTAGTTACTGAGTTACTGAGAATGTTCGGTTTGAGACTGCCTCATAGAGAAGGCTAGTGATGAAAAATATGATCAAGAGTCCGTATATTGTGCTTTATTTTGAAATTGACCGGATGCTCTGTGCGTTTCTTTGTCTGACTTCCTGTCCGGGCTGTCATATTCTGTCCAGCTTGACGCGTGCCTGCAGAGTACTCCGGCGAAAATCGACTTGCTGCGTATTAGAAACGAAGCAGAGCGCAGTGCCGTTGGTGGCACGCTCCGGTGACGGACCGCAGCGCGCCCTGTGTGAACACAATGATTGACTAGAGTGAAGGCTAAGTACAACGTAGTACGCGGCGCTGACGGAAAGCGGCGCGCACGGGGTATGTGTGAATTGGGGGTTAGTCTTCTTTGTTGTTGTAGATGATATTGTAACTTGCCAACTTTGTTACAAAAACAGAAATTTCCGAGACGCGTGCTGAGCAACTGACCAATAACGACAGAGCGGATCGGCAGACCAATCAGAGCAGACTTGGCCCACGTGGGGTCCAACAGTGGGGGCTCAGCAGAGTGTAGCTGACGGACTCAGAGCGTAGAGGGAGCAAGGAGGAGCTGTACATGAAAACAGACACCTTTTTATAACTTTAGCTATTGTGAACGTACAAAAGTAGAAACATAGATTAAATATACAAACCCCAAAAAGGGTATAATATGGGCTCTTTAAAAATGAAAGAAATTATTAGAAAGAACCATTTCTCAGAAATAAAACCCCTTCAGATGGTCTGTCCCAGTGATGTCAGCGATGACGTCATCAATCTGATAAATACCCAGGAAGTGCTGGGCCAGCGCCTTTTACCTGCATGGAACCACATGGGAAACTGAACAAACAGAGTTAAGTATGGTTAAGAGACAAGCTATGATATTTTACACTTCCAGAAACTAAATGAAAATGACTGAACTAAATCAAGACTGTGTGTTTGCTTAAAGTTAATTTATACTTTGATGTGAACTGTAAGTTAATGCTAACACAAACAAACCTGGGATAGTAAGTGCAGCGATGTTGCACTTAAACAAAAATAAATTAAAGCTAAATACACAACTGTAATTAATGATGTGATTTGATATCAAATGAAGATTTAAGTGACATGTGGTGAATAAGAGAAGAGCTTCTCACCCACTTTGTCACAATGTTATGTTAAGTTTTCTACGTGCTGATTCATATAAAGATAATTGTCATATTTCTCTGACCTTGTCATTTGGTAGGTCAGGTTTTTTCGTGTATTCTTCTACCTTTTTGACCCGTCCAGTGAATTAGATGGTGAGCCTTCACACCTGGATCTAAAGACAGAGACGCCTTGTGGTCACTGGACATGTTCTGCCGCACTCTTTGGTGTGGTAGGCCCAGTTTTTACAGACACCTTCACACAGCCCCACATACAATTCCATTTTTCTCCCCAACCACTTATACACACACTCACCCATCATCGCTGGAAGTTTGAATAACCAAGACTTACTTTTTTCCTTTAACTTCCCAGAAAACTTATGGACTGACACTTTTTGACTTTTCTTCATCTAAGACTATTCAAGGACGATTCAAAATACCAGCACCTCATTCTGTGGAAGTGTAAAATGGTGGCTAATGTGAATGGTGTTTGTAATAAGATTTTATTTCTTTACTCTGAACTGAAATGGATTTGAATAACTTGAAAATTAGATTTAGGTTTCAGATAACAAGGGTGCACCCAAGATAGAAAGGCCAATTTGATACTGAAAAACTGTTCTGTTTATTTTTGTGTATGGTACCAACTCACGTTTGTCAACAATTGTTCTACTAAAGCTGGTAAATGTTTACATTTATTACTTGTCTCTGAGCCTCATTTGAACACTCCACTTTGCTCCAGTAGTCGAACATATTGTTCCTTTAAAGTCTTATATTGCAAGTATTAGTCCCCCCCTTTTGGATGTTACAACAGCTTCTTCTTGTAAATATTCTGGCAGTGGCAGATTTATAATTTGGCGGTTCTTCTTCTTCTTGATGCTTAATAAAGGTTGGAAAAAAACCTCAGTGTGCTTCAGTGCAATCAAAATGGATTCAAAATAACTTATTCTAAACATGATTGATACGATTTAAAAAAAAAAAGTATAAATAAGAAAAAAATACTTAACTTTACACGTTACATTGTTTTTCTCAGAAGATTTTTAACTAACAATAGGAGAGTCTTCAAATTTAACACATCTGTTTGATATTTTAGCGAGTTTTGCCTTTGAGACATTTCCCATCTGATGCACCGTACACGTCATGTCTCCTCCGTTTGGATTGACAAAAGAAAAGTTTGTTTCTTTTGTTTAAACCTAAACATTTCTATGTATTTAATACACGGCGTTTTCACAAAAAAGACAGGGACAACATGACAGATATTTAAAATGGAATGATTAGAGACCAATTGTGGCATTGTAAAACACATTAAAATATAAAGATTTAATGAAAAATAAATGTTATAAAACAAATTAATCAGGTGATCTGAAGATACCATAGACTCTAAAAATGGAACATACAAAATAGCAAGGAAGAGGTTAAGTTAAGAGAGGCATTGAAGGTCACATATTATGTGAAATACACTTTACCATGGTTTTTCTAACACTAATGAAGGCAACCAACAACTCATCGAAAAATAAGCAATATAACAGGTAAAAACATTTGTAAATGTTTAGATGTGCTATTTGATCTGATCTGCTATTAAAGGTTGAAGAACTAAAGTTGGTCGGTTTCAATGATAAAACGAATAACCTCTAGAGATGATACCTTTTTTTTAATTGTTATTTGAAAGGCAATTGAAAGTTTCCACAAAAGCAAAGAGAATCACTAAACTGATTTAAGTTGACTAAAATAGAAATATATAACTAGACAATTTCACAGGAACTGAGTTGTGATAAGTACAACTGACTTGATGTCAAGTTTATTTGACTAGAAAATTGTATTTCTTTGGAATAATCACAAATGTGTCACAACTTATCTTTCTTTAAGTTCAGTTAACTTAAAATTTTAAGGCAGCCCGGACACTAACTTTTTTAAGTTATAAGAGCTTTTTCACAGTGTACAAATTAAAGAATGTAACTCAGGAGGTCATCTTTCTTGCTGCCAACAGCTTTGGTCACTCACAGAACGGACGGGAGAGGAGATTGAACTTTTTTTTTTAATGCAGTGACACTAACACATGTAACTGAGTTTGAATGATGCACAAGGTATGAATAATTAAAGGTAATCTGTCAGAATATGAATCATTTAAGCACACAAGCAGTAGACATTAAGAATAAACTGTCTTAATGAGAGGTAGGCCTATCTAAAAAATGACCCATAGAAATCATTGCCTTTTGAAATTACTTTGAGAATGTGTGCCCTCCTGCTTTAAAGGTGGAGTCAGTAGAAATGTTTGTTTCGGCTTGTAAACACAACATTGAAACTGGGCCGCTCCTCCATGGGCTCCACGCCACAATAAGTGCACGCCCACTGCAGGACTTAAGCGTGTACGTTTACTGCCTGTACTAATAATGCGAGCTATAGACCAGGGCTGAAATAGAGGCATGCTAAAATACAGGATCAGAGTGGATTGTTGTGCAAGAGACTTCACAGACATGTTTTGGGGACAGATTAATTTGAACTTGTTGGAAAGGAGTTCATTATGTGACCTTTAAACATAAAATTAAATTATTTTACATTTCCAACTTTAATCTTGTAATATTTTCTTCTCATACATTTACAGCTTTATTCTTGTAATATAACAACTTTATTTTTGAAAACATTAGGACTTTTATATTAATTATGTAGCCCAATACCTCTTTGAACGACATAACTACAAAAACAGCATGCTTTTTTTGTTTTTGTTTAACTATATAAGAAGACTATTTACACAAGACAATGAAATGAAGTAATATGTTTCAGCCCACTAAAGTGAACCCTTTGACTTCACCCTTTGTCTCATGTAAGGAAAACATCCTTAAAACCTGTCCAATTGCACAAAGTACAGAAGATTCCAGCATCATAGTCCACTTGTTTGGATAAGACTCTGTAAGTAAGAACTACAAACATTTGTGTATGTCAGCTAAAGTGTCAGGGTTCAAATTTCATGGTCCCTGAATATATTACCTATTAGGCAGGCTACAGCACGCTTCAGTTTATCAGTGTTAAAGGACATGAATCTGACTGCAGTGAGCCACAGTATCCCTCTCAGTGATGGGAACAGGATTCCACTGCTGGGACTGGGCACCTATGGGGACCCTCGAACGGTCAGAATATCTTTTGTGTTGCTAGATTTGAATAAGAGCTTGGCTTGATAATATCTGCTCTACCACTCTTAGTTTGTAGGAGTGCTGCTGCTTATTGCTCTCAGAAACTGGATAAACATTAACAGTTATTTAAATCGTCTCAATGTGAAAGCAAATGTCAATCCAAACCAGGTCAAATGATATTTACATTTTCTGTGGGTTTTCAATAGACGCCCAGAGGCACAGCTCTTGAGTGTGTCAAGCTGGCCATAGATGTGGGTTACAGGCATTTTGATGGGGCTCTGGTGTACTTCAATGAGCATGAAGTGGGTCAAGCCATTAGACAGAAGATTGCTGAGGGAGTCGTGAAAAGAGAGGACATCTTTTACTGTGGAAAGGTAAGACGATAGGTAACGTGCTTCGCTTCATGCCATTTTTTATCTTGTTGTTCTTTAAGTAGCTCTATTTTTCAATCTGCCCTAGCTCTGGAATACCTTCCATCCACCAGAGTTGGTGAGACCAGCCTTGGAGAGGACACTGAAAACCTTAAAACTAGACTATGTGGATCTCTACATCGTTGAGCTCCCTATGGCCTTCAAGGTATCTATACCACTTTTATATAAATGTTAGTGTACTAATCAGCCAGCTGTCCAGTGTCTGAAAATGTTCTTAATGCGCAGAGTTGATGTTTTATTTAATTACTACTTTTATAGATTTGATAAATATCAGTCATGGTAGACCATTTATTAAAACATTTAAATCTCACAGTTGTGTGATATGTTGCTGATGCAACTCTTAAAAGATTGGACATTCATGCCTATGTTTGGATAAGATCGGAAAAGTGCAACTTGGTGTTTAGGTCATAGTCTGATATTTGTTTATTTAGTCAAATGAACCCAACATCACCTCACCTTTAGGATAAGGTGCTGTATACATTTATAGGGACATTCCCCTGTAATAATATAATCAATATGGTCAGGTTGTTTAAGCAACAAGAATATGTATAAATGTTCACACAAGTGTTTGAATTATGCTTCAATTCCAGCCTGGCAATGAGTTCTATCCAAAGGACGAGGATGGAAAATACATCTACCACCACACAGACATCTGTGCAACATGGGAGGTGAGGTCTGTTGAGGTCACAGTGGATGTTTAGTGTTTAATGACTTCAATTCTTCCCCCTGTTGTAATGTTCTGAGAGGGTATTTTCTCACTTTTTGTAACATTCATTCATACATTTATGTGTAACTCTGTTTCAAAGAGTTATATACATACAGTATGACTTTGAATATTCAGACACAACTGAGCATGGTGAGATGGTGATTAACTGCATAGAGTTTATAAAGTATTATATTAAATTAAACTAGAGGTTATCTCATAAAATTTCAAATTTCATTGTGCAACATGACTTCAGTTGTTCCTTTCTCCAACCTGAAGGCTCGGCTAAACTTGTCTACATTTTAGACGTGCTTGTAATAACTTGTGACTGCCATCCTGAAATAAACCAGACATCGATAATTATGACAGTAAACATATTTAGAATTGGATTAAAGGAAAACCACTAAGTATGTGGCGTGATATTCCTCTGAACGTAAAGACTAATGTGTAAACATTCTGTGATGAAGTATCAAGGTCAATGTCATAAACAGCCATTGTGTGTTCAAAGGTCTGATTGTTCTTCTACACTGTGTGCTGTAGTTTTTTTCTCCACTATCTCAGTAAGTCTGTACAGATAATCACGCCCATGCTCTGCAAGATGTAAATCTTTTCCTCTCAACAGGCCTTGGAGGCTTGCAAAGACGCAGGATTGGTCAAATCTCTGGGAGTCTCCAACTTCAACCGCAGACAGCTGGAGCTGCTGCTGAATAAACCCGGCCTCAAAACACAAACCTGTATCCAACCAGGTGACCTCCACTTTAGATCCCTGACACCTGAATGGTCAGAGTCATTAACAGAAGAGATAACAGTCTCTATAGAAGAATATTATGGCAGTATATACAGCAGTGTATTAGACATGAGGCGTTCTTAGCTTGTTGTGCTTCATTTAAGAAATAAACTTCACATTTTATAAGAAAACTCTGACAGAAAAAGTTACTTTGTTTAAAGGATTATCCTTTACTGGTTGAAATTACAGGAAGGATTTTCTTCTGTCAGTCTACTTAGATAAATTAGTTCTTTAGTGGTCTTTGCAGGATGCTGTTATTCCCACATTGAAAGAGTTTTCTGAAGATGTTATATTAAAAGGGATACATGTAGCATACTGAGTACTCAACAGATATTATCGATGAAACGTTAAGTCACAAATTACAAAATATTCTTTATAAATAATAATGATTGGAAGTCTTTATTCTATTCTCATCCAACTGTCAACCCAGTGTCTGACCACTTTGGGCCAAATGTCTTCTTCTTACATACCTGTAGGTTGAATGTCACCCGTACTTCACACAACCCAAGCTCATGGAGTACTGTCGCCACAACGACATTGTGATTGTTGGATACTGCCCAATTGGCTCCTCCAGAGATGCATCCTGGTATGTAAGATAAAATGCACTTTTTATAGCAGATGTGATACTATTAACAGAAGATGACGTTAAAGAGGATAAAGAATCAATGTCCAATAACAAAACTAAGCAGATAAGTGAAGTTTTTCCTCTCTGGTTCAGGGTGAATGTGAAATGTCCCCCCATGCTGGAGGACGAGCTGCTTGTATCCATCGGGAAAAAGTACAACAAGAGCAGTGCTCAGGTGGCTCTACGCTTCAACGTCCAGAGAGGAGTCGTCGTGATCCCCAAGAGCTTCAACCCAGAGAGGATTACACATAACTTTCAGGTGGCTTTTATCAAAAATGATTACCTGATAAGAGCTTGTATCAACTGTACATAGTGAAAACACTTATCAATCAGATAAGTTATGGTGCTAAAACTCATATTTTATGCAGTGATTTTAGAGTAGACATACCCTGGTTTAATCAAATCACATATTTTGTTCCAGATATTTGATTTTTCACTCACTGAGGATGAAATGAAAGCTGTTGAAGCACTGAACAAAAACATTCGATTTGTTGAGCTGCTGATGTAAGTATAAGCATTTATAGATTATAGTCAAAGGAGAGTTCAGCCTAATACTGTACCTAACCTGGATGTATTTATATAGGTCCTACTTAGTACTTTAATACATTGTGTTGTGTTTTTTGTTCTGAAATGCAAGAACAGTTTTATTGAAGTCTTATTAGTCCTCATCATCGTCCAGCTCAGAAGTAATAACACTTTTTGTTTGTCCTAACACAGGTGGAGTGACCATCCCGAGTACCCATTTCATGATGAATACTAAACTTTGGGATGTTTTTCTGCCTCAATTCACCAATAGTGTTTACAATGTTTACACTGAACACTAGAGGGCACTAGTTCACAGTATATGAAACGTACAAGTAAAGGAACATTTAAAGGGGTTTACTTACAGCTCAAATATGTGACTACAAATTTGTTTTTTACTTTCAGTTTCATTGGACAATCACATGTTGCTCATTCAAATAAATAAATAGATGATTGTAAGCTAAAACTGATTTAAATGGAATTATTGCAACTACACACAAAGCTTTTGAATTCACATTGGCAAAATATTCAGTACAGAGAAAAATAACAATCACAGCAATCCAGATTATCGTTCAAATATTTTCAGATATGCCAGCTACTGATGTCCACATTATCACTATAGTAAATTTTAGTTTGAATGTCACGCTGATGTAGAACAAAACTGTTTGTATGCAATGCTGTTTGTAATGTTGGTTGTGTTAAAATAAAATAAAAACTTGTAACTTTGGTTTAAACGTTGAATGTGTCGTTCCTAATTCTCCAAGAAAGTCAAGTTTCTTCAAGTGATGTTATATACAACACAAGTTGACCAAAGCACTTTTCCATATTCAAAGGTAAGGCTAAAAAAACAACAGAGATATGGAACAACCTTTGACAAAACAACTATTATGTAAGTCCAACAGCCAAAAGTATAAAATGACCTTTGAGCTGTGGTTTCAAAAAAGGCTTGAAGTTGTGAAGGATCTCTTTAGCTGAAGCACACTTAAAAAGTCAGATGCTATTTGGAGGTGACACTGGGCAATGGGCATCTTTAGAAGTTCTAGATGAACGGATTTAGTATATGAAAAGCTACACTGTAAAAAAACAAACCTGTTGTTTGAACTTAAAAAAATGTAATGTCTGGGCTGCCATAATTTTCTAAATTGACAAAATTTGGGATTATAAATTGAGATAAATTCAAAACAAAAACATTACTGGTTTGGTTTCTATAAGTTTATTCAAGTTGTATTCATCTTCCTTCATGGCTGAAACCGTGAAGCAAACCGGGAACTTCTTTGTAAATTGGTTAAATTCTACATTAGTTGAGAAGAGATAAAGACGAGATAATGAGTCATCACAACATTTACACTAACTTATATCAAAAGGCAGAATTTAAGTTACCATGACTACTTGTCTTGACAGTGTAGTTATTATGATAACACTGATATTCTGGAGGAATTCAACATCTGTTTAGAGGTCAAATGAACTAGAAACATTCATGAAAAAAAGTCAATTAGAAACAATTGCTAATTTGTACATGAATACTTAACTGCTCCAGAGAGAAACATGCACAGAGCTGCTGCAGTAGATCTGAACAGAAGATAATGACCAGCCTGTTTGCAAAACTGGGATTGTAGTAATGAGAACTTTTTTACTTCACTTTAAAACGTTTAAATAACTAATAGAAACATTTAAAATACTCGCCCTGCTTCCCAAACATGTCAGGCTCTGAGGAATTTTGGCTGAAGTAACTTGTTTTTGAATGCAAGGTATCCTCTTGTTCGGCCTCATCAAAGGGGGCAATGAGGAGGAGTATAGAGACACAATAAACAACTTTGTGGAAATTTTGCATCCAGCTTTTAAATACATTGCCTTGCTTTACTCTGAACTCGCTGTTGGTCTTGTTTGGTCGCAGAGGGCAAGCGATTTAGGTCAGATCAAATCTGCCATCGTGATGTTGACATACCGTGTAATCTTTGTGTACACACCTTTAACTCACTTGTGATTTCATGAACAGTTTTTATACTCAGTTGTTTGTCACAGATGTTTGGAATTCAACATTTTGTTAACGCGGGCATATGAATCTGGAGAGCAACCATGAGAAACTCTCAGGTTTGAGACCCCTTATTTTCAAGGCCTCTCTTGAATTATATTGCATATACGGGTAGACCAATATTAGACATTTCATTTTTCAAAAAACCTCAAAATGTAGAAAGATTGGAGGTGTCTTCATCTAATTCATTGATCAATCCATCAATAACAAAACATGCAGTCCAGTCAAAATATATAAGTTGTCTTCCAATGACCTCAAATTGCAACAGTTATTTTGATGTGTGCACTTCTTTTGGCTCGAGCAGCTCAAATATTAAAAATTAACAAGTCTTGTGAGCGAGTCCCCTCAATGTCTGCCCAGCTATGGATTACATTTCAACCTAAAGTGAATGCTGAGATCTTTAACGTGAAGCATTTACTCTAAACAACCCTATTTAAAGTAAATGACAATCTGAGCAGTGACCTGTGAGACGTGGGTTTTAGCTGTTTGTCACGAGGCTGAAGGCCCTCCTCAGCTCCAACTATTTGCCTGTTAGGTTGAATGAAAGTTCAATTTGAGACAGCATTTCCAATATGGCAAAACATGATTGATAGGCTTTAAAAGTCCACTTCAGAAACCAAGGGTGATGTCACTGAGACTACATCCATGTATAGCCCGATCCGGGGGAAATCCAGACTTTGACAGGCCGCCCTGCAGTGGCATCTCGCTTCAACCTGCTGCAGGTTTGAATGTAAGCTGTCCTAAAAAGTGAATATTTTCCTCCTTTTAGCATCTGAAGGAAATGGTCTATATACAGTCTATAGGAACATGTGTAAAACATTTTAGGAATATTATCTTGAAAATGTCCTGAGTGTCAAAGGGACTCAAGACACTTTAGGTGACAACATGTTACAAAAAACGACTTATTTCAAGCTAGTTGGCTTCTGCTTATTTACAGATTTTTGAACTGACTCTAGGCAACTTAAACAGGTTGGGTGTTCATACAATGAAAGTCAAAACTGACACAAAACTAATGTCAGGCAGACGGCTTTGCAAATGTGTTGTGTGTCTTGAATTATAATTCGATTTGAGGTGTGTGGGAGGGGGGGGGGGTTAGGAAGTTTACAAATAAAGAGACCTGATCCTGAAAGATTTCAGACAGGAAAAGCAGTCACTCAGTCCCCCCTATCCCCACCTCCATAAAGACCCTCTGGATTGTGACCTTCTAACAAATGCCTTGAACCGGCCACTCTGGACCCCTGCGGTGGGAAAATGTTCTGAATGGGCAACTGGGTCTGTGAGGAAGGAATAAAGACTCTTTTGGGGGTGCTGAATTAAGGATCTGTGCAGGGGCTTCATGAAACAGGAGCGATGTTTTGGTTACAATAAGGCAGAAAATACAACCAAAAAAATGGGTGCTTTTACAATATGTTAGGAATTAGATGCACAAATAATAATAATAATAACAATAAAATGAAAACAAATGCAAATGAAGCGTTTTAATTTCCTTTAAGTCATCATCTAACCAAATCTCGGATATAGTCCGGATCTTTGCACATATTCATACACGTCGTACCAGGCGCTTCCCTCTATACTTTCTGCTTGCTCTCTGGACAGAAAGGCCCTGGGAGAATGTGTGTGTCAAAAGGTTATGCAATCAGCCCACCACGCTGAGACAGCACAGACCTCTAGTGTGCTGTTTGTGTGTTTGTGTGTGGCGGTGTCTGAATGGGAGAGGAAAAGGGGGGGTTTGTCAGAGAGGGGCAACTCAGAGGGAAAACCTCAGTGCAGGCTGCATGAAAGTCGTTAGTTTCTCAGATCTCCTCCCCTGCATGAGTGTTATTTAGTGAAACCTGAAACGGCAGCAGGCCTGAATTTACTCACGTCTCCAATCTGCTGTCAAACATGAAAGGTGAGTGCCTTTGAATATTGATAACATTTTTCTAAATCAACTATGGATAATTAGGGAAAAGAAGCGGTATTCATAAGATATTTTTAACATAATCAAGATTAAATTTGTACCTGATGGTTTGTTTATTGCTATACTCAGTGAAAGCGCCATGACATTTCTCTTACATAATCATTTTGAGAGACCTCTGCTTTGCAAATATAGCATGCAGGGCCTGCACTATTTAAATATTACATACAGAGACTGTGCATCCAGAAATCAAAAGTTCACTCTTATAATGTATCTGTTAAAGAATCATGCTGTACAATGCTGTAATGGGATGGTAGATTAAATGTGACTGGATGTGTATTTAAAGACAGAGTTGTTTGTATGGCCTGTTGTTCATTTACAGTTATGAAGAACTTCAAAAGCATGTAAGTTGTTTATCAGAGGAAATTACCTCAAACTAAAATCCACATGAAATACAGATTTTGTTTGCGATCAAAAATATCTTTTTTTTTTTTTTAACATTAAATGCTCACTCTATGAGGCACATTACATTGCAAGTTATGATTGAATGAAATGTTCATGAATGAATCAAAAGCACGATGCATTTTTAAAACACAGCTCATGCTATTACCTTCAAATTGTGCTTTTTTAGCACAGCCCGGTTTTTAAATCATAACTTCCATCTCCATCAATATGTAGGCATATGGGCTATTGTAACAGGAAAATCTGCTCTGCAAACAGGTATACTTGTGGCATTGATGTCCCTAACTTATATAACTCACCCGGTTATATATTAGCCTGCAATTAGCCAACTGTGGGAGCTTCAGAGTACAGGACAGTATGAATATGTAACTCTGAGCTGCACGGGTTCAGAACCTGTGCCAGATTACTGTCTTTGTTCATGAGATGCTACAAAGACCCACAGGCTCAGGCATCCTCAGGCTTTTGTTCCAATCTGTACGGATATTATGAATGGGTTTTAAGTACCATCAGAATCAGAGTGTGGAGGGAGTTAGGGTCACTCACACTGGTGGGGTGGTTGAATTATACATGCAATATTTGTATTCAGCATCATGATAAATAATCAACATAAACCAAAATTAAGAAGGATGTCTTTAGAGCATGAAGCTAAATTAAGAACGTGGAACATGACAATGTTAGTGTAACTATTTTGATGTTAAAAGCAGCTAAAACTTATAGAAATGCACTGACTGTGAAAAACAAGGCAGATACAGATACCAATGTTTAAAATAATTGTGTCTGTTGTCAAATGAGCTATGGGATTTGATGAATTTAAATTGTTGCTAAGAATGTTTCTTACAAACTACAGGTCACTGATATTTCTCTGAGGCAGTGTGTTGCTGCTTTTACACACAAAATTGAATTTTCAGGTTAAGCAGAATGTGTGAATGCAAAACAGCTTAATCTTTACTTTAACTTTACCCAGAATTTTTCTTTCCAGCCCCTTAGTACATTTTGTTTGTGAAGACGGGGCGAGCAGATGTTTGAATGCAGCAGGTAATATTCAGGAAAATTTAGCACGAGCGAAGAGGAGTGGCCGGGGGTGATGATCACATTTATATCCTATACGGCAGGCGTACAACCATAGATTGTATGCCCACATCTGGTGCGATCTCTGTGCACCTAATGAAACTGATTTACATGTATTATGTTTTCTGTCTGCCAAACTGCAAGCACTGATAAAGGCAAAAATGATCATCATAGCATCAGATTATGTTGCTTGTGGTGTTGTTTTTACGCCATGTACTGCCTCCTGAGACTCCTCCTTCTTCTTTATCCCGCTATGTGTGAACAAGCAAGTCAGGACGATTTCAGGGAGGGGGGTCTGTCTGAAATTTTCTAGGAATCTACAGGAGTGTATGTGAAAACGGCTTTACTCCATACTACTGATAAATCATTTCACTTTTTACCATGCAAATCAGAGTTTAATAAAAACTTAAACTTAAAAAAAGCTTCTCTGAATGAGCAGTTAATATACTAGCTTGCCAGCATTGAATTGATGAGACACAACAGGTATACATAGGCTATCACAATGTCTGTCAACAGGACCAATATCAGCTGTTACTTATGCTACAACTTGTGCCGAGCATGTGTCGAGGGTTTCATGAGTACACTTAGGGCACACTCACACTATAGCAAAGTTGTCCCATACCGTGCCTAAGCACGATTGCCCCCCCTCCCTATTCCCCCACTGGCCTGCTCTCACACTGCTCCAAGACTAACCGGACTTGAGCGCGGTTTCCGCTTGTACAAGGTCATAATACAACAAATGCATGGCTTTACGTAATTATGAAGCGTGCCTATGAAGATTGCCTAGTGTGAGAGTGCGCCATGAGACATCCCTGTTGAGTGTGGTTGTAGGTTTTAGGCCCAACAACGGACATTTCCTACCACTCCTTTTGTAACACAAACAGAGAAAGAACTCCATAGAGGGGCAGCAGGGCATTGCTGACCATACTGGGGTTAACAGGTCCAACTGTTATACTGGGGATCCCTTAGAGTTGCTGGCAAAATATTTGGATAATATGATGTTATTCAGTTCAATTCAATACAATAAAAACAACAAGGGGCAATTGGGTTGAAGCAGCTTGTACATAAGACATATAAAACACAGTAACATTAGATTTTACATAAAAGCTATATTCAGTTAGATTCAGTTAAAACCTTAAATGTATCTGAAATCACAAAAAAATACTCAATAAAAATACTGAATCAAATTATGAAATGCTATATTATACATCTATCATACTTTTAAAAATATTTACAAGTATATTTTTGTATGTGTTACCATCTAAAAAAAAGCACTCTTGTTTTTGTTTGTCATTTATTTCTACAGAGTGCCCATTTTGCTCCACTGCAGTTTCTGGTTCAGACTCCCTTATTCAGACTGCCCATCAAGGTTCGATAGTTACGCCCTCTGTGAAGTCTCTCCTTCAGTATGAATGTCACAGAGGCGTAATGGGTGGACGAAGTGATTTCACCTCTGTGCTGCCGTAGGAGGTAGTAACTTAGGCATTACAGAGGCGCTGAAGGGGCTAAATGGGATCGGCACAGCCAGCGGGGGAGAACAGCGGTGTGTGTACTGCGCTACACATCATGCTTCCACAACGCCATTATACAATGTGAATTCCAAGCGGCAACCTCCGGTGTTGAAAAATAAAGCCAATGTGGAAGTTTGAAATCCCGCAGTTTGTCAAAGGTCCGCTTGAGGCTGGCTCCAAGAGCCCCGGAAGTCTCATACACTCCCCATTCAAAAATGCTCGATTTTACAGCAGAAATTAACACATATTTACAGCCTGGTTCAAAAAATTATATTGGCTTGATTACCGTATTTTCCGCACTAAAAGGTGCACCGGATTATAAGGCGCACCTTCAATGCATGGCCTATTTTAGAACTGTTTTCATATATAGGGCGCACCGGATTATAAGGCGCATAGAATAGAAGATACTGCAGTCAAACGTTTGACTGGGGTTGCGTTATGCATCCACTCCTCTTCTCCCAAACGTGGAGGGGAACTTTTCCCTGATTCAGTAAACACGTAGTAAAAGAAACAGTCTGATACCACTAAATCAAACGTTAGTGCATTCACAATATAGTAACTCTCGAAATTGTTCATTCATTAGTGCATTCACAATAACTCAACGTTGTTCAAACGTTAATGTGCATATTCACAATATCTCCCAGCCTTGTTCAGTTGTAAACACGTAAAAGAAACACAGTCTGATACCGCTAATTCAAACGTTAGTGCATAACTCAACATTGTTCAGTTACGTATAACACGTAAAGCTCACTTTTTCAGTTCATTCCCCGTCCATGAATCCCTCGAATTCTTCTTCTTCAGTGTCCGAATTGAACAGTTGGGCGAGTACGGCATCCAACATGCCCGGCTCCCTCTCGTCATTATCCGAGTCAGTGTCACTGAGCGCCGTGTACAACCAGTATGGATCAACCAATTAACCAATTGATCCATATATAAGGCGCTCCGGATTATAAGGCGCACTGTCGTTTTTTGAGAAAATTAAAGGCTTTTAAGTGCGCCTTATAGTGCGGAAAATACGGTAATTGATATCCTCATTGGCACACACTGTACGGGGGGTGACTCTTTTTATAATGCATCCATTTTGATTTAATGAACGATACCTGTTATCCACAGTTAGGCGCGCATAGCCGACCTGATCGACAGGTGGGTGCGATTTAACGGTTTGTTAAGAACCTTAAAACCCTCTTTGGCTCCAGCTCTTAGTCTGTCATTAGATTGTCTGAAAGTTAGACTACGACAGGATGGTGTCATGGTGGCTGCTGCCGATGAGCCTCTGCAGCCCCCTGTAGCAGATCGGTGACATCACTCAGGCCTTGTCCATTAATATTTACAGTCTATGGTGAATTCACAGACTTTGACACCAATATTACGCCGTTAATGAATCAATATGAATGTACAATGAAGTAATGACAGAGGAGCTTCGTAACAGCGCTGTTGCGGAATCCCACCCTGAAAAGAGGAGGGTGAGAGGAGTAATCTTCAACCTTACCACTAGATGCCGCTAATACTTAAATACAGGTCTTTAAAGGGCAACTCTGTCAATTTGAATATAAGGCTCAGTAGTAAGAAGCCTTCATTGACTATGGAAGGAGCTTTCTAACTTTGAAGATAAAACCTGATGATGTCATCATGGTGTCATTTACGTGTTTTAACCCGCTGTGGGTCAAAACACTTAAAATTCTTATCAGGAACCTTGGTTGCAAGAATTTTGTATATTGTGGTGGCTGTCAGGGTGGGGGGTCTCAACAATGAAATATGTTAGTGAAAGGGGTTGTGTGGGTCAGAGAAAGCTATAAAAAGTTAGACAAATTTGCCTCATGTGACAGCACTTGAGGCTGTGTCTGTTTGGCCTGGAGAGTGCAAGTTTGCAAAAGAAAAAAAGTTAGTTGATGAAATTAGAAAGACTTGATATGGACCTATGGGTCTGAAATAAAGTCAATTCATTCAGTCAGTCAATCATCTAATAGGTCAGTCTGTCAGTCACTAACTCACAAGCTCAGTCAGTCATAGCTTTTCAAAAAGAGGTGAAATTTGCACTGTTTCCTTGGATAAGGCTTCACTGCACCTCAATGAAGTCACTCCATCTTGTTTTTTTTTTCTTAAAATGTGCCTCTCCGCCACAAGTATCTACATGTGAAAACTACTGCAGTCTATAAATGATAATATTTTTAAGCCCCCCCTTAAGAGGAAAGGGTTTTGAATGTGTGATATTTGACTTGTGTGTTAGCACCCACACACACAAAAAAAAATGAAAAAGTGAGGGAAACTGTGATCTGGCTGCAAGGCCATTGAGGATTCTCATTTGCCAGCACAGAGCAGAGGGGCTCCTCTGCTTTTGTTGCACCAAGCCTTCATTCCCACCAAGTACCTCCTGAAAACAAGGGGCTCTATTTTTACCTCAGGCCACAATCTGGCTCTGATGCTGGAGGTTTTGGCACTAAACAAGGTCCAACCTCCAACCACATCAACACGGTACACAGAGTAACACTTGTGCTCCACCTCTGCCCTGTTGCCAGTAGGAGTACATTCCTAAAGGTGGTTGCAAACAAGACTTCTGGCAAAATGGGATTTCCCTCCTATGTGTTGCTGTTGTCAGAACTAAATATTTAAAAACAGACAGCTTCCTTGACCCTATGAGACCAAGTCCCACAACATGAAATGAGTTTGTTTGTGTGAACGTGTGCGAAAGGGAAGGTGATTTTGTTTCGACATGTATTCTTGTGAATTAGTTTGAGTGTGTCCCTGCAGAATGATGACCAATTTGGTTGAATTTGGCCTGCAACAGCGACCGTGAGGAGCTTCAGAGAAAGGAAAAGGGGTAACAGAAGGGTTCGGGAGAGAGCTGTTAATGCAAGCTGACAGGAGTGAGCACAGTCAGTGAGCTGTCTGTTTCCTCTATACAGAGGGAAATTCTTTCAGCAGCGCTGGCCCTGAAACTAGGGTCTTGCCAAAGGCTTGACAAGCCTCTAACATGGTCATGTAACATCAAGCAATTAGTGACCTCATCCAACCCAAATGTGACATATAGCACACATAAACATAAACACATGACATGTACAATGGGAAGTAACTCAGAACTAGCCAAGGTCCTGAAATGTAATATTGTCTCTTATTAGTGTGGTTAACCTTTAAATAAGCCAAATTCCTTCGTAATGACCGACACACACTCACAGAAACTAATTGTAACCAGTATCCTCACCAGTGAGTTGTAATTGGATTGGTAAGAAGGGGGGATTTTTGACACCAGCTGTAAGACTATTGAACGCAAAATAATAAGCCCTCCATCCCCCCTCAAACCCCACACAGGACTACCTCACTGGACTGTGCAATATAATATAAAAGTACACATGTGCAATATATTTTGTAGTAATGTTATACATAGTTTCCTTTTTATACCTATTTATGTCTGCACCTTATTCTTATGTAAATACTTGCTGCTGTTTTTTTATCCTGCACTATAACGAGAAAACTGCAATGAAATATCGTTCGTACCTGCACTGTAAGGTACTATTCTAGGAAGAAAGTCTAGGTCTAAGTCTAATGACATGTAATGTTGATTCAATTTTCTGGGAATATAACCTAAATGCACATTACTAAATGCAGCCTATATCACAACCACAATTAATTCTATGCATACTGGGTCAAATACTTGAAGGTAAAGCAGATTCATATTGCATCACTATGGAAACAGCACTTAAAAAACCCAGCTAGCTAGCAGCACCATACCAGTTGTAGCTAACTTGAGTTAGCCCGAGCAACAGAGCTCATGACAGACTCAAGCCTCCTTAACCGACAACACAAACTTACAGTATTAATGCATAACCAGCCCTTCCTAACATCAACCAGAGGCACGCAGCACATGATAAGCTCACATTAAGCTAATAAAGCTAACTTACAATAATAATGCAGCACCAGCTGAAGCTAACATTAGCCCAAGTCACAGAGCAAACGACAGAAGTTTAGGTTGAAGCTACCTGCGCTTATTACTGCATCCCCTGCTGTAGCTAACATTAGGAAGAGGCCCAGAGAAAATGACAGAAGATTAGTTGAAGCTAACAGTGCATAATTACAGTATTTATTCAGCTACTTCGTATTCAGGCGGTTATTGTCTACTGCCTCCTCCATGGTTGACATCACGGTGTATTCAGCGTCCTTATTGCAGGAATAGGCAGGCTTGCCTCGGCTTTGTCAATATTCTATCCTTTGTTTGTTCGCGAATAGCCTATTTAAGGTCCATAATCATTGTCAAAAACGCACAGTTTTGTTGATTCCTTGAATCCCTCTGACAAGTTGACATTAACACCTGTTGTGACTCCGAATAGGCTACAGAACACCTAGAGTAAAGTAGCCTATAGTATGCACTTTGCAAGGGTTCTCACTGACCTCAAATTGCATAAAACACTAAAGTCAACAGTCATCATCACTCCTGCATTGACATAGGCCTAAATTAAAGTTTTTTTAGACAGAGAAGACATGTGAACTCTGAACTTATTCTAATGGATTTTCTTTCAATTCTGTGCCAACATAATTCCCATCCCTGCTAAAACATTCAACATGCTTCCCTGCCATAATAACCCTTGACCCATCACCACCCTGCTGTCTACATCTGGTCTTTTTCCACTTGTCTAGCTTTTCAATTTTGTAACTCCTTTACATTTTTCTCTGATGTTACCCGTAGGACGCACAGATGACCAGGAAAACATGTCTAAGGTGGAACCCTCCAATGGGCACAGCAGGCCTTTGGACATCGTGCCCAGCACAGAGGAGAAGATGATAGAGAGGGGTCAGTGGGGAAACAAAATCGAGTTCGTTCTGTCTGTGGCTGGAGAAATTATTGGCCTGGGGAATGTGTGGCGTTTCCCCTACCTTTGTTATAAGAACGGAGGAGGTGAGTGATGGTTACTTATCTGTAGCATAATATCTTATCACCTCTTAACAAGCTTGAGGTTTCTGTTAACATATTTATCTTCAACATCAGGGTGTGTGGTGAAAACATTACCCCTAGAAACAGGCTATTGGTTTAAGTATGTCTTAATCTGTAAGGATAGATAAGTCGTAGGTGTTGTAGTCTAGGAGCGGATAATACAGAAGTTAATATGTGATCTATTCCAAGGACATCTATTGATCAGGGAAGGAAATCGTTAATTTAAATTAGGAAAACAGCCAGACACATTTTTGAAGTCAGTTTGCTAATGTCTAATAATAATACAGCAGACAGAGCTTAAAGACAAATATAAGTCTGCATTAATTATTACCTAGAAACATTAATTTACAATTCAATATGCTTGAACTCATTCAAATACTTTTCACTTTAAATAATGAATTTAAAAAATGACTAGTCTCCACCTATACACTGCTTTGTACCATGTTGAAGCTTTTTGTGCTGTTACAGGTGCCTTCTTCATCCCATACCTCATCTTCCTGTTTGCCTGTGGAATCCCCGTCTTTTTCCTTGAAACGGCTCTGGGTCAGTACACCAGTGAGGGAGGCATCACCTGCTGGAGGAAAATCTGCCCATTATTTGAAGGTATTCAAAAGATGAATTGATTAAAGTTTAATGACGTTAAACCACCTTTGAAAGCTTATAAGGGTGAACACCTAGCTTAGTGGGTGTGAAAAATGGATAATGACCAACCAGTGACTCAGTAAAATATGTCTGTGACAATGTACAATGAAAAGGAATATCAGAAATGTGCACAATGTGTTTAGGGCATGTGTGCTTGTCAGTATTCAATATTTGCATTTGTGTATGTTTGGAGAGTCTGTGTCTGTGTGCATGCTTGAGTGCCAACAATTCTACATTTGGTGTACGAATGTGGGATAACAAAGCATGTTGTTGTAACGGTTGGCAAGCACCCAGCACGGGCTAATGATCGGATTTCTGCCTTCCAATTTTTTTTTTTTAATCATGCATTTTAATTTCCTTAGGCGATAGTATGAAAGGTGATTAAGAGTTCAGTCAAGCGTAGGCTCATTTTTTGGAGCATGAGTTTAACATCAAATTTTGCCCTGTTGTGCATTTAATTAACTCTACTGTGATGTGGTCATTTGAACAGGCAATAGTATTGGTTTGAATTGTGTGTCAGAAGCTGTACATTTACATTTTTCTCTTTAATAGTGATAATGGCAGAACTATAATGCTTGGAGCATAAGCTGAAAGTTTTTTTCGTCTGTTTGTTCCAGGAGTGGGCTATGCCACCCAGGTTATTGTTGCTCTGCTCAACATCTACTACATCGTCGTGTTATCCTGGGCCATCTTCTATCTGTCCAACTCCTTCACCTGGGATCTGCCCTGGGCCTCCTGCAACAACTCATGGAACACAGGTGGGACAAAGGCCATTAGGCCAAAAACCAAATTTAGATATCTACTGGACATACGTTTACTTCGGATCAAGTTTAGCTTTGTCTTTGTCTTTGTCATGCTTCTGCAAGTTTAAATGTTAGGCAGGACCAAAATATCTTAACAATCATTGAAGGATTGCCATGAAATTCTGAACAGCCATTAACTGTCTACATTGGTTGAAACCACATGACCTTGGTAATGTCTTGTCTTTAAGAGCTGTGCCGTCATTGAGTTCAGATTTGGGGGGAAATGTCTTGATCAGAAATGTCTACTTAATGGATAACTGTGAAACTTTGCACATTTCGCTTACCTGTCAGCATGAGATAAAATTGCTAATCACCATACTTTTCATCTTATGCTATAAACCCATCAGATCCCGTTTTGTTTGCTAAGTTCCATATAATCAAATGTTAGCATGCTAACACCCCAAACAATATGGTGTACATGCCTGCATGTTAGCATTAATCAGCTAACGTGGCTATTGACTTTTGACTTTGTTTATACGACTTTAAGTCAATGATGCAAATATTCAAGTGGCCTTTTCTCAGGTTTTCCCTTTCATAGTTTCATTCATTTATGCTTTCATTTTATATCGAGCTGAGAATATCCCTGCACCTTTTGTCGCCTCCGTCTCAATGGTTGAATTGTTTCACTCGCCTGTGTGTAACTTGGAAACCTTGGAGAAAGCTTGGATTTCTTCACAGGACTGAATGTCTTTTTGTCTTTCCTTCATTCAAGATTCCTGTATGGCATTTCAGAGGGGGAATAGCTCCATCAATCACCATGAGAACACCACCTCTCCTGTCATTGAGTTCTGGGAGTAAGTGCCCTTTTTGTTTGACTGTGTCCTCGAACAGCTTCACATGCCAACAAAGTACACGAAATATGCAACTTACCAAGTACTTTAAAGTAATTGAATATTCCATCTTAAGTATTTTTATTTTTTTGCATATTTAAATAATGCATCATTGTTAAGCTTATCTGAACTTTTACTGTTTTTTCTAGAAAGCCTTTTGAATCGCTAATAGACCCTGAGCTTCATAGCTTGATTAAATATTAGCCAGATTAAATACAACTGTATTTTATCTTTAATAATGGAGGTCAAATGAAATATGAAATCATTAGCATTCTTTAAAATGTAGATAAAACATTTCTAATATTAACCTCATTTTTGCGTTGGCCACAGGCGAAGAGTGTTGAGAATTTCCTCAGGTATTCATGACATTGGCTCTCTGAATTGGGACCTGGTTGTCTGTCTGGCCGTTGCCTGGGTCATCTGTTACTTCTGCATCTGGAAGGGAGTCAAGTCTACTGGCAAGGTGAAACCTGAGCTCATGACTAACTTTTACCTTAGAGTAGGGAGAATAGAGTCTGGTCATTTAATCAATACTTTTCCGCTGTTTTTCTCGTATAAAGTGCATGTTTGGCTTGATATACATTTTCCTTGTGGCTTCATGTATGCACAAAGTATTCCACAGTAGGAGAAGGAACAGATTATACAAAAATTAGGCAGCTAGTGCCAATGGTTTTTAAAAATGTATTATAGTATAATATCAAAGTTTTTACATGACCAAACAGTTCAATTTTAGCCCTAGCACACTTCTATAGAGGAAAGAATTTCTGACAAAATCTTGTCATCATGTACAGTATGTACCTCTTTCTTTTTTAGGTGGTTTACTTCACGGCCACCTTCCCTTATGCTATGCTACTGATCCTGCTCATCAGAGGGGTCACGCTGCCAGGAGCCATGAGGGGAATCCACTTCTACCTCTACCCTGACTTGGGACGTCTGTCTGATCCACAGGTATCCCGAAAACAGACTTGCTGACATACTGTACTCTTGTTTTGATGATTTACAAGAGAATAAACTCTTTCACATGCAGCTCAAAATGAAACATTTAATATAATGTCTACCACCATTTTAATGTTCACCAAAGGGTTTTCATGCCTTGGTATTGAATTTAGAATACATCCAGAATTAAACAGATACATTATACACTGATATTGTCAATCTCACCCATGCTGCGATAGTTTCAGTCCAGTTTTAAGAACATAAATTTACTCAAAATGTTCACAGCTACCCTGCCCAGTGGCTTCATTAAGGATATGCCCTCTTTTGGGTTTCACTTAAAGTTGTGGACAGACATATAAATCCCCTAAAAATAATGTGGTGCCTTATTTACTAGAAACAAAAACTATTTGCTAGCATGCTTGAAAAATCACTATCAATGATAATTTTGACAACGTTGCGTTCATGGCATACTTCTGCTTCAACTATGTGGCCAAACAATCACTTAATGCAGGTTTTGGGAGAAATACTTCTAGTTCTGTCTTCAATGTCAAACACTTTTTTGTGTCCATCAATCACATCCTTTCTCAAAAAACATCGCATTTATCGCTTCCTTCGCTATGACCAGAACCATAAGTTATGAGAGACAGTGCCTCATGATTTGTCCAGCAAAATGTCAAGGACTTATGCACTGCGAAAGAAAAGACAATGGATTGGGAACGATGGTAACAGGGACTTTTCAACCAGTGTGAAAATCTAAAAGAGGGGCCCTTTGCAAACCCTCTTTGGGCCCTTTGGATGAATGCAAGACCTGTGTCTGCTGGCCAAGACAAGCATGGCTGGTGGAGTTGGTGCCTTTGTGTTAGGTTGTGTTCAGTGCTTGTGGTTTTGGTTGGACTCCTTGTCAATCAGATCTTCAGTGCTGGCTGACAGGTATCTAAAACATGCCCCAGTGCCCTGAGTGCACTTCACTAGAATTACAAGCAGAAAGAGAACCCTTGTTTACATTTTTGAAGTGGGATTCAGTGTGCAAAGAGGTGATCAAAAAGTGCTGTATAATTTGTGCTTGGGAGAGACCTGGTCGAGAGGGTGAGTTAAGGAGTTTCAGGATGTCAAGATAGGAGTTAGCTTGTGTTTAATTGAACAGCTAAGTTGGTGTGAGCAGATAGCCTGCTTTACTTATATTGCCACTAAGAGTTCGGCTTAATGTGTGCAGCATTGGAATTGAAATTTAATTGAATTGAATTTTTTGTCATATCATCTGTATCTGTAACGGTTGGAGGAAGGTAATCAGTTAGACAAAAGTGCCAAAAGTGCACAAACACGTGTGTCTGGGGTTTCCAAAATGCCTGTCGTTTAAAAAAAAAAACTACACATCAACCTCACAAATCCCGGGTGTATGGCACACGAACCCTCACGTCACTGTTGAGTAGAGAGGCAAAAGGAACGTAGGAGCCTGGGTTACAGGCATCAGTCCATGGCAGAAGGGCCGCTCAAAAAAAATTTCAAGGATAAAAACAACTCCTAGTAACTTAGCCACACAGTATGTCCTAAAAGTACATCCAACAATTTACATATCGTATTGTATTGTAGCATTACATTTCGTTTGGTATCTGTCGTATCAACTTAACATTACAAATGGAATGATGTTCCTTGTCTCATCAAACAGACAGTTATAAGTAGTAAAACATCAGCATTACTTTAAACAAAAAACAGACAGTCCCTTCTCATGTATGTTGGTGAATTCAGTCTTGTTGGAGTGTTAGAAATACATCATTTACCATAAGTTTGAATTAGTTGTAACTATCAAACTATAATATTATAAAAGTGTACAGTGTGGAAAAAGTTCAAGTTGTATTTGTTGTCATAATCAGCTGTTTGAACTGCTTTCAGTGATGAAGTGTTTATTGAAAAGTAGTGGGAGAGTTAAGCTCAGAAACCCTGACAGTTCGAGTTGACTCAAGTCTGCGTACATAATAGAACAGTGATGATCCTCAAAAAAACACTTCTTGAAAGTTGATTTGTGCAATATTTGGAGCATAATAAAGTACTTAATTCTTCAGCAAATATAACTAATTTTCCCCCAAAAAAGTGAAAGAGAAAAGTTATTTTAGATTGTATCTGATCTGGATTCCTACATGTCGTGTTAAATGTAGTTTCTCGTTTTGATGATCTTCGATCCTGTCCTCAGGTATGGATGGATGCTGGAACTCAGATCTTCTTCTCCTATGCCATCTGCCTGGGTTGCCTCACTGCCTTGGGAAGCTACAACAAATATAACAACAACTGCTACAAGTAAGGATGAGATGTCTACAATGTGGTTGAAATTCAACCTGTTGTTTGAAAGTACATTACCATAAGTAGAGCCGCTGCTCCTTCGCATCAAAAGGAACAGTTAAGGTGGTTTGGGCATCTGATCAGGATGCCTCCTAGTTGCCGCCTGGTTGACGTCTGGGGCAACTTGCTTACCCTGCTCCCACCACGGCCTAGCCCCGTATAAGTGGAAGATAATGGATGGATGGATGGATGGATTGATGGATGGATAGGTGGATGGATGGATGGACTACCATAAGAAGGATTCAAATGGCTAGTCCAGACCATGTTGGATACTGTTCTCCTCACTTGTACACATACAGTTCTTAATCATAATATTATGTGCTCCTCTCTGTGTTTTTTTTTCCAGGGATTGCCTGTCCCTCTGTTTCCTGAACAGTGGGACAAGTTTCATTGCAGGTATCGCCATCTTCTCCATCCTGGGCTTCATGTCCTACGAGCAGAATGTGCCCATCTCAGAAGTAGCTGAATCTGGTTTGTCACAATTCTGTAACCTCAACGCAAGCAGAATATTTAAAACTTGTTCTTTGACGAAGTCCTTTTATATTTATGAAACCCTAAAACATGCTGTCCATTATAAATTAAAGGTCGAGATCTTTTCACTTTCTGCATTACAGGGGTTTGTATGCTCAATATATTAATTTTGTGATTTTACTAGTAACAATCTATAATATTTTTTCATTAAGTAAATAACTCTGAAAATCTGTTTTATTCAGGTCCAGGCTTGGCCTTCATAGCCTACCCTCGTGCTGTGTCCATGATGCCTTTCTCCCCTCTTTGGGCGTGCTGCTTCTTCATTATGATTGTCTTTCTGGGATTGGACAGTCAGGTGTGATCAACATTTGCACCACACAAACTCTCAAACAGAGATTTACAATGAAATAACCTCAAACACGTTTCTTAAAAATCATGCAACATGTATTTTCATCCAGTGAATATGCACGCATTGGCCAGACTTTGTTGATTTGTATCTGGTCAGCGGGACCCATACACCCATGGGTACAAACCTAGAGTCTATGGTACAAACATACTTACGCAAATATCTATCTCACATTCTTGATGTTTCTCTCTTGATCAGTTTGTGTGTGTGGAAAGTCTGGTGACAGCCATGGTGGACATGTATCCCTCCACCTTCCGTCGTAAAAACCGCAGGGAGCTCTTCATCCTGGCTTTGGCTCTGTTGTCCTTCTTCTTAGGGCTCATCATGCTGACAGAGGTTTGTCTCAGTGAATACACTTTCAAAAAATGTTTGCAATCATGTCAGAATGAGTGTGTTGTATTTACAGAGGAAAAGAGAACATATGGCTACAAGGCCAAGGGGAAGACAGATATGATTTTGAACAAATACGATCTGAGGCTTTCCTAACGTGCAGAGATTATTTCATTCTGGATGCAGTTTCTGTTTTACTCTGTCTTTTACTTGTCTTTATTGGATGATAATCTCATGTCTGTCTCCACAGGGAGGCATGTACGTCTTCCAGCTCTTTGACTACTATGCAGCCAGTGGGATGTGCCTGCTCTTTGTGGCTGTCTTCGAGACTGTTTGCATTGCGTGGGTTTATGGTGAGTGTGTCAGCCAAGCTATTCAGTAACGCTTATCCACGGTGTTAATAAGACAAAGGCCTTATTCTTACCATGCACTCTTCACCCTTGCCCCATATGACCTTCCACATTCAGCCAATCAATGAAAGGAAAATGAAACCCACCGATTACGAGGCAATGGCTAAATGGTGGGGATGATATTACTTTATAGAGTTAAATAAGAGAGAATAAAATAAATGTAAGAAATTGAATTGAAGCAGATCTTGTGTTTTCTAAGGAGTAACTTCTGTCAATCATTAAGCTTATTATTACCATAATGTCTTTAACATATTGCTATTCAAACAGAGTAAATCTTAATACTTGCGATTGTAAGTTTCCACTCTATTTCCCTCCTTTCTCCCGATTACAGGTGCTGACCGTTTCTATGACAACATAGAAGATATGATTGGCTATCGGCCCAGCCCTATCATCAAATACTGTTGGCTTTTCTTCACCCCTGCAACATGCTTTGTAAGTGTCACAATCATTTCATAATGCATGCTGTTTCCTTTCTCATGAAGGTAGAGCGACCTCTGCTGGCCAATATTGGAAATACATTTAAATATACAAATACTGCAAATCTACAAAACAGCTTTGTTTATAGTAAATGATTATGTTTCAATGCAGTAAAGATTACAGATATTGATTATACCTTCTATCTTATATATAACTTCTATGTCAGTATGTAGTATAGTCGACATCTACCCACCCAGAACCATTAAATATGTCTCTGCCTCTTTCTTTAGGGGACTTTTGCTTTTGCCCTGATCAAGTACTCACCTCTGAAGTATAATAATGAATATGTGTACCCCTGGTGGGGCAATGGGATCGGATGGATTCTGGCCCTGTCCTCCATGATGTGTATTCCTCTCTGGATAGCTGTGAAACTGCACTACACGCCTGGAACGCTGAGAGAGGTAAAGTTGAGCTAAAGCTTTCCTTTTAGGATGTTTTTTTAAACATAATTGTATTTTTACATACAATGATGATTTTAACATTTCAGAAGAATAAAATGTGAAGAAAAAAAAAGAAGGGATTCATGCTAAATGGTCGTTAAAGCTGCTCTCTTTAATATTTTAGAATGAGGAAATACTATGATTATGTGCTTTTAAAATAGGGTCAATCATAGAACAAACTAACACAGTCAGGAATGGCCAATGTTCGGTTAAGTCACGTCCTTATTATTTGCCTTTTTTGCAGCAGGTTTGCTGTTTTTTAAGCTCAGATAAGTACACTCTACCTGCTCAGCACCAACAAGCAGACAAAGTCAGCAGTTAGCTAAAGAAAGCGTAACATTTAGCAGCTTACATGAGCAAGATCATTTCCTCAGGATTTGATGGGAACAGCTGAAGAGAGACAGGAAATGTTGGGAGAAGAGAGAGTCCTCTGTACATGGGATGCACTTCATAACTCCTAGGCTCTCCAGCACTACTGGTCCTAGATTTCTTTAATGGCCAAAACAGAGAACAACATATTTCAGTGGTAATAATAGACTGATTCCGCAGACTGCGTGGTTGTTTCCTAAACAACGTTTCATCTGCCCTTTGCTTGACTTGAATCAAGATAGATGGAATTCTGTCTGAAACAGAAGGGGACATGAGATAACTTCCACTAACAATATGGTTAATAATATCTGCTCTTTGAAAATAATCGGTCATTGTTCATGTTTTTCCTTTTTCAGCGCCTTGTTCTGTTGACCACTCCCTCCCCGGAGTTACCGAAGTCAAAGCAGGACCAGGAGAAGCTGCTGGCCATCTACTCAGCAGATGGCGACAGCCTCCATCAAAGATCCACTCCGAATAAGGATGGCTACTTCCCCGTTGATGAAAAGGAGTCTCACTGTTAGAGACCTTAAAGGGTTGGAAATCAGAGCCTCTTAGAGGTTAAAGCTCACTCCTCAGCTTTGACACTCTGTCTGGCCCCATTCAAACAACTCTCTCTGCAATACCTCACTATAGAGAAGGGGAAACAGAAGCAACACAGACTGAAGAGTCATGAGGCCTGAACCTGCTGCTGGAGATTTCTCCTTTCTACACTGCCTTCGACGTACAGAATGATGGCATCAGTATTCCTACTTACAGAGTATAATCATTTTTTTTAAGAGTTCGTCTTATTTGCCTTTTGCAGAATCATTTGTACATTTATAAAATAAACTGTCCATTGTTGTTACACAGTGGCTAAGAATTTACATTTGATCTTTTCTGCTTTCTAAGGAAGCATGCTCTTTTTTTTGTGTTATGGACATCTCTATTGTTCAGTTAGTCTGACATGACACTCTGGTTACCTAACTGATTCTAACATCTGCAAGGGAGCAAAAGTGATATCACGGTCACTTGAATGAAAGATATGTGTGTTTAAATGAACTTCTGAAATCTACACAGAGTTTCACAGTTTTTACTGTACGTGAGAGTCATCATCTCAGGAGGTAAACATTTTTATAAAGAAATAATATAGAAAAGAATACTAGTAATACTTTTTTTGTGAATGTAAGAATTGGATTTTGAATTTACCTATAGCTGACTGACCTCAACTCACACAGTATGCTGTTGTTTTTTTTCTTCAGATAAAATGTTTTTTTCCCCTTTGTGTTTATATTTTTTGTTCTGCCGAGATGCATTAATGTGTGCATGATTTCCCCTGCAACAATCTTTTTGACATGATTTAAACCCCGCCCACTTTGCCTTACCTTTTAGCCTTATGTATTGCATTGTATGATTTAAATGTGAAGTGCCTGAAGGAGAAAGTTTTACCACTTAGATAGGAACAGAGCGGGCTGGTTGAAGGGTTTGATCCCAAAATGAAAACCTCCCTGACCATCTGATTTCCTGCTGTACAGTCATGAACTTCAGTCTTGAGTTTCCTTGAATGTTGGACTGAACATATGATCATTGATTACTGATAGAGAACACTTTTACACTTGTAACTTTTACATTTTAAATGTTTTTATGACTGAATAAAAGTACCTTCAATTGAAACATACATTTATTTTCAAACGTTATTTTTTTTAGGGCATGACTTTTGTTATTAAATACAGGGATGATCTTAAATGAATTGATGTGTCTGTATTAATTAAAACAGAAATATTCTAAACTTTAACATATTGCAGCATTTTTTTTATTTATTTATAGTAATATTTCATTATAAGAGCTCCTACTTGTCAACAGGCAACTGCTTGGGCCCCAGGTCAGTATTGACAGCTGCTAAACATCGCATGCATTAGTCCTGTGAAAACTTAAGTTTGTCAATGAGTGGCGATGAAATATTAAAGTAAAAGACTGAAAGCTGCTACTCTAGCCCTACTTATGAGGGAGAGACACTTAACATCACTTCTGCATGCTCGTTTAAAATGATGGTGTTTGTTCAATGACCTCTAACATTAGTTAACTTAGCTAGCAGAGCAGCCTAGTGTGTCTTTATTGTAAAGTTCTCTGTTGTTACATGAATAAAGGTTTATCTCATCTTATAAAACACAAGATAGCATATATAACATATTATGACATAACGGGGAACACTTTTGTGCCTGGGGTCCCAACAGACTCCAGAATCACCTCTGTTCATTATTAAACTGTTTAAAAAAAATGCATTTTCTATTGACTTGTGTTGAGGTTTTCTGGTATTAAGGAATGTAGTGGTATATGGCAGACAATTCTCACACAATATGTTTTAGATAAGATACAATGAGATAAGCTTTATCGATCCCCCATTGAGGGAAACAGCTAAAGAAAAAGTACAATCAGCAAAAAACAAGTATATTTACAGTAGTTAAATATAAGAAGAGCAATATGGTAGTAGTATTACTAGAAATATATATGCAAACTTTCACTTGTGGAAAAGGCAGAGAACTTGTTTTTATTTAAAAAGACGCACAGTGTGTAGTATCTTGATTGTAATGAGCATTATGGTACAGTCAGGTAAAACACTACACATGAGAGTCACATGGTGGTGTTGCTGTTTAAGAGTCTGACAGCATGAAGTGTAAATTAGCTGCTGAAGTCCATCCATCCAGCAACATGGTGCAATGTTTTGATTTTGATTTTAACTTAAATGTATAACCAGATGGCATAACCTTTTAACAGTCAGCATTTTGCCGAGCCTTTACTCTCTCAGTGCCAACTATTTGCAGCTTAAATGGATTTGTCATTCATTTTGCCAGAGAGATACAGCTGTCCTTTCAATTTCCGTTTCAGTCTCACAACAATTTCCATCCATAAGCTGCATTTTCATGGATATTACTTCCCTGTCTCTCATACCTTAAAGACGGCAGGATGTTCTGAATGTCATTCCGCTTCAATATGATTTTAAAGAGAAAGTGAGAAAGGTATGCCCTAGACTCAATCTCAAATCTGAATTACTTGTACGAGAGGTTATTTATAGTCAGTGACACCGCTGACAAATGTCATGACAAACACAAAAACGATTTTTGCTGCAGTTTCTTCCAATCTTAAAGTACTGAAAGTCTGCAGAATATTACGAATTGCTTTGGGGCGTTTCCTTTTAATGTTGTGACATGACTCAGAATGAGGTTTAAAGATGAATTTGAGTCTCAAACTAACATAAATTGAAGAACCATTATTGAAATGATATGAGTCTGATTGGAGAGCAGCCCTGTGCCACTGAGCTTCAAAGATTTATTAAGAACTGTGCAAACAAGGCCTGTGAACATGTTCTGATTTTATATTAAGGTACACTAGGACTTCAACTCTGAAACTTCATCAACTACAAACACTCAAAATATTCTGAAACAGTATCAACTTCTTGATTTGAAGCAGGAAAATGATACGCAAGTACTTTAACTCTATGGTGCGAGAGCCATGCTACGCTCTTGTGGCTTTTCTCAGTAATGTTTGTTGTCATCACTTGTATCACAAAAGTTGTGGAAGTCTGTACTCTCCCTTAGGAAAGTTCTGTTCTTAAGCATGACCACTCAGAACGTCATCAGGCACGGTAGTGGGGCTTTGTGAGAAGAGCAGATTACACAAATCTCCCCCTTGAGAGGTGGAATCCTCTAACTCTAACCTTCACCTACCAAGGGTCCCTCTACTGGCCATCCTCGTGGCCCTCCCAGAAACAATGAAAAGCAGAAATACGATTTATTTATTACTTCTCGTAGCAGCCAAGACGGCAATAACATTGAACTGGCTTAAGAGAGATCCCCCTACCTACGAGACTTGGAAACTAGTTGTCAAAGGATTATACATAACGGAAAAAAAAGCAATTAAAATAAAAATGCAAAATGCAAAATTCATTGACAGACGGTTTCCATGGCGACGAGTGATGGAGGATATATAGACCAAGGGGGGCAAGGGTAAATGCGGTGATATCCTAATTCATTATATAGGCTTAGATATTGTACAGGGGATGGATGGAAACACTATTTTGGTTGCATAAACTGATGAAATACTGACATTAAATAATGGTTATGTCATTGGTTACGTGTGTGTCACTTTTTTTTGTGGTTTTCTATGTGGGGTGCTTGTTTGTTGTTTTTTTCACTATTATGCAAAAAAAAAAACATAGGGCAAACGATGAAGTTATTATTATTATTATCATTTTATTTTGTGCTGTATTCTATTATTTTCAATCAAAAGAAAAATGTAAGAAATTAATTATGTTAGGATTGCCCAATAAACACAAAGTTGCAAAAACATACAAGTCTCACCCTGTTATTATACTAAATTTCTTCTTGGCTGTTTAAGATTATATAAAATATAACATTATCTTTTGTGCTCTTAAATATAAGCTAGGGAAAAGACTGTCAGGAACCTGGTGCAGTCTGTTAACTGTTATGACACAATAGAGACCTGCAGTGTGGTATGTGGGCTCCTTCTGGCTGTCACTGTGCAGCCTCAGGGATTGGGTGCTCCTGTTTACAATGTCTGCAAAAATCTTTATTCAGCCCCGAAAACAACATCTCATGCTCATGCTCCTGCCTTACTTTTTTGAATCTTAGCTCTTTAGTTTAGCATGAAATCTTGCCTAATGAGTAACTATTTGAATAAATAATGTCTAAACTATCCAATAAACTTGCAGAGGAATGCGTATTTAGAAATGGAAATATAAATGTCTCAATAATTGATTAACCACATTCTGAATTATATATTTGTTTTCACTATTTATTATTCTTTTGAACCTTGTAAAGCCTATCAAACTTACTTTTGAGTTGAAATATATGTTATATAATTTCAGTGGTGGAGAAAGTATTCAGATCCTTAAGGTAAAAAATAGTAATAGCAATACCCCAGTGAAAAAATATACACATAAATACATCTCAAATAGATAACTGTAATAGGCACAGCTGGAGGGAGCCTAATACTTGAGTTTTGTTTTCTTTGGGGGGGTCAAGACAGAATTTCTTTAAAATTGTGTAGGCAACTACAGGCCTACTATCAACATATGTTCTAAAACCATCACGAAAAATTGTCATTATTCAAAAAGGTTTATTGTATTTTACTACGAGATCGAATAACCTAGTTGATGCATTATCACGTCAATCATTTTAATGTTGGAGGTGCATGGTTTTGTTGGAGTTGAAGCAATTTGTTGCTTAATGAATTTTTTTGTATTTTATGATTGAGCTGCATAATCTCAATCTGCACCAAAAACTATTACATATAGTTTTCAGATAAATTAAGAGCCAGAAAGCGTACTTGTTCGTCTGAAATGTAGAGTAGGCCTCTACATTTGCAGACCTATAAAAATACACAAGAGAAAGGCAATCAAAGTCAAAGTCAAAGTCAACTTTATTGTCAATTTCAAAATATGCCAGACATACAATGGAATCGAAATTTAGTTTGTTTCCGTCCCGCGGTGCAATACAACCAAAATAAGGTAAAATAAAATAAAGTAAAATAGATCAAATAAAATGAGGTAAAAATAAGATAAATAATATTTACAGTAATTCTAAATTGTGCAAAAGGTACAAAATGGTAAATAAAATAAAATAAAATTGAAAGAAAAAGTAAACTTGTGCAATATGTGCAATGTGCAGTAAACTGATTGTACGTTCGCACTTGAGTAAGAGTGATGTAGTGCAGGGTGTACGCAGGTATACAAAGTATACCCACTTATTTTTCAGTCTACATAGAGTACACCCACTTCTAAATTTCCTCTGATTCACACTAATAATTGATTGACCATATTCTGCAGGATGCTGCAATTCCTAGGATGGTGACGGGATGGTCCTCCCATACTCTGTCTCTAATTGGCTAGTACACACTAACTTAATGTGCAAGAGGAGTCTTAAATCACTGCTGTTATAAGTAGCCTATGTCTCTTACTGCAGCTGCAACTTCCCTGTTAGCCTTTAGGCGGTGCATGTCGACATGTCAATGCCACAGAAAAGCCAATACGTGGCTATATTCACAATGTCTTAAGTGTATATTGAGCTTTTCCAGCAGGGTGCGCTGTAGCCATTATTCTGAATCAGAACTGTTTACGGAAGTCCAAGTGACGTGTCACTGTCCACCGAAGCATTGTGGGAAGGAAAGTGGAGCTGACGGCCGCTGATGGCAGACTCCCCAATTAGGGAAATATACTCGACAAGTGAGCAGCTTTAAGTAAACAAAGATAAAGGGGAAATGGTGTCACTTAATGAAGCGAATGTCAACAGGCTTTGAAGAAGAGGCGTGTGCCGGTGTCGTCGCTGCTCTCCTGCGCACGGAAGTGGGACACTGTGTCAATGGACCGCGGCGTTTTTATTTTCCTTTACGAGGGAGCCGAGTGAAGTAGCGACGGATTATATTCCTGTTGTGGATGGGTGGTGGGGGTGGGCGGCCGAGCTCCCGCATTCATTATCGAGTAAAGTTTCCTGAAATATCTGTCCACGACGCCGTCAAAGATGTCGACCAGCAGTCCCGAAGCGGTGAAGAAATTGCTGGAGAACATGCAGACGGACCTGCGGTCTCTGTCCATGGAGTGCAAGAAGAAATTCCCCCCAGTCAAAGAGGTTAGCCCGGCTAGTTAGCTTTTTAAAAGTGGATGGTTTTCTCCTCCGTAATTATGATGTTTATCATTGTAATAATGAAGGGGTTTACACCCATTTTAAGTTGCAGCTCCTGACCCCCTAACAGACACTACTAGGCCTGTTCTCTGTGTAGGGATGTGGACACTGAGTTGTCCACTTACTGTACGGCTACTTTAAAAAGTTGTGTCAGCTACACGACCAGACAGTGACATTATGAGCTTTTTTTTGGGTGTTTTTTTTTTTAATGTCCTGGTTATTAGTTGTTATTAATATGGAGTGTTTGAAGCATGCTTTATAGCCGAGGGGAACCCAAATAAACTAAGCTGACCCACGTTTCATTGACATGCCGTAGTAGCGTACTAACACCTGGGTCGTTTCTGGGTTAGTTCACTTAGTATTTGTTGTAGCTGCTAAAACTAAAACATAGACAATTAAATACAACAATTTGAGTGGCTTAAATGCCAAAATGTGTTCAGAAAATGGTTTTTTTTTTTCAGAACCAATACCTTGATGCATTATTTAGAATATGTGGACATTTGGAAACAACCGGTTTGGATGTGAATAATGTACAAAATAGATTTATTCCCCACCTAGTGTTTAGTGTTTTTTCAACGCATTATTAATCAGCAATGCAAAACATGCACAGTTACAGTCACCTAATATGACATGTAAAAGTGTCACAGCATCCAAAGTATGATCATTAATACACGATTGCTTATTACAAATATGTCTGTGAAATAGGATATATAATCATGAGCGACAAAAATAGTATCTCAAGTCATGTTGCTGTTTTTTCCCCCTCCCCAATGTTTGAGCACCTCAAACGCATTTTTCAACAACCGTGTTGCCTGGATCTGGCGTCATGTTTTTCAGATCCCGATCAACCTAAACCAAAACTAATGGCATAGCATGATTTCTTACCGCAGACAAGCATCTTTTCAGAACCCTAATGCTTCTGTTTTAACATCCTGCTGTAGTTCATTAATAGGTGGACAATACTCAGGTGCCTTGTTGATTTAAAAAAAAAATTGATCATAGTTTAGTTTAATCATTTATTTGAATCAGGGACAGTGTACAAAAAGAAGGCCTACTCTCATCTATAGGCACAGCAAAGTATAATTCACATGTTTTTTTTCCTTCATCCCATCTAATCACTTACTGGCTTCATTGTGTAGCCATGTTGCTGACCTCATGGCTTAGTAAGAGAACAGAATGGTACAAGGCGGTGCAATGTAAGGGCCTTTTTACAGCGTATGTGTATTGATAGATTCTCACATAGAAGACAACAGTCAACCCAACCTTATAATGACCTAACGACATAACCCTCTTTATGACAAGCATTACTTTTAGGTCCCCATTTACAATTTTTCAGTATTTTACATTCTTTTGAACCTGGAATGTAATGTCTAAAAGAAACCAGACATTTGTGACTGATTACTCATTCTACCAGTCAGACACAACTTCCATTATTTCTGTCGTCGTTTTACTGCACTGCATTTACTAAAAGTGTGAAGCTGTAGGTGCTATTTTATCATTTACACCTCTGAAATGCACACAGAGAGCAGATAGTGTTCTCCAAAAGTTATGTAATTCAGCATACACTGTCTCAGTCAAGCGCTCTTTACCTTTAATTCCCTGTAATTCCCAGGTACTGCAAGTTCACTGTTGCCTCTCATACGTAACAGTGGTCACTCAGGTCATTAGACGAAATGCTGTATTGTGGCTTTTGAGGCTGTGGAAATATTCGTTAGCCAGCTCAGCGGGGCAATAGTATATCAAGCTATGCAGTCAGGTTTAGTTTGTTTTCCCTCAGCTCTCACCTTGGTTAAGGATAACATTACAATGAGAGAGAAATAGTTTCAGCAAGGTCTTCTAGTTTCGTTGTGTTTTTGCCGGTGCAGGCTGATTGGCTGCTTTATCTCAAGTGATACTTGTGTTCTATGCAGGGCCATAAAAGGCCTCAGGTCTCAGGCTGCTTGTTGGCCTTTGCCTCGGGGCCTCATTCAGCATCTCCTTCAGTATTGATTTATCATCACCCATGTTTCCTTGTCCTTATTACAACAATCTTTCCCTTGAAGATCACAGCAGTGCATAGAGTCACTGTGATGCTTCCGATGCCCTCCGCTCACTTGTGCTCTTGGTTGATGGGTTTGTTATTGTTACAACAATTTCCAGTTTGAGCCGTCATGGTTGCATTCGCAAGGATGGAGCAAGAATGTTATTATGATACAAACAAGCGGCGTACTGGTTGGTATTGTACTGGGAAAACTATTAAGAGCAGTGTATTTTCTTTTAGTTAAAAATTGACATTTGCCACAAGTGATTTGATTATTGTTTCACACAAATCAAGACTACGATTGCTGTATCAATAATTTTGTCCCAACCTGATTGGGCAGTATCAGAGGCAGATACCAAATAACTCTTGGTATTCTGTCCCATGTTTTCAGGACCCACAACACTTAAATGAATCAGCAGCTGACATAGATTATATGACATATAGATTACTGTCATGTTTATGAAAGCCATGTATCTTTATTGCAAAAGAAGACAGAGTTAACCCTGTTCCCATTTCTCAGCCATGCTCTACATTCCAGTTCCTTCCCTATTTCCCAATCCATCTCCCACAGTGACATTGCACCACAGCCAGTGGTTTCTCTGGGTTAAGAGGAGCCAAGAAGAGCCCCATTGATTTTTCTGCATCATAGCTTCACGCTCAGAGCCTCCTTTTCATTGAGAAGTCAGCCAGTGAAACCACCAGGGCTTTGCTGTTTGTTGTGCTCTGATTGCTTCTTGCCTGAGTGAAAAGAAAACATCAGGCCGCCAGCCCTCGGCTCTGTCTGTGGATGAGTCAGGTGCTGCTGTCAACTCACAGTGAAATGTGACTGCTTGTCTCTGGGAAAACCTTCAGAATTACTGAAAGCATTATGGACAAGCTTTGTATGGCTCGCTTAGCACATCTCATTTTGTAGACCGGTCATGTAGGCCATACAGAGACAAAATAACAAGCGACGTGGATTGGGGATTTGGTGGTCTGACACTGCTGCACTGAAGCTCTGACAGAATAAGCCTTTTTTTTTTTTTGTAATATGCTAAGTCAGATCCAAAAAAAATGCTGAGTTAAGGGACTCTCACAGCATGTTTCTGAAGAAGTCAGTGTGTGATGAGCTTCCCTAATGTGGCTTTTCAGAGAAATGAGCTGGCTTTCAGACATGGGTCAGTTCTGCTTTGAGGACCTTGACAGAAAAAACTGTCTCTGGAGAAGAAGTGAAAGTACTGAACCCTCCCTGATGTGATCTGGTCCTGAAATAGTTTTTTTCCACTGAGAACAAAATGTTATGTCAATTTTTACGAGGCGTTTGGATTAAAACAACTTTTTCAATGACATGTACTTTACTGAAACCTTTGTAGTTGTTTGCTGTAGTTGCTTGTATTCAAAGATTTATTTGACATTAGCTTGGAACCAGATGAATGGTGACTTAACTCTACATGAGAGAGTGGTGTGAGTTGATGAATTTATGGTTTAAATATTATGTAATATTCAATTTATTTTCCTATAATTTTCTACAATCCCTGTTCTACTCCTGTGATGCAGCTGAGGCCTGTTTTTAAACTTGGAAAAAAAACCCATATAATTAATTGACTGACTCGATTATTCGAGGACAATCATAAACACAGGGTTGAGTGGTGTTGTATGGGTATGATCTCACAAGAACTTTGCCAGTGTGAAAAACTTAAAATTTCCGTCCATCCATCCATTATCTATACCGCTTTTCCCATTCGGGTTCGAGGAGCCAATCCCAGCTGTCATTGGGCGAAAGGGGTGGTACACCCTGAACTGTTCTCTATTCAATCACAGGGCTGACTTACAATTTACAAAGTATAAATATTATCTCAAACTGTAAGATAACAAGCGATTGAGGCTTGCCAAGCCTTGACTAAAAACCTGAACAAAAACAATATTGTTATTATGAAGAAGACAACAGAGTGGAAGTGCTGCTGTTGGGTTTTCCTTGTGGTAATCACATTTATGTGTTCTTTGGATACTTCAAGTTGGTTAAAGCACATAGGCTACTTTTAAATATATTTTTTACCATGTGAAATAATAGCCAATTTAATTTGACACAAACACTATAGTGTGCCTTGGTTTGTTTTTTGAAGGAGAGTTGCAGTTTGTATTTTCTGTATTGAATGAATTTTTCCCCATGCAATCACCCCTTCACAAAATGAATCAATCCCACTATAATTCTATCTTGGTTAAAATTATAGGTCCTAGAAGTGTACTCACAAGAATCATAGGATTGTTGATTCGAGACTGCTTTGTTATATTATTTAAATCCTCTGAACAGGTTTAAGCTTCTCAGTGAGACTGTTACAATACACGACATTACATAACTCATTAACTGGGAATGCTTGACGTCTCTGTTCTTAGCTACAATGGCATCATCAGACATGTGGTATTACCTTCAACGTGGTGGTGACTTCATAACTCTTCCAGTTTCAGATGGAAGTAAGGTCTGCACAACCCACAGTAAATAGCTTCATCAACACTCTGTAGGAGGAAGTTGATGGAAAATGTGTTTACCTTAGGCTCCACTTCAGAATAAAGTAAAAGCTTTTCATGTTGAGACTGATGAGGTTTCTCCAAGAAGATTTTGCATACAGGGATTTGTTGTCAGTGGCTTCAAGATGGAGCACCTGGTTCCACTTGAGGCTGAAGAAAGGAAACTCGAACAATGTGCTTCTAATTTGAGACATTTCTGATTTCTATTCACTTAGATTATACAAAAGCAAGGAGAAAAGCATGTTCTTGACGAGCTGTGCAGTGGACCTAGTAGTTTAATCAAACTGTATTACAAGATGCTTTAAAAAAAAAAAGAAAAGATTTTGGCTGACATTACAGGGGTTTTTATTCTGATTTATCATTATTTTACGACATACATGGGGCCAAATGTCTTACAGTATATACCCTCAGTTTTCTCGTTTTATATTTGCGGTCTCTGCTTTGTAGCAATCACAACCACCTTGGAAAAACAAAGGCTTTTGAGAGGCACAAGTACTCTCCTCTGAAGTCTTTAAAGGGTTCTTGAAATATTCTTTGCTGTATCTGCCGACTGGAGAAAACACGCTCTTCTTTCTCATTGACCTTGGGCCACAGACTGTGGAATTTTCTGGGTGACTAATATCAGTTGGAACGATTGAGAGCTTAAGCAGAGCATGCAATAATATTATGTTGCAGTATGGGAGAATATATAAGCATATGGAGTATTACAAATTCACAGGTGTAGAGACATGTTGGAAAACCAGCAGCATGAAAGCACAGCTCATCTTGGGCTACAGCTATACGCATTTTAAAAATCAACGATACGGTCTAATCTATATTTTTTTTAAACAGCCGGTTATCTGAATGAAAGGCAAAAAAATACGGACCAATAGTTCAATATAATCACATATTTATACATTGGTATGAAACAAATGAGCAGTTACTTGCCATATTTTGAGATCCTAACAAAAATAATAAAAGAAATCCTTCAATATAAATCATAAGCTAAAAAAAAATTCAGTCAAATGAACCAACCAGAACTCATCAGACCTTAGGTTTGACTTAAGCCTCGCTCACACTGGAGGATAATCGGGCCGATTTGAGTCGGGTCCGGCAGAAGTTATGTGTGACTGTAGTCATGGTGACCAGTGGCAGGACGCAACCCGCCGTGTTTTTTTTTTTTTTTTTTTTTTTTTAGTTTTCGGTACACATCATCAGTGCAGCACTTTAATGAAACTTGTATCCACATATCTACGATTGTATCAACTTTCCTATATCCTACAACAACTTTCACTTCCTTCTCTTTCACAGACCGCCGCCCGTTGGAGTATTCAAATGAAACTTTATTAACAATTGTCAACGCTCCATCCCGATTTCACTCGTACAGTGAGAGCTATCCGGCCGTGTCCAACAATCAGGTCGTACAGTGTGAGCACGTACATCGCAAGGTCTGGTCGGGCGTTGTAAACGATTCAGTCCGTAAATACAAACGATAGACATCAAAGAGAAAACTTTGTGTTGGGATTGATTACAAAACTGGAGATATTCTCGATCTTGTCTTCTCATACTCTGTGATCCTTCAGAGCTGGAGCAGTATGTTAATGCCACAGCATTGTTGTAATTACTCCAAACTTAAAAAAAAAAAGCTCCGTCTGTTTTCTCCTCGTTGCCCTATAAAGAACTCTGGCTTTGTGTGGGGAACAAAGGAGAAGAGGGAGACTTGCATTTTTTTGAAGATTAACTTTTGAAGGAGGCGTATGGTAAAAGGCCAGTTACCAGCGGTTGCTTGGTAACCGAGTGTTCAGCAGGTTATGAGTTGAAGTCGCCAGTGGCTCAAAATTGTTGAAATGACAAGTTAAAGTACAATCCCGTTGTTGGCCAAATATTTCACCCTGTCCAACCTATTTACAGTTGTCGGCGTCTAACTGCTGTTTGAATATTTTGCTCCTTTCACTTACTTTTTAACATGTTTTCATCCTGTCAGACTAGGAACAGTCACCAGTAGTCCCTTAGATCTGTCTTACTTGATACAATAATGTGTTTCAATGGCTTCGGAGGTTGTAGGATGAGGATGTTTTTGAGAAAGTATTTAAGCCTCTAGTCACTTGCATCACATACGTGCTGAAACATTCAGGATCATGCAGTGTCTGTATGAAAAATGCATCAAGGTAATGTCGGCCCATTGGCTGTTTACTCTGTTGAGAAGGCTGCTGCTACAACTGATTCAATATATTTGTATCGCTGATTAAATGCTGAATTCTATATTTTCAAAGGAAATTATATCAACTACAGTTAAACAGAGTGTTTGATAAAATAACCTAAATGCTATGTATGTGACTGCAGCAGGTCATAGTGTCTTAGTTGACCATGTGTTTCTTCCTTGCTGTCTATGCAGATGCTCAAGACAAGAGCTCATTGAGGTGGCAGATGTAGTTATAATCTAGTATCAGAGGCAATACTGGTATCTAAATGAGTAAAACTCTGACTCCAAATTTGCACATGTTTTATGTAGTTTATTTTCAGTAAGAAAAGTGTTTTCCTTAGTTTGAGAAAAGGTTATGGAGTAGTGACGGGGAAGAATGCTGAGAGGAGGAGGAGCAGAGACTGAAGAAAAGATCTGATCATGCATTCAGTTGCTTGAGTTTGTTGTAGAAAGATAAGCAACGCAGCCTCTGTTTGGACTAGTAAACGCTCAGTATCTCTGTTTGTCTCACAAAGACTCTCTCACTGTGTGTGTGTGTGTGCATCTCATCTCTCCCTTTAGCCCTCTCTCTCCTTTGACTTTCCTACTTCTTCCTCTCTGTATCTCGCCATCTTACCCCTTCCAGACACCTCACTGGGGAAATCACATTCTTCTCACACGTCCTTCTCAAGTAGAAACCAGTTTTAACAGTTTTCCCAGCCTCTCTCTCTCTCTCTCTCTCTCTCTCTCTCTCTCTCTCTCTCTCTCTCTCTCTCTCTCTCTCTCTCTCTCTGTCTGTCTGTCTCTCTGTCTCTCTGCAGCCAGGCCTAGCTGTTTCTCCCCTGTGGCCATCATTACAAGAGGTTGTGTCTGCCACTGTTAGCACCATGGTGCTGCAACATCAGCACCTCTCTGATACACATTACATCTAATAAAAATGTCTACTCTGTCTCCCCCCTCCCCAGGCCGCAGAGTCTGGCATTGTGAAGATTAAGACCATTGCAGCCAGGAATACGGACATACTGGCAGGTGAGTGAAAGAGTGAGAACAGCTGTGGTTAACCACAACTGACATATCTAGGTGCCACTTTGTCAGAGAGTGCACTCTGATTCCAAAGGATTAAGTCTTCTAAAAATGTTGTCCTTATCTGAATCTTAAATTACCATTTTATGGGATTATTAAGTTTTTCCATTTTTTGAAATTGTATTTCTAGTTTGTATGAAATATCTGGAGAGCAAGTGTGAAGTTGATTATTATTTAAAAACCTTTTTTCACAGTTTGAATTCCAGTTTACGTGTACTTTGCACCTGCACGTTTTAGTATATTATTTAGTATCTCTCCATGTTTGATAATAAGTACATTGAGTACATTTAAACCCCAACTCCCAGTTTCTATCTCTTTGTGCTGTTTTAATGTTTGCACATTGATTCTAGTACTCAGACTTGTTTTTAAACAGCCAATCACCAGACTACACAGGACTTTCGAATGTGCTTGCAGTGCCCCCATTAACAAATGTACAGGAAATCGTCTCTTTGATGTCTTGATAAACAAAAGTCCAGCTTTAGTAACATTTGCAGAGTTGACACATTGTCAACATTTTCCGAGTTCCACTGTAGGCCGCCTGACTCTGACTGTACACTGTGCAACAACTCAGTGCAGAAGAGCTCATCTGTCTTTGTTTCCAACATCGGTTCGTTAGTTTCCACAGCAGGTTATCGATGTGTAACTAAAAAAACGAAAAAAGTGAAACCTGCAGGTGTGAATCAGGAAAGAATCTCACTCTGATATAAAAGTGATGCAGGATTGGATGGAAAGCACTGAATCACTGTTGAGATGAGATAGGAGCGCAAATGTTTCAAGGCCACAACTTCAATCTTATTTCATTATTTACACTTTGAACAGTTTCAGCAGCTCCCTGAAAAAACCAAGTGAAATTACATCTTCAAACTTTGATAGTTAAAAGGCATTCGATTAACCTGTAAAAGAAAGTTTTCATAACTCAGCCTTGGATCAAATAAAAGTCTTGCTCTCTGAAGCTTCCCTACAAAGTTATTCAGAATTTATTTCTGTAATTTTATTCTGCGGTTTGACATTATTTGTTCCTCATATCTTCCTATCCACTACCTGTATTAGATCCTGATGTCTTTAAGTTCATAAAGGCTTCATTATATTAAAACAACCATAAATGGATTTGTGTTTGAGGCCGGAGTGTTTAAAATTTGAGACTTTATGAATCCAAAACAGTGACATGAAGCTTTATCTGTGTCCTCTTCCTGCAGCTCTGAAGGAGAACAGCTCAGAGGTGGTGCAGCCTTTCCTGATGGGCTGTGGCACCAAAGAGCCAAAGATCACCCAGCTGTGTCTGGCGGCCATCCAGAGACTCATGTCCCACGAGGTGGTATCTGAGGTGAGGAGCCTGGTGTTAAGAAATACTGGCGTCTGACATGCAGTACCACAAGGCTTGTGTTCAGAGTTGAATATTATGAGCCTTATGAAAGTCCAGCATGACAAATGATTAGAGTAAACTACTGCTAATTATTGAAATTGGCTGGTGATATTCAAAATAAACTTTAGGGGGTTTTTCTGAAGTTTTTGGCAATATAAGATCCATGTTTTTTAAATGGACATAACATTAAAAGTTTAGAGAGAAGTTTTTTTTAATAAAGTTTAATCAGAATTAATTAATTTTGTCAGATTTTGTTGTTGGCAAAATTATTCAAGGTTATGACTTTATTGTCACTTCTTAATAAGAGCTTAAAGGTCCCAGATTGAGGCTCCTTCAGGCTAAATTTCCCTCGTCTACTTCCCCTCTTTGATCAGATGGATTAAAGAAGATAAATCAATAAGAGACCAACACTCTCATCTGGATTCATCACCTTGTGTCACTCTACCTCATAGAGAGACCCAAGGTGATGTGCCAAGTCAATAACTCTTCTCATTGTGGAAAACGTTTTCCCCCGTGAAGTCATAAAGAAAGGACCAGAGAGAACACATCTTTAAAAGTCTTTGAAAGTGTTTCTGTGTGCTGGAGGTCACTGGATCCCTTCATCACGAGTCATTTCTACGTGTGGTTATTGTCACTCCAGTAATACAAGTGAAATCATGTGAGACTCTTTTACTGGGAGACTCCTAAATCTAATAACAACACAAATAACACTGATGATGTTTGAGAAAAGATGTACACAAAGGGCTAAATAGATCCTTGATTCATTTAAGGCTGAGCAGTCATATACATTCATGGGGACGGCTATGGCTTAGTGGTTGAGTCAGTCGTCTCTCAGCCGGAAGGTTGGGTGTTTGATCCCCAGCTCCTGCAGCCACACCTGCAGTGTACAAAATGTGCTTTGAGTAGTCAGTTGTCAGTCAGAAGACTAGACAAACACTATACAAGCTCAAGCCCATTTACCATTCATAGCATAAATATACATTCAAGAATCAGCTTTTGTCTGAAGCAAAGTTTAGTGTTGCTTACACATTGTAGATTGTCACAGTTAATACAGGACCCTCACTTGTTAATTCTCCTTCATGCATTTTGAGTGAGACATCAATGCTCCTTAACAGTTTTCACATTCAAAGTACACATGCTTGCAAATTTAAGTTCACCTGTAACCTCGGGCACAGCCTCCCTAATATCTGAAGGGTAATTCATTCAGATCGATACGCTGAATCAATACTCAATCAGCTGATGTGAATATTACAACTGTTAACCCTAAATGTATTCCTGTCACCATAGGCTACATCAAATAGTGGCCAACCCCCCTTTTTCTCCCACTTCTCATTCTGTCCTGCTGTGTCTGTCCATCTTCTCATCACAACCAGCCTGCTGCACTGTTTTTACATTGTCTGTAGGTGCAGTGTCACTTAAACAACCCTGAATGACTATTTGTTCATGCAGAATTATTTCATTTAAATCCGAGATGGGCGGAGAGCTTTTCAGCCTCTTTGAATATGCCAGCTGTCCCCTGGAGTCAGACCTGAGATATGCTTTCTACATTTTGATGTCAGGCGTTTATTTAATTAGGCTCACAGAGGTTTCAAAGCATCAGCCTTTGGTTAGAGAGTCTAAGGGTTTTTTACACTAACAGAGAAAAGCTTGTAAGAAGACGAGTGAAACATGGCAGGCTAGTGGATCTCATTTCTGTCATCTCTGTGACCACACTCTTTCTCTATTCAGGCACATTTAGGCTGCAACTATACTTGCCATATATTCATAGTCTGCGGCAAGTCTGTGGTTATATGTAATCAATCAACTTTATTCTGCCAGTTGAAAATACTCTTCATAAGTTTCCTGACTCAATTTAAGATAAGATGATCTTGATTGATCCCTCATTGGGGTAAATAAAAATGTACCAACAGCTGAAAGAGACAAGGACAACACTGATTAATGAATGAATGAATAAACAAATAAATACAAACATTAACAATAAGATAATAGTAGTATCAGTAGTAGTATTCATAATAATACTAATAGAAGAAATGAAGGAGTACTAATAAAATGAGCACCGGTACATTATTTACAGCTAATATTGAATACAGAAAGTGACTGCCCAGCATATAGTGTGCATTTACATTTACACATACAGACACAAATACACTTACAGCGGGGCGGGGCAGCATTAGCTCAGTCTGTAAGGACTTGGTTTGGTCGCCGCTTTAAACCATGATGCAAATCTTGAATTTGGTCTGGTAGCTGGAGAGGTGCAAATTCACTTCCTGAGCACTGTCCAGGTGCCCTTCAGCACGTCCGACATTCAAAAACCGTATCATATTTGACTTGGAGGTTGGTACAAACAGGAAGATATGACATTTCCATCATTTTTTTGTTGTTCCTATAATTTTTGCTTTATAAATGAAAATTAATTAATTTGATGTCAATCATGAATAATCCACATCACCTCACACCGTCAGAAAGCCTCCTACTCAAAGAGACTGATCATACTGAGTGCATGTTATGAGGCCTTTTTCAGTGGTAGTGGGTGGATGCTTGTTCAAGGGAAGGAAAGGGCAGATTTTGTTAGCCAGTCTGAGGTTTCTGGAGTTTCTTTTGGCCTTGGAATTTATCATTTTATCTTTCTTCCTTTCTTTCTTTTCAACATCTCTCAGCCAGAGCTGTCTTTCCTCGCCTTTGAGCGGCTGTTATCAAACTGTTATTCCCCACAAACCACTAGAACATCTAGGACATCTAAGACACACACTTCACCTACTCCACAACACACACATTTTCCAATCCATTGAACATTGTAACTCCTCTCTGTTCCTCTGCCAGAATCACTCCACATCATCAGCAGCTCCCTGCTGCAGGGTTTAAAAGCTACCTGAGGGCCTCACAGGACAAATCTGCCTCAGTATTGATTCTTAAGATGTCGCTTGAGACAACCAAGTCAGATTCTTTGTCATGTTTATGTCACTTTGTATCCTCAGGGATGGAGACAGTTCAGATGTCTTAAAAGAAAATGTCATTCTAGGACAAAACAGACACTAAATTGCCTCATTTTGATTGCAAACCTGTCTGGGTGGATCCAAAACCCCAGGACACAGACAGTCAACATTTCCAAATCTGGGCATGACACACTGTGAAGGAGAAATGTATGGCCTGAAGATGCATCTACAACGCAAAATGTGTCAGACAATGAGATGGTTGCTGTTGGGATTATGCTATGACACTAACTAACAGAGTCACTTTGATGCAAATCCAAAACTAATTACCCCTGTAGAAATGTTTTAGAGTTGCAGTGTAGCAAAAAACTCACAATACATGCTTCAATCAAACAGTGTTGAGTGCAGCTTTGAATGTAAGCTCAAACAAATATTATCTGACTATAGCCAGACATCAATCAACTGTTGCAGTCAATAATCAAGCCAAGAAAATGCTCTCAAATACGACGAGTTGGTGTTCTTTATTTCTTTAATTTATCTGGTTGTGGTACACCATTTTTTTATAAGACATAATTCCATGTTTTGATGCTTTATAGATGGAGAATTATTCATGGGATGATTTATGTATTAACATGAATGAATAATTGAATGATCAATCTGGCATGAAAATATGTTTAGTTGCATTTCTCATATGGACAGCAACCATTTAGATACAGAAACTTAGACGTTAAAAATCAACATTTTATGTATTTTCTTGAAGTTATGAGTCCTCCTGTCTTGAGCTGGTTCCACAAGAGAAGCAGCTCAGAGGAGTTGCGTGAAGAGCACTTGTATTTCAGGCAGCTTGACCCAACAAAGGACATGCAGTGTCACTTAACATTAGGCATCAAGTCACATAATGTTAACTGGCAGCTAGATCTCGTGTTATTGAGCTTGATGATGTTGTGACCTCTAAGCAGGCAGCACCAGCTGTGGCTTTGTGTCTTTTAGTCAGGGTTGTGTGACCTCCGACTGAGCTCTAACTTTGCTCTTTTTTTGTTGTAACATAGCAATCGAGACTACAAGTGTCGCCTGTTTGACTTCTTAATGATGCTCATTTGCTCAGATGTATCAAAGATGACTGTAAATCATTTAAGGTGTTTGTGTGTGCATGACAGGCAGCTGCAGGGAACATCATCAACATGTTGTGGCAGCTGATGGAAAACGGTTTGGAGGAGCTGAAACTTCTACAGACGGTCCTGGTCCTGCTGACCACCAACACAGTCGTGCACGATGAAGTACTTTCTAAGGTAGAAGAAGAATATTACACAGAGACTCTTTGTACACATGTCCTACTCCTTTTAATATTTCAGGTGTACATATTACCCAGTTCTGTTTCTCTGTGAGTCACACCCCTTTTATTATTAAACTTTGTGCATAGCGTCAACTTGTGCCCATAAATAAATACATTTGTGGCTTCATTACACGGTGCAGGATAAGAAGGACGATCAGACTCATTCTGGTTACACACTATCTTCAGTAAAAGTAACAGGACAATAATATATTGTTAAGTAAAAGTCCTAAGTCTTCCATCTCCTGATACCAGATCTCTCATGCTTATATTGTGTGTCTTTCCAGGCCATTGTGCTGTGTTTCCGTCTTCACTTCACCAAGGACAACATCACCAACAACACAGCAGCTGCCACGGTCAGACAGGTCGTCACTGTGGTCTTTGAGAGGATGGTGGCCGAGGACGAGCGTTTCAAAGGTTAGAGGGCAAGATTGTCAGAGGAAATGGGATGTCTGACCTCACTGAAGATTTACAGCAAATATATGCATCACTTCATGACAGATTGAATGAGAGCTGTAGTGTCTACATATAGATCAAAGAGTTATATGTTGACCTAATGGGCCAGCTGAGAAATGAAAGCAAGAGCTTTTATCATTAAGACCAATATGGAAGAAACATTTTGTGAGTTTAATCAATTCTTTTTGAAAAGGTAATAGATGCTTTTAAATCATGTCTTCAACAGCAGCATAGGAGCAGATAGTTGTCTGTTAGAGTGCCAAAACAAGCTTACTTTTTCTCTTTCGAATACAGCATTGGTTTTGTTTTTCACTGTAACCTCTTCTGCTTTATGATTTACAACATTTATTTCATCATCTTGATTGTTGGAAATGTGGCAGCATTGTTGACAGCGCCAATAGTCCATTTGAGTACTCAACATTAATCAAGTAGCTTATTAATCACTTATTCATTAAATGTTGATTAAGCTGTACGCTTGTTGTTTTGACTCTTATTTTGTTGCAGCATTTCAAATGAGTTTCTTCAATGGCTAAAATGTAGATCTTCTCCTTTAGGTATTGTGGAGCAGGCCCCTCCTGTCCAAGGAAACACCAACAGACGGTCTGTTAGCACTCTGAGACCTAGTGCTAAAGACGCATACATGCTGTTCCAGGTATGTCCACCAGGGGGCGGCAGCCTTCTACACTGCCACTTGAAACATGCCTGATGACCTCATCATTTGACGACTGGAGTCATGAACTTAAAATAGTCCCAATAACTGGAAGTTATTTAAATTTCTAACTCCTTTACCTTGAGTTTTAAAGTGTAGGAAGAGCTTGTAGTTCCTTTCATATTTGCAGTGAGGTAAACTAGCAAGAAGGGATTCAAAGGCCTCCTTGTCCTTCTTCACCCACACTGCACTTTTGGTGACTGCACTGTATCAACCACTATGATGTGTGGGCCTCATTGTTTAAAATGATGTCATGCATCTCCCTGCAGGATTTGTGCCAGTTGGTGAATGCTGATGCCCCCTACTGGCTGGTTGGGATGACAGAGATGACCCGGACGTTTGGCCTGGAGCTGCTGGAGTCAGTTCTGAATGATTTCCCTGGGGTATTTCTACAGGTATATGCAGCCTTACAGGTTATGGACAATGTTGTAGACATAAACAGAATTCACCAGAGCACAGATCCAGAAATTCTAGATGAGAGCTATCTTTGGTTAAATCTTTTCTTTCCAATCTCTATTTTTAGACAGCTTAGTGCAGAGGAATGAATCATTTTTATAACAGTAGTAGGTCTTATCATTTTCATAACACCTGTCTGATCCCTCTCGTCTTTGTGTTCCCGTCACCAGCACCAGGAGTTCAGCTTCTTGCTGAAAGAACGTGTGTGCCCCCTCGTCATCAAGCTCTTCTCCCCCAACATCAAGTTCCGACAGGGCAGCAGCAGCTCCGCCTCACCAGCACCTGTGGAGAAGCCTTACTTTCCCATCTGCATGAGGCTGCTGCGGGTGGTCTCTGTGCTCATCAAGCACTTCTACAGCTTACTGGTAAGGCTGGGGACGGCTGACTGATCAGGACTGTTGCCTGAATGATGCCTTACGAGTTAGGGATTTTCTCCACTTAATTGATCCTGTCTGATTAGCATAGGATTAGCAGTTTTGTCTTAGTTCTGCTCCACATGCTTTAAGAAGCTCAGCCGCACTTAAGTAAATTAACATTGCTGCTTTTTTTATGAAGTCAAATTCTGTCAATCTTCAGAATGTAAATGTAGCTTTTGCAGGTGTCAGCAAAAGTCAGTAAACCAGTGGTGAGCTTCATCAGAGGGGATTCACTTACAGGTCAAATCTGACCAAAAATCTGTCCTGGTTGGATTTTTGTGCGTTTGTATTGCAGGTGACAGAGTGTGAGATCTTCTTGTCCCTGCTGGTGAAGTTTCTGGATGGAGAGAAGCCACAGTGGCTGAGAGCAGTGGCTGTGGAATCAGTCCATAGGCTATGTGTGCAGCCGCATTTATTACGGTAAGCAACATTAAACAGTTCAAAGTTTCCCAACTAACTTTGTACCTCACACTGCTAAACTGATGATATACATTTCTCAGTGACTTTTCTGTCAAACGAAGCTAGGTATCTCATCATGATAGTAAAAGGTTTTTATAAATGCTGATTTGTCTACCACTTGATACAACAGCAGGGTCGTGCTTTTGGTTAAACAAAATCCACCAAAGATGCCACCCAAATTGTAAACAACGCAATTTTGGAATATTGTGGCACCACAATAACTAGTTTCTTTCTGATTTTTTTTCGCTCGCAAACAACCTTCTTAACACAAAAATCATGTGTTCATTTCTCTCCCAGGTCTTTCTGCCAGTCTTACGACATGAAGCAGCACTCCACTAAGGTATTCAGAGACATTGTCAACGCCCTAGGCTCGTTCATCCAGTCTCTCTTCATCGTCCCCAACGGAGGAAATCCTGCTGCCGTCAGTGCACCCGCTGGTCAGTTTACAGTTTTCTTTAAAATCTTGTAACAAATCCTCCTGCTAAGCTATATGATTCTCCAATAGAGGAAGTAGTGTGTTTACTTTAAACATATTCAAGTGTTTTTTCGTAAGCAATTGAGAGAATAAGCCAAAGAAATCCCATCAATATGACTGTCTGTCTAGGAGGCTCAGGTTCAGGGACCCAGGGTGCAGCACAGGGCGGCCCAGGGACAGGAGGGGTCAGTGGCAACCTGACCACCCAGGCTGCATTTGAATACCGTGGTACCTGGATCCCTCTGATGACCGTCAGTGTCCAGGGCAGTGCAAAGGCCACCTAGTAAGTACTGTTACCACACAGACCTTTCTACCTTAAATTTAATTCATTTCACAGATACACAGACACAGAAGAAGTAAACAGCTGTAGAGATTTTCAATTCCATGCTGCTCACAGGCATAACATTACCTGAACAGCCTTACTGTTACACTAGCTGTAACCTGCAAGCAGTGATAGATGATTGTGTATTACTCAGCAGGGTATCATAATAGGGAACAGATCATAGTCTTAACCCTACTTAAAGACTGAAATGCTTTTATCATAAGTCTTTGGAAAGTGAGGTTTAAATCCCAGCTAGATTGCTCAGGCCAGAGGCCTCTCTTTAATCAGTTGAGTTCTTAATTGACCTTTCTCTTGGTTATGAAATCTATTTGTAGTAAGTAGGATTCTTGCTGGCAGACAAAGGCTGCGTGGAGCTGACTTCCTCTACAATGAGAGAGAGTGACGCACACTCCTTTTGATTCTATTTAACAATGAGTGCATAAAGAACAGATTCTTTATCCTGAATGAGAAAATTAAAATAGCTGTTTTGCTTTGACCATAAACAAGACTTAATTTAGAAGGAAGAACAAGTTTGCTTCTACAATGCTGTGATTGGTTAGGTTAAGATGCTGATTAGCTTGACAGGGGCATCGCCATCTGGCTATATATTGTTAGGGGCTGGCACATTGTGTATTTATTTTTTATTGAGGTGGAAAGATGCTTTGTCGTTAGATGTTCTGTACTCCGTCTGGAAACTTCTTGGTGAGCTACTGCGACATGTTTTAGACCATTGCTCCACAGCATGTGAACACACACACAGACCAACATGTGTAGCTAAAAATCAGTTCACACCAGCACACACACACTCTTTGTAACCTCCTTCTCATGTGCTCTGTCCCTTTTTTTTTTTTTTTTCACCACTCAGTCTTGAGATGCTGGACAAGGTGGAGCCCCCGTCCATCCCAGAGGGCTACGCCATGTCTGTGGCCTTCAGCGCCCTGCTGGACCTGGTGCGGGGCATCACCTCAATGATCGAAAGAGAACTGGGCATAGAGGAGGAGGCAGCTGCTGAGTTCAGAGAGACTCATCCTGATCAGGAGTGGCAGCCACAACAAGGTGAGAACTGACCAAGGGGATGGAGGAAGAAAATAATGTATAAAATGCAGTTTAATATAAGCTTAGAGTGAATATAGAAACAAGAAAAAAAGAAAATATTTTTACCGGAAAGTAAGGATAAGCAGCTAGAAGTTTCATAAATATTTTAAGGGTGTATAAGTAGAGTATGTTTATAATCTATGGTTTTTATTGCATGACTGCTAGTATGACCCCTGGTGGCCAGTATGATGCCTGTATGATTCTGTCTTTTAAAAGAACAAAAATTGATTCACAGCCTAAGAAAGTGATAATGTCTGAATAAAGTGAAATAGTTCCTTCATACACTGACAAATGATTTCTGATTGTGTCTTAGGAGCCCACTTGGTGTGGGAGGAGATGGTCAGTGCCTGCTGGTGTGGTTTACTAGCTGCTCTCTCTTTACTACTAGATGCAAGGTAAACTGACTCTCTCTCTCTCTGCCTTCTCACCAAACACTTTTCTGCAGACATGCAGGATGTGCACATTTTGCATTCATCTAGAGAGGATGAGATTTCCCATGAAAACCCCAAAATTATACACTGTACTACTAATTAATTAGTTCATCAAAAGTGCGTGTTTAAAATGTGTTCAACTTAATTTGTCCTTTTGAAATATCTCTGGCCTACAGCAAATGGAATTTGACCATATCTAATTTCCAACAATGAAATCCAGGGGACATGATTGTTTTTCATAATTGTTCAACTAAATAAAAAATATTTTCTGCAAAGAATCCGTCTGACCATACTGAAAACACTTACTGCCGTTAGTTGATCAATTTTAGATGTCAATCTTACAGATATTAAAAAACAACAATCGCAATAATGGATAGAAATATACTAGGTGGCTGTAATCATACCGAGGCTGCCCTCAAATGTGTAGTCTATGTGTGGAAAACACTGTAACTAGATGTGCACTGGATACATGACCACACTCTTCACTCTTTCCTGTGTATTTCCCTCCCTGCTTTTATTTGTCTCTTTAGCACCGATGAGACAGCCACTGAGAACATCCTAAAGGCAGAGCTCACCATGGCCTCGCTATGTGGGCGTCTGGGCCTCGTGACGCCCCGGGACGCTTTCATCACAGCGATCTGCAAGGCCTCTCTGCCGCCACACTACGCTCTGACTGTTCTGAGCAGCAATGCCGCTAACCTCTCCAGCAAAGGTAGAAAATGTCACTTAAAAGGACGTAGAAAACACAATCCACTCAGTACCACCTGCCTCTTTTTCCTTTGCACTATATAACCCAAATGTTATAGCCTGAACACGCTCACGAATAATCCTGAAATGCTTGGTTAAAACTGAAAAACCATCTCATTTTGTTTTGAATGCTTGAATAGCTGCTTTTATGTTAGCATCTCAAAATCCAATATCTAACTGTACCACACACAGCAAGCTGAAGATAGCCTCTGGTCATGTGTATTTATGTAAAACTAATAAGCTCTTCTCATCTCCCATAAGGTTTGATGTGCATGCTACAAAACTGAGCTTAACATGTGAACTGTTTGCAATCTACCTGTCCCTATTGCCCGACTCTTGTTGCTTTAATCCTAAACTTTTCACTGTGGCTTCTAATTAGGAACACCACATAGAAATATGTCTGGGGAATGCAAACATACACACACAAGCACAGATGCTCTCAAACACATCGCTCAGACATCCATTATTTGCATATTAGCTTGTACAGATAAAGCCGCCAAATTGGGTCTCAACTTTCGATGGATGTTTGCCTCCAAGTTAATTAAGGAATCTTTTCTTGCATGTCGTGAGCTCGTTATAAAACCTGTTTGTGTGTGTATCGCTGGCTCTCAGTGAAATGCTTTACTCCTGTGTGTGTGTGTGTGTTTTTGTCTGTGTGGGTGTGTGTTTATTCTCCGCAGCCTACTCGATCCAGGGCCAGAGTGTTCAGATTATCAGCCCCTCCAGTGAATCTCATCAGCAGGTGGTGGCTGTGGGCCAGCCTCTCACCGCCCAGCCCCAGGGCACTGTGGTGGTAAGGGCACACTAAAGCATGAGGGGGTTAGGGTTTTACTAGAAATTAATCATTTTAACATAATGTTACTATTTGCCTAAACCAATAAATATAAACATTTTATGATAAAGACTAAATATTTACAGAACAATTTTACAAAAACAATCTTACAGCAGCAAAATGAAAGCAAAATGTTGCTTTGGGGAGGATAAATATGCTCAAAATAAAGCTCTTTCGATCTGACCAAGCCAAGACTACGACCGAACAACAAAAACAAACAATACAAGACAAACATTTTCTAATTGCAAGTCTTGGGCAGTAATTAGGCTTAGACAGTAGAGCATGCACTCTATGTACAGAGGATACAATCTTTGTTGCACTGGTGGAAGGATCGACTCCTGGTCCTTACACAACTTGGTGCTTGTAACCCCCCCTCTCCCCACATTTATTGTCTCTTTAGCTCTCCTATTAAAAAGACGCGAAAAAGAAGCAAATAACCCAAAGATTCACTTTAACAAGCCACGTTTAATAAAAACCAACCAACCAATTTCTCTGAGCAGTTACAGCACAAACTCTCAAATATAAATAAATAATGAAAATGCAAAGGAATACATTAATGAGATGTCTGTGCTATTAATATGCAACATGCAGAACAGCCTGCGTATTCAAATGCCCACATAAAGACACACTTTATGTCTCGAGGCACCAGGAACAGTTGTTATGAGCATGTAGAGGTCAGGTATGTGAATCCCCCCTGAGGGCAATTTCATTTCAGAAAACATCAGTGACCTTGGCCCTGACCTAGAATCATTGAGCTGTAATAAGAGTTATCCCTATAGAAACAAACATGTTTATATCTGTCTCTTACACCACTGTAGGTGCATATATACCCTGCCTTCTTTTTGTTAACATGATCAACATGATGTGACGGCTTTTAATTTTCATTGAACCCGCAATTGATGCCTTTTCTGTTTTTCTGTTATTAAACTAATTTTGTCTTTCCCTGCTGTAATGTGGCAGCCAAATGCTTGATGACATGCTTAATGACTTGTACAATAATTGAACTGTCTCTCCTTCTGACAGCTGACAGCGAAGAACATCCAGTGTATGCGAACCCTGTTGAACCTGGCTCACTGCCACGGGGCCGTGCTGGGGACCTCGTGGCAGCTGGTGCTGGCTACACTGCAGGTACTACTGCCACCTGGTACCACACGTTTACACCTACCAACACACAGACACACATATGCACACATTCTAATCTAATTAGACGAGTCAAATGAGGCAGCTCCCGTTCTTTCATAATGCCCTTTCTCCCTCTCACGCGTACATGAAAATGTCTCATCTGTTAAGTACAAATTATATATTTTTAGATACATAAATGATAGCTCACATGACTTATGACAAAATAAATGATCTGCAGGGAATTCCTTTTAAGCCCCATTGTCAAAAAGTATTTCTGTAGTGTGTAAATGCATTTTGTGCAAGCTTCTTTAAAACTTACTGGATCAGAAAAGTCTTGAGTTTACCTTTAATCAGTCTTGACTTATTTGCATTTCCTCTTAATTTAGGTGAATAATAAGCTTTATCTATCAGCCTGTCGTTGCATTTCATGACCTTAACAGTTTATTCAGATGCAGTTCACCCTGTTTTCAGCTCTCATCAGTCTCTCACTCTCCTCTCTCAGCACTTAGTCTGGATTCTGGGGCTAAAGCCTGGATTGGGCGGCGCCCTGAAGCCTGGTCGAGCTGTGGAGGGACCAAGTACAGTGAGTCTTTTTTTTTTTTAACAGGAACTGTTAGTCATGCATGTATTTCACTGTGTATTTTTCCACTTCATTGTTAAAATGAATGGGCTCATTGGGTGTGATCTTGTCTTTACCTAAACAGGTTCTGACTACAGCAGTGATGACAGACCTGCCCGTCATCTCAAACATCCTGTCCAGACTATTTGAGAGCTCCCAGTAAGGACGAAGCCCCCCTCTTTGAGATATTATACATGCTATGCAAAATGTGCAGATACACTTAATGTGGCTCATCTCATTTTGTAATATTTAGGTACCTGGATGACGTGTCCCTACATCACCTGATCAACGCCCTCTGTTCCCTCTCATTGGAAGCCATGGAAATGGCTTATGGAAACAACAAGGTAATCTTGAAGGTTAAATGATAGATACGATATTTATCTGGTTCTGGATTATTTATCAAATGTAGGCTTAAATTTGAGAGGAATTGGATGTGAAATATAACCATATGAATGCATTTAATCCGCAGGATCAGGGTACAAGCTGTCTAGTTATTATTTATATTTTTTTGTCTTGGTTTCAGGAGCCTTCTCTGTTTGCTGTGGCCAAGTTGCTGGAGACTGGCCTTGTGAACATGGATCGTATAGAGATCCTGTGGAGACCCCTGACTGGTCACTTATTGGAGGTAAGATCATAAACTGTATATAATTCAGATTAAGAGCTCAGTTCTTAATCACTGTCAGCACATTTCATTCAAGCACAATGAGAGATGAATGATGCAGTTCATGAATATGTTTTCATTTTGTCAAACAAGGTCAAACCGAGCATGTGCTTGAAATAACTTTAGTACGTTTGACTTTACTGTCAAGACTTCACCCTGTACAGACATTGTGTCAGAGATTTGAAAATAAATGATTGTACAAATTTAGTAAAGTACAGTAAGTCATTATTTTCGGTCTGATGATCTAATTGGAAACGTCATAGAGAAGTTTGGATCTAAACTACAAAAATAATTATGTCAGAATTGTCCCTCTCTGCTGAACCCTTCTCTCAGTACCAAGGCTGTAATAATGCTGTTTGTTTTAACAGTGGAGTGTGGTGTTCACAAAGCCTCTAAGGGTTTAAATGACATTGACTTATAGCTGCAAGCTGCACCAGTTAGACAGAGCTGTAGTTCAATGCTTTAGTCCTGAAGGAGAAATACAGTGGAACAAGCTAGAGAACAGTGTGTGTGACAATCCTCTCTTTTCTCTTTGATCTTACATGTTTTCTGAACATACAGTAGATTGTTGCATATTCACTGTTCAGCAGATAACATTTCAACTAATGTTTAAAAAAAGATTGTCGTCATAGCAACATTAAAAATAGAGTTGTCCCCATGTTTGATGGGACCCGACCAGCGTTGGGTGATGCCTCAGTACAATTTGAAGAGTATTTCAACTTTGTGATATAACTATAGCTTTAAATATAAGAGGTGTTTTTATATAGACATTATTGCTTAATGTTGGACTGTTATGTGATCTAAATGTTTGATCAAAACTGTTGTGTGACATTTTTGAAATGACACAACAGTAGAGCTATGGCATAAATACCATGTACTGACAGGTGTGCTTTCAAAGCACTCTGTATCACCAGAGTTGTGTTTAATGTAATATACATATACTCAAGATAAAACTGAATTAACGTGGGTGTAGTTACTTCCTTGTCTGTAAGAGGATTCTCCTTTTATATGTGTTTAAAGTGTGTTGAGAGGTTTTCTTCACATTCTTTTTGTCTATCTCCCTCTCTCTCTCTTTGCACTCCTGTCTGTTTTGCAGAAGGTAAGCTCACATTCTCTCCTCCATAATCATTTGCTTCCTCCTGTATTTTCGTTTTTTTTTTCCCCAACCTGTTCTCTCTCCCTCTCAGCCTGGCATCAACATGTTGGAGTTGAGAGGTCGCTGTTCCAAAATGTGTCCGCAATCTGCATTTCCTCCATTTTTCCTGACGTTGTTGTGCAAAATGTGTCATGTGATTTGCAATCTCATCCGTAACAGAAGCCCAATCTGAAGCTGTACCTGCACGGTGTTTTCAATGCTCAGATTAAATCTGCTTTTCTGTCTTTGCAGGCTTTTTTAAATTCAAATGCAGTGCTTTTACATTTTGATGTAATTTGACAATGAAATCATCTTGATTATTTGTTTATTTAGGGAGATACATTTTGATCAAGATAAATATTTACCATGAGAGGCATTGATGATCATGTAGGACTGTTGAAGCCAAATTATCAGAAGCAGTACATTATCCACTTTTAGCAGTCTCTATTCTACATCTGTAAGTCTGTTTCTGACCAGACTTGATGACTTAAATGAAAACAAAACTGGACAAACCCACCTATGGATCAAATAGGATTCATTTAACCTTCACATAAACTTAGAATACAAAAATACATTTCTCTATTCTTGAATTCTTTATGCAGATCACCTGGCTTGGTACCTAGCGAGGGTGCTTTTCTGTTCTGTTGAGCCTGGCCTCTCCATGTTTATCTGTATTGTACTAGCTTCCATGATTACACGGTCTGTCGCAGCATATCCTGCTATCACAGGGGAACACAGTTTCTATCACACAGTCTGTAGTTTATTTCACCCACTCGTTTCACACCCACCCACCATGACCACTGCTGGGAGCTCTAAACACCTTCTGCATCAGATCTGTCTTCGCTTGCATGTGTCTGCAATTGTGTGTCGATGTGATGTGTCCCTGCAGGTCTGCCAGCACCCAAACTCCAGGATGAGGGAGTGGGGGGCCGAGGCGTTGACAGCGCTTATCAAAGCAGGCCTGGCATACAAGCATGACCCTCCTCTGGCCCAGAATCAGGTAGCTACCTATACAGGAGTCTGCAGTAAAACAAAAACAACACACAAAACCAAAAATCTACCAAAGAAGGAGCATAATCAACATTTATAAATCACTTTGATTTCCACCTTGTTGCTCTTAGCCATTCTTCATGATATGAACATTGTAGAAACTTGTGAGTGCTTTATTAGGTGGGTGTATTATTTTTCACTACTTATAATGGGTTGTGTATAATGGCTGACATTTGAGAAATCTCCTCTGTTGCAGTGCATGTCATAATAGATAAGAGTATGCCAAATGCTTAAAATGTGGAAAACATAAATGTCACAGCCACTTACTCTTGTCACTCACAAACACACAGCCCGTGACCTTCACCTCAGTGAGAGAGATAAAGGGAACGGCACAGAGCGTATCAAAAGCAGGGCAGGAGAACTGTGTGGAGGTTAATAGAACAGCGCAGAGCCATAAAATGATGACTGCCCTGTAGAAATGCCACAGACAGACACTTCTTCAAAGCCTTTAGTGGCCCCTGGGGAAGCTTTCATAAGTGCGTGTCATCAGAGAGTGCATCCTACCATGTTTAAATGCATCACATGTTAAAAAGAAAATGAAAAATCTTTTTTAATCAGACTGAAACTACACACAAATATCATCTAACAAATGAGTTACCACCTCCCTTGTTTTTTAATCCTTAAGCGGCTGCAGCTTCTGTTGCTGAACCCGCTGAAGGAGTTGTCCAACGTGCTGCACGCAGACATCCGGCAGAAACAGCTGGAGAGTGTCCTGCAGATCCTCCAGAGCCAAGGTGACGGTCTGGGGCCCGGCTGGCCCCTCGTGTTGGGTGTCATAGGAGCCATCCGCAACGACCAAGGGTAAGAGGAGACGATGTTAAAGGCAGACAGGGCTTTACATTAAGATGACCCCAAATAGTTCCTGTTCCATGTTTAAGACAAACATGTCCTTAATTTCTCTTCTCACAACCGTTTCACTGAAGTATTTCAGGGAACTCAACCCAAATGATGTCATGTGTCTTGTTTCCTTCAAGGGAGTCGTTGATCCGAACAGCCTTCCAGTGCCTGCAGTTGGTGGTGACAGACTTCTTGCCCACAATGCCTTGCACGTGCCTCCAGATTGTAGTGGATGTAGCTGGCAGCTTCGGACTACAGAACCAGGAGCTTAACATCAGCCTCACCTCCATCGGTCTGCTGGTGAGAGAACAGATGTTTTCTGGATGCTCAGACATGCACACAGGCTTCCTGCGTCCTCATGTATTGACCTGCAGAGATGATTAAAAAATCTGATGAGCTGGGCTACTAGGGTTTTTTAAGCTAACAATTGAATACGGTAACAAGTCGATTCCAGTGTGTGAATGTGTGCTTATATAAAGGTGACTATGTTAACAGATAATATGGTTTTAAATTACAAAAGATGAAAAAGAAATGCCTGTCCTTACAAACTCTGTTTAAATCTGCTGGTGTGAAGGAGTGACAGGTTGGACACTTTACTTTTACAATAGTTTAAAAGTTGAAATATAGTATAGTTAATTTGATTACACCATTATAAAAACACTTAATTCCTTGTTTTCCATTATTTTATCTAATTTAACCGCACTTAACCACTCTGCTGACATCTTATAGATACTTTATACAGTATTCAGGACATGCAAAACCCGATATTGATCTGTGGTTTACAGGATTACTTCCCGTGGAGTGTGGCAGTTCCTGTGAGATTACTTTATGGTAATAGGATAGCAAAACTGCCAGAAGCATTTTACCAACCTTTCCTCTCCACAATTCCCCCTCTCTCCCCCCCCCCCCCCCCCCCCCCCCTTTTTTTTTTTTTTTTTTTAAACCCACAGTGGAATATTTCGGACTACTTCTTCCAAAGGGGCGAAACCATCACACAGGAGTTGGAGAGGGAGGAGGAGGCTCAGCAGAAGCAGGCCAAGGAGAAAGGAGAGACCCTGAACAGGCCCTTCCACCCCGCCCCTCCCTTTGACTGCCTGTGGTTGTGCCTGTACGCCAAGCTGGGCGAGCTGTGTGTCGACCCACGGCCCGCTGTGCGAAAAAGTGCAGGACAGACGTTGTTCTCAACCATCGCTGCCCACGGGACCCTGCTGCAGCAGCCAACGTGGCATATCGTGGTCTGGAAGGTAGTGTGCAGGAACTTGTTATTGTCATTTTGTTTTACTAGAAGAGGCTCTACTCCATGCAGACTTCTGATAGAAGAAGCTATGAGACACACCAATTCAGATCCAACGGTTTAATTACTTTTCATAGATTTTCTGCATTATTTTTGTATTTATTTAATGTGTGTTATTCTTATTGACATTTATTTGATGAAAACATTTTAACTCAACAGTAATGCAATTCTCTAACCCAACTTAAAGATACACACACATGCACATTTACACATGTGGGGGAGATAAATGTATCTGATCTGCGTGTCAAGCATAAAAAACGTATTTACATATCATTTCATCATAGCATGTCATGTTAAGAAAACGAATGAATAAAGAAATACAAACGTTAGTTAATGAGTCCAAATGTTGCAAAAAGGGATACAAAGGTTCTAAATGAATGGCCATCCCAAAATAAACGCAGCAATTTACCATCCTTTAAAGTTCTGTATCACGATACTACCATACAGTAGGATATGTTTCTTTATGGTACAATGCACTTAATCTTTGTCTTGGACCCACATGCACAACCGATGCAGCCCTAAAGGTCACACATTATGCAAAATACACTTTTCCATGTTTGTCAAACACTAATGTGTCCCTAGCCTGTTTACAAACCCCACAATTATGAGAGAAGTCCATCCTCTCTGTCTTTTTTTTTCGAAAATGTGTGCTCAAACAGGGCCTTCTGAGATTTTCCCATCATGACATCACAAAAGGCAGTAACCCCTCCCCCTGTTGGGTAACACAACTAGGTGTTTGGTCTGGCTTCTTAATTTGCCTTTCCACTGTAAACAAAAGGGCATGGCGCAAGAAAGTCTGAGCCCCGAGGGGCGTGGTCAGACACAGCTCATTTACATTTAAAGCTACAGGCACAGAAACAGCCTGTTCTGAGCAGGGCTGAAATAGAGGGGTTTATAGGCATGATCAAATACAGGATCAGGATTATGGGCAGAGTGCACTTCGAAACAGTTGAATCGTCTATTTGTCACCATTAGGTACTGTTCCACCTGCTGGCCTGCGTGAGGACATCATCCACTACAGCCGACAAGGAGAAGATTGAGTCTGGTGGCGGGAACATCCTCATCCACCACTCACGAGACACAGCTGAGAAACAGTGGGCGGAGACGTGGGTTTTGACACTAGCCGGGGTGGCTCGCATCTTCAACACGAGGCGGTATCGCCTCCAGCAGTTAGGTGAGTCATGGAAGGTATTTGATACTGTTGTACATAAGGTGGACTGTGACACATTGCGAGAGCTACTATAAGATTTTAAACAATTTAAACGATGTACTGAAATGGATTCATAAATCTGAAGTAAAGGTCCAGGAACAGCCCACCTGTTCTACATTATTACCACACATTAAGTCATGTTGAGCTCCATGCTGGCAGGATTTATATTCCAATGAGAGATGACTGATAAAAGATCATCATTAACTGCTCTCACCCCTTTGAACATTTTAGTCTGTGCCAAATTACCAGAGGTGACTCATAATATACAACACATTACGAGCATACATCACATGAATCACTTTAAGAGATGCTTCTCTTCCCACATACATCCTAGATACATTGACTAAGTGTTGCTGGCAATCTAATATCCCTGTATTGGATTAGAATTGAACTGATACCAACACCTGTAACATGCCTCCCACACTGCATTAAAATGTGGTTTCTGTTACCAGCAAATACGACAGTCAATGCCAAGACCTTAAACCGCCATAATTAATTAGCCACCTAAAAATCAACTGAAAACATTGTCGAATTCAGCGCTCTAAAATAGTAGCCCTACGCAGCGAGTTGTGCTATGCTTCCTACGTTGATGTGTTTTGCTGCCACGGGCATTTCCTGTTCTGGAGATCATTTCAGGTAACACATCCCTGATGATACTAAACATTCATTCTTTAAATATCTTTGGTTAAGTCTTAAGGGGCCTACAACTATTATAGCCATCATATCACATCTCTACAGGAATTTGATACCTTTTGCAAAATGTATTGACAGGAGTGGTAGTTCATGTTGCACAGAAGATCGTAATGGACATGCATCCATACATTTTATTTACTCAATGTTCCTATGATAACGAGCCATTTTTAAGTTGTTATCTTGAGCTCTTGACTCTCCTCCGTATAACAGATGTTATGTTCCTATTGTAACAAATATATCTCATTATCTTATTAGACAACAAAGGTTTTTTTTCTCGTGATAATGGGAACTTTTTCTGGCGATCTAGAAAACGAAAGAGAACTGTAGGCTAGTCACTGGTTGCGCATGAGGTATGTTAAGCCTATTTCCAAGTTTGTTTTGGGCTTTTGCCAGTCTGAGGATACAGGGTAAAAAAGTCAAGATCTCAAGTAAACAACTGGAAACTACCTGTTATTAAGGAAAACAGAGTACCGGTAAATCAGATGTATGGCTCCATGTCTGCTTAGGACTACTGCAGTAAAGGCTGATATAGAAAAGATTTGGGTTTGTTAACAGGAAGGACAAAATAGAATATTAATATCTCTATATGGGATTCCTAGAGTGATTTAATGGAGGAGAAAATTAACTAATATTCAAAATATAACTTGAAACATTGTAAGTGACTGATACACCCTCAGCTTTAGTGATAGCTCTCCCCATGTATCGTCTGTGAAATTCTATGAGTTACCACATGTTGGTTTCACATATTGAAGTGCTAATTGCCACATTTTAATTACCGTTGACACGTGCTGTTATAGGAAGTCTCACACCCGCCCGTCATGTTGCTGTGTGTCTGCAGGTGATTTCTTCGAGGCCTGGGAGATCCTGCTGAACCACATTCAGTCTGCGGCTCTCAGCAAAAACAACGAGGTCTCCCTGGCTGCGCTCAAGAGCTTTCAAGAAATCTTACAGATAGTCACTCCTGTTAAAGACTCTGATAGAGCAGGAGATGCACTCGCTGCTATGGGCGTCCCCCCAGTGCTCATCGACCCCCTCTCAGCCTCTGGTCCCGGGAGACCTCTGGTGCGTTCAGACTCTCTAGTTGAGCGGCTGACGCGATACAACGGCGCCGAGTTGCAGGCCCCTCCCCCGGGGGAGGAGTCCGCCTTAGAAGACTCTGCATTGTGGTGGTCGGCGTGGAACACGTGGTATCGAACCGGAACGGACAGCACGAGGCCGCCTAGTGGCCCGACAGAGAAGCTCTCCTTCATCCCCAGCCAGCCCTTCCTCACAGCGCTGATCCAGATTTTCCCAGCTCTCTACCAGCACATTAAGGCCAACTTCAGTATGGAGGATCTGAAGAAGCTGGGGGTCATCCTCCACGGGGCCGTCTCTGTGCCTATCAGCAGTGACGCCTCGCCCTTCATCCTCCCCTCCTACACTGAGGCGGTTCTCACCAGCCTGCAGGAAGCTGTGCTCACTGCTCTGGATGTTCTGCAGAAGGTGGGCAACAGCATTTTAGTACCCTTATCATGTTTCCTAAAAAAATACATATGTTATACATTATGGGTCATAGAAAAAAGCAAGATAAAGGTCAAGTCTGTGGGGATGTCAGACACACACATGTTCATCTGGTTAAGAACACTGCTGGAGCCGCGTTTGTCAACAGAGCTGTCGATCATGACGTTACAGCTGCTCTTTTATTGCATTAAATAACTAATTCAAACTAAACTACTCTGAAAAATGAACAATTGAACATAAATTAGCATGATTATAACTATCATGACAGAAAACAAGTCTGACTTTCATTTATTTGAAGTGTGTTTTAACTTGACTTTAAGTCACCATGACCAAATTCATCATTTCACGCATACCTTCTTTTTCATTCCTGAATTACGATATAAGGACAAAATAGTATTTTGTACCCTTTATTTGATGTTTCTAGATGATACTTTTACTCCTCTTTGGCATAAATACGCCGATCCTTACTTTCTCTTTCAACCAAAAAGACATTTCTTCTCATATGTCTCCACTCAGCCCAGGAAACAATGTGTCAGTCTGTTAAATTATGCAATGTGCAGTCCCGTGGTGGATCTCAGCAGTGTTTGTTCCTCCCTTCCCTCCCTGCTGCAGGCCATCTGTGTGGGCCCGGAGAACCTGCAGGTCATGTACCCGGCCATCTTTCAACAGCTGCTGCTCTTCGTGGAGTTCTCCTGCAAGCCTCCTCAGTACGGCAGGATGGAAACCAAACACGTGGCCAATGCCAAATACAACCAGGTAGGGGGGGGAATGGAATATAGCGGCAATATTGCTTTTTTTTTTTTCTGTATGTCTTTCTACAGTTTGTTTCATAAAAATGTCAGATGTTGTATACTGTGATTCATCTTCGTTTTCTCTTTGGTCATTCTTAACATCATCCCTCTTCTTTGATGTTCACGAAACCGACCCCCACCCCTTGGGTGTAGTTCTTATGAAGCCCCCATTGTGGCTCTTTATGAGGTTGAAAGGGCCCTAGACCTTCATTAGTTGCCCCAAGTAAATTCTTCCTCATATTCCCTGAGTCATGCTTCAACTTGCTGGCAGCACAAAGAGAAATGTTTCACCCAAAAAATAAACATTTCAAGGAAACTTGGTGATCTTTTATTGAAATTAATTTATTCATTAAACCAAGAACATGTTTTTTTTTTCACAACAATGTTTTGATTTTCGGGGATTTCCCTTTAAACCTCTAGAATCCAGCATGTGCTCTGCCTCCAAGGGAAGGATGGGAGTTTCTTGCACTAACACAGGCAGGCTGGTGCTGTTGTGCTTAAAACTCAAGAAGTAAACATTCAATGTCTCTTCTTGATGGTCAGCCTGCTTGTCCTGCATGTTGGGTCCAGACTCAGCCTTATGCTGAACCGTTTTGTTGATCTCAATCTGTTTAAATTGTTTAATAAGAGGATCAAAGACATTTCCACCCTGCCAAACAGATGTTTTGGGTGGTCCTTTAGATTCCCTCTTATGTGGTGCTAGGAGTGAGTGTGTCTTCCCCTAAAACAGTCCTTATCATTCTCTTATACAACAGCACTACAAATTCAACTCACAACACCAGTTTAATTGCGATATCCTCTCTCATTCTGTTTCTTGGGACTATTCACTGGAAACCATTTAAGATCCAGCTGTTTGCACCGGTGAGTTCTGTCATCTCCTTCGGCCCCCCCCCCCCCCCTCTATAATGTCACTAAGCTGTGCTGAATGGTGGCGACCTATCCTGTGCAGTAGATGAGATGTCACACCGCATGGTAGGCTCTCACATCTCATCTGCGTCTCTCACTCACTCCATGCTCCCCCTCTCTGCCTCCCACTAACTGGTGGTCATGCCTCTGTGTGCACAGTCCCTGTGCAGTTTGATTTATTTCAGTTGATTTTTGGTGTTTTTGGTGTTCATATGCACATGTGGTTCTGTTTCTATTTATTTAAGACACACTTTGCAGCATCAAATGAGCTCAAAACTCTTAATCAGTCTAACCAAACCTGAAGCTGGAAGCTTAATTTTTAAATAAATGTGTATACTTGTACAAAGTGTGTCTTTAAAGACTGCTTTTAGTAAAGACTGTTAGGGACGATGGTTTTTCAGATTGTTTGACAGACGTCCCTTCCTGTTTTGTCTTGTTCAATCCTGCAGGCGGAATGGGTTGCCTTAAACTACGTGCCCTTTGCTGAGCGCTCCTTGGAGGTGGTGGTGGACCTGTACCATAAAACGGCGTGTCACAAAGCTGTCATCAATGAAAAAGTTCTGCAGAATATCATCAAGGTAATTTCACCTCGACCGATTATTCATTGAACTATGAGAATAATAATAATCTCAATGTCAATTTGTAAAAGCAAACTCAAGACCTACCTTGTAAATCTGGTTTTTAATTCTAGTTAAGCTTATGTCACTTTATTTCTGTACATATTTATTTATTTTAGTCAGCTGTGTTGATTTATGCTGTATCTCGCTTATTCTTTTTCATTTTTCTGGATTATTAGTATTTTTTAAAAGTTATTTTTGGGGCTTGTTGCCCTTATTAGATAAAACAGCTGAAGAGAGACAAAAAATGTAGAGAGGAGAGAGTGGGGGATGACATGCAGCAAAGGGCCGAGGTCAGATTCAAACTCGGTGCCGCTGCGACGAGGACTATGGCCTCTGTACGTGGGGCTAACCACTAAGCTATCTGCGCTCCTTGGATTCTCTTATTTTGCTCTCATGAATTGTAACATTTTTATCCTACCTCATGCGTTACCTCATCACAAATCAGTGACAGCGTTTCAAAAGTGAACCAGCGCCTGTATTTTTTATTAAAATGTAAAACTTTTTATACCCTGTGCATTGAATGCGGGATGATGGTGCTCATAAACTGTGTCAATAAAAATATAAAAATAAAAGAGCAAAAATAAAAGTATGTATTGATTTAAAAAACAAATCACCAATACCTTCGCAATTTTTTACATCTGTTTTTGTTAGTTTTTTATACTTGCCTAATTAGGCCAGTTGTCTTTCTTAACCTGACTGCACAGCTGTAGTTCAGTGGTAAAGTCTGAAGGTAGCAGGTTCAATCCCTAGCTCCTACTAAAGTGTCCTCCTTAGGCACTTGAAAACCCTGAACCTCTTTTTGGTCCTGCTGCTACGCTGGTTAAGGGGTGAATGTGTGTGAATGGAGAAGTGCTGTTGGACACTTTACGTAGCAGCCTCTGCCATCAGTGTGTGACTGTGGTGTGAATGGGTGTATTTGACATGCGGTGTAAAAGCGCTTCGAGTAGTCAGAAGACTAGAAAAACAGGATATAAGTCCATTCTCTTATTGACCAGTTGATGTTTCACCTGGTGCAGTCTTAAAATCAGATTCTGTGTTATGCAAAGGTTATGTCTGAACCTCTGCTGTAGCTTATCAATGATGTCAAAGTAGTTCTGTTTGATTTCTAACATAACCACCATCCTCCCCCCTGACAGTATTGATCTTAGAGTAACCGCTACATCCTCCATGTGGCAAATGCGTCTGTGTCCGTCTTTTAAAGACCTAACCTCTTACAGCTGACACTGAGGATTGTATTACGTTTCTGACACCTGCGTTTAACGGCTCTTTTCCCACAGTCTCTTACTCTTACTTAAGAGAGTTGATTTGCAGAGGAACAATTATCAAATTTCCCAATGGATGACTCCAACATTGGCCCCAACCTTTTTTCGTTTCCAAAACATGAAGACAATACGTGTACAATCTAAACCTTAGGGAACCCAGCTGTTCTCTGGAAAAAGCACTTCTTTCAAAACGATAGTTGTTAAAAAATGTCTGTGTCCCAAGTCTCATGATTTCTTGCTGTTGCTGTCTCTTCCTCTTATCCCCCGTAAGACTCTGAGAATGCCCCTGGGTTTGAAGTACGCCTGTCCGTCAGAGAGCACCTGGAAGCTCGCCGTTTCGTCTCTGCTCAAGGTGCTGTCTATCGGACTGCCAGTCGCGCGCCAGCATGCCTCGTCCGGGAAGTTCGACACCATGTGGCCAGAGCTGGCCAATGCCTTCGAAGACTTTCTTTTTACCAAAAGGTACAGATCGACACAGTTGTAAAGTCAACAATGCACAATTTTGAAATTCTACGTACCAAGCTCTTTGTTTGTCCATTTATAGCACACCTCCAGATAATCTTTCCATCCAGGAGTTTCAGAAGAATGAGGCCATTGATGTCGAGGTAAATACTTGTCCTAGAATCCAGTCTTTTGAAACCGTTTTGTTTGGCAGCAGATATCCTCATGGTGTCTTTTTCTTTTTAAGGTGGTCCAGCTGATCAGCACAGAGATTTTGCCGTTTGCCAATTTCATCCCCAAAGACTTTGTTGGCCAGATCATGGCCATGCTCAATAGAGGTTCCATTCACTCACAGTCTCCGTCGTTTACAGGTATGATATACATGCTCAAATCATTTGACTCTAGCTGTATTGTTTACTGATATTTCTAATGGGGCAGCAGGGTTTCAAGCTTGGGAATCATATTGAAATGATTAAATCAGAGTTTGGTTGCAAAATTCTTCTCTGTGACTCATCACCAACGATGGCTTCTGCCAAAACTCTTCATGTGTTGAGAAAGACAGTGAAGCCCTGACTGTCCACTCGTTGTAGATCACTCTGGAGAGCAGCGTCAGAGAAATGCCCACCATGTGAACGCTTTTGTTTTGACAGAGGCTGAGATCGACGTGAGGATGAGGGAGGATTTTTCTAAAGTTTGTTTTGAGACACTGCTGCAGTTTTCCTTCAGCAACAAGGTGTCCACCCCGCAGGAGGGCTACATCTCCCGCATGGCGCTCTCTGTGCTCCTCAAGAGATCCCAGGACGTTCTCCGACGCTACGTGGAGGACGAGAGGTTGAGTGGACGCTGCCCGCTGCCCAGGTACAAGCCTCTATACACCTCTGCATAACATACATGGAGCACCTTTGTTGCCCAAAATGATTTCTTTTTATGTTTTTGTACCGATGAGTTTCTCAGAAATCCAACCTCTGGAGTGTGATGTTTTCATCTTAAAGGCATTAAATGCAAAACCCCAAACAACCTCAGCTGTAGCTGTTCATGCATCATTTTTTACATTTCTCTTTTGTAAACAACATAAAACCTCTGCACTTGTTCAGTTTGACACAATGACACCATACAGTATTTCACAGTTGGGAGTAGCTCTTCAGTCTTTAATATGTTTTTTTTTTAAGACACAATGAAAGTTAAATGATGCCCTCGGGGGGAAATGTGCCATTAGTAGAGAAAATGGCAGAGGCAAGGGTGTGTGTGGGGAGTTCAGGAAAATAGGACAATTAGAATATACACGTGAATAGCAAATGCAAGGTGACTTAGATTTTGAGAAAGCATTTTAGAAACTAGCTATGTTATATACAGCATGTATGAATTAAAGAAACAAGAAGATTACAGACTGTATTGTTGGAAAAAAAAAAACAGATCTTACAAAGAAAAGTACAATCTAACAATAGTCAAATTGCTAACATAAATCTGGATTTAACACCAGGAAGAAATGGATTTCACACATCAGTGATTTTACTTTGTTTTATATATGTGGACAAAAAAAGGAACAACTCTTTTTTTAGCTTGTAAGAGCTACATGAAATCTTATAACATGCTGTTGGTAGTCACTAGAGCTTTAGCAGCCTGACTCTCCATCCAAACTAATAGTGGTGTTGTTGAATCACCACGTGAGTATCATGAGTAATCCTGACAATGTTACAGTTGGCCTGTGCTTACTAATAGTTTTTATTGTATCAACACATACTGCCTATTGTATGCTTTAAACATTCATCCCTTCCCCCGTTCCTCTGCTGGCCTGAGCTCACACTACTCCAGGACTAACTGGGCCTGAGCACGGTTACCTCTTGTAACACATGGATGGCTTTACAAGTTTATGAAGCGTGCTTAGTTTACAGAACAGATGGAATCAAAAGAACAAAATTAGATAATAAAAGAGACGTGCGCTCGAGTCTGCGTCCGCACACTGGAGAACAACACAGAGAACATGACAGCTACTTCACTGACCGTGGCTTATTTTGAGTCATTTTAGTCAGATACAGACAGAATACTCCGGGACTTTCTCTAGAATAAAGGCTGTCCACATTGACCCGAGCTTGTGCTGGTGCATGAACTGTACCATGCCAAAGCACACCTCTTCCAAGCGTACCAGGGCCAAGGAAGTGTACCGTGCTTGAGCATGGATCGGAGCACTCAAACTAGTCAAATGAACTGGACTTGAGGGGTGAAGCCAAAGTATGGATTGCCTTAGAGTGCAGCCTTAGAGATACATAAACACTGTATCCCTGTACTTATCTAACACACACCATTGAGCTCACATTAATTTGTGTGCATTGCTCAGATATCTACTTAAGATGTTGGAGTTCACCTGTTCAGTTTATTCTAACTACTTCAATGTAGTGGTTAACAAAGTCTTTCATCTCTAGTGGTTGAGTAATATTTTGTTTGTTTTTTTTACTTTTTCACCGCTTATTGGAGCTGAAAGTCTATCGAACAGATGCAGTGAAATAGTTTGCTTTCTATCTCCTGTTTAGATAACAGGAAATTACTTTTGATTGCTTTGTAGTTATCTAAAGAAACCTTTAAGTCACCTTTTCTGTATGTTTGTTATATATAGTATTTTGAATGGAGGATGCATTCAAGTGTTTACGCTTCCCTTTGTCTCATCCATCCTTTCTCTGTAACCTCCAGGTTTCATGTCACGTTTGTCTCTGAAGCTAATGAAAGTCTTTGGTCTTTTTTTTTTCATTTCAGGCAACAAGTGACAGAGATTATCTTTGTCTTGAAAGCTATCAGCACTTTGATGGACTCCCTTAAAAAGACACAACCAGAAAATGGTGAGTATTAAACTGTGTCAAAGATTGAATAGATCTTTGAGGTGACACAATTAGAATAAATATAAGAACACAATAAAGCCTCTGTATCCGTCACCCAAATGTCAGATAACTGTGTCAGAGTACAGTTGGGACCATTTTTCAAATGAATTTTCATCGCTAATCTGGGGAGAACTGTTTGTATTTCCAGCAAGGTCAATTACAAGTCTTAATGTGAAGCGGCTATAGATTGAAATGAGACATTGTAAGATTACGTTTTTGAAGTGCCCTTCAACATGTTTGCATCACGTCGTCCTCCATTCAGAGCAAAACTCATTTCCAGGCGCCTCTGGGAATTTATTAAGAACTGATTTCTCTGATTGCCTGCTATAACCATTTATATTGTCTTCTTTCTCCCCCTCCCTCCCTGCTCCTCTTTTGTGTTTTTTCTTGTGATCCTTACGTTTACCATCTGCAGTGGATGGCAACATATGGGCTCAAGTGATAGCCCTGTACCCCACACTGGTAGAGTGCATTACATGCTCGTCATCTGAGGTGAGCTCAGCCCTAAAGGAGGCCCTGGGGCCCTTTAAAGACTTTATGCAGCCACCCGTGTCCAGAGTTCAGAACGGGGAGTCCTGACCAGGCTCGCTCACATGAGCTCTTCGCTTTTTTATAATGAAGAAATCTTGAATGTGTCTCCTCGACCCATGTACTTTACAAGTGAACGGACATGAACTCCATGTGAGCCCCATCTTACGGTGACATGAAGCAACCCACAAGAACAAGAGATTCAAGGCCTTCTTGGACCACGTTGATGACCCTGACCTTCATACACTTCATCGTTATGCTTCTCATGTGAGCTGATTACGTCTCCACCCGCCCCGCCCCCTCCATGCTCATTCAGACTGGCTGCACTCTTGTGTTATCCAAGGAGATTAAAAATAATTGCAGTGTTTCCTCCGGGTTTTGTTTATTTTTTTTCTCTCCTGATGAGGACGATTTGATGTACAGTGTGTGGTGATATTGTTGATGATGTAATTAAGAACAAAAACAATAAAAAACTGGGGCTTTATCAATCTTTAAAAAAATGAACATTTAAAGACTTTTGCAACATTTTCAACAGTGAGGATTTTTTGCAAGAAAGCAAATCTTACTGTAACATTCCATGTCATCTTTAGCCAGCCATCTGAGAAGGGATGTACTTGTCTGTATAAAATAAATGGGTCAAATCTACAATCAGCTCTATGCTGTCTGTGTGCTCAGCTACTTGCATGGGAAGTTCAGTATTGATCCTTGAGTTGATGCAAAAATCAGTTCATATTAGTTAAGTCAAGTGATGATCCATGATAAAATATTCAAGCAAACATATCAATCTGTTTTAAAAACAGGTAATTTCATCCCAGATGAGCCTGCCTCATTCCCTTTATTAAAAATATAATATGAAGAATTTCACACTAAAGTGTCTAAATTAATTAAAAACAAACTAAACCTGTTTTTTTTCTTTTGTTTGTTGAGTACTTACACTACCTCTAATATTTCAAACAGTTATCAAACCCAGAGAAGTCCTTCATTCTATAATTGTAACAGGACGTGTCTTGTCGTCGCGGTCTCCATGACAGACACGTTTATCGTTGCCGTGGAAACACCTAATGTTGCGTCACAGACCGCTACGTAACGAAGCGGGAACAGCTGCTGTACTGTTTCAGTATGTGCTGCTGCGATGAAAATGTTATGTAAAGTATACTTGGTAACATTACCTTGTTGGTAAACAAATTCTCTCGCTCTGGTCGGTTTTGTCCTTTCATTTTTACTACGTTCAACTCTGCGTTAATTTTCATCTTGTGTGTAGTAGCCGAGAGAATTAGTCCCATGATTCCCTGTCAACCTCGACGTAATCTTTTATTACTTTGTTTAAGAGCCCCCTAGTGGTGGAATTTACATACTGTGCATTTGAATGATTGCATATGTTTTGTCTTTATAGAAAAGCATTCAGTTATTTCAAATTCACAAATTAGCGTAATGCCTTTACGAGACTAAAAAATTAATTATTTAAATGTAAAAATCCAAAACAATAGTAGATTTAAAAAATGGAATAGAAATGTGGTTATACCAGCCGCTGACTGCAGGTGGCGCTGTTGTTTGGATTTTTGGCTGCTACTTTATTTTGTCCTGTAGGTGGCAACAGTGAAATGTCTACATCAGCTGGTTGCAACCATGACCTTCTTCTATGTTACTCAGTATGTGTACAATTTGGGCAAATATATCGTAAATGGTATGAGCTGTCCGGTTTCAACGTTCAATATCATAATTTCCCCAAAACGGTGTTAATGAAGAGCATGAGGTAAGTTTTTTTTTTTTCTTCTCATTTGGCTAGTGTTTGAGGTTTAGACCAATCATTAGGAACGTGTAAAGAAAATGTTATATTTTGAAAGGCATTGTGTCTGCGTTACATGACTTAACAATAGGATGTTCAATGCACCCTTGTCTAAATGTGTTTGCTATTTTTTTTGTCCTACATTTGATGACTGGATGGCTCTCCCTTGTGGAGAAAATCCAGTCAGCTGAACTTGAATTAGATTATGACTAAAGACTGCACTGCCAAAAATATCAGGCTGAAACCAGACACCTTGAATTTTGCATTAGTTTCACGGATTAAGAATTTAACTTGCATATCTCAGAGTGAAAACTTTTATAGAAATTTAAGGTTGAGGATACAGTAGAGTATTTTGAACAATAATCCTCTTTGGTCTCTTGTACTACACGGAATGAAGTGTCAACGCTGAGCAGTAGGTGGTGTTGTAGTGAAGAAAAGGGGAAACCTCTGCAATGGGAAACAACTCTTTACACTTAATATTGCTGTCACCTGCGCTTACACACGTTACATTATGGTATCATCCCCCCTCCCCCTCCCCTGCAAGCTTCATGGACCGCTCTAACCTCTCTCTGTGTCCCAGTGGAGGTCCCCGAGCCTGCGTTTCGGATCATCCACTCGGTCATATGAGGGGAAAGGACCGGTTTGTGGTTAGCATTGAAGAAAGGGAGGGAGGGGAGGGAAGAGGGAGGAGGGAGCGGGTCTGCTTGGGCGGGGTTTCCCCTCTTATTTCAAGTCTGCACAGAAGAGGAGGGAAGCGGGAGAGGACGGAGCAGCTCCGGCTGCATGGGAATGTCGACACGGACGGTGTATTTCTCGTTATCTTCACGATGATTTTCTTTTTTTTTTTGTTAATGTTCTTTGTTTTTTTTGTTTTTTTTCTCGCCCTGCTCTCGCCTTGTGACCACGCACTGGCTGAGGTAGTAGTTTGTGCTGTTGGTTGGGTTGTGACACTGCCCGCTATGGAGATGACTGCGCAAGCTACTGCCTTGCTAGTGCTGGTGTCTCCACTTCAGCCGAGGGGGGGAAAAAAACCCAGCCTTGATTTCAACGCTGTTTTACGGTTAAAACAGGTAATTCAATCCGCTAATTGTGCAGCTCGCTGCCGTGTTGTATTTGAAGCTGTCATGTTTCTGCTTTTTTTTTTTTTTTTATCGGCTTGTGCGTTTTATTTTTTTCCATAGCATTTTAACAAATGTATCACGTTTCATCCAATAAAACAGGGAATGACTGTTGGAGGAAAATGCACTTTGTTGTATGCAGTTTTAATTTAACACCGCCTCACTGACATCCATTTATTTATTTATTTTTTAAGAGTACCATTATGTCTTTTTTTTTTTTTCTTCTGCAGGATGGGGGCTAACGCTTTGCATGGTTTAGATGATGAATCACATGCATATTTTAGACTATGAATGCACACTTCCAAATGCAAAAGTAAGTCGATATCTGCTATGGATTTGCATCGTTTTCCCAACACCTCAGGCGGAGTGGGCTGTGTAAGAAAGCATGTAGGTCAACTGTACTGTTGCTATGAGGAGAGGAGTGACGTGGCTCCTGCTGCCCACAGAGGTATCCTACAATACATCTGCTCTCGTACACAAAGGCTGACTTTATGGCTCTCCCCCGATGTCCTTTGTTGATAATGCTGCATACCGTCACACTGGAGCAGATAGCGAGTCAGTCAGTCAGTATGTGTGTGTATGTGTGTGTGCTCCCCCTGCATTTAAACACCTCTTCTGTGCAGGGCCAGAGCTCAGACATAAATCTGTGCAGCACTGCTGGCTTTAATAATCTGATTATTATGCTAAATCTGGAAGCCTCAGTACTTAAACTCTATGGTATGCACAGACAGACGCACCACATGACCTAACCCCCACAGGCGTTGGAGCAGTGGTGTCCTCGCTGAGCTCTGTGAGCTGAGCGCTGATGTGGGTCATGCTGTTGTGACTTAACCTTTGAAATCCTCTCTCTGCTGCCCAGCAGCATCTGCTTTGCTCTGTATCACATTAGTATGGGTAGTCAGGGGTCTCGTGGTGGGGTTGGAGGTGGGGGGGCAAAAGAATGGGTAATGAGCTTTTATTGGCTGCAGGGGCCAGGCAGCGTGCCCGGGTCGATGAAACCATGCAGGGGGCTGCAGTCTTGTGTTCATCAGACCCCCATCACCCTCAAATGATTGCAGGCCCCTCACTCACTGCCTGACTGGGTGGAGATTGAATCCTGCTTTTGACCTTCCAGAGAGACTTCTCTGAAACATTTATGAGTTCACACTTGATGGTGTGTTACGCAGAGTTTTGTTCGTGGTCGCCCACCAGCGTCTGAGCAGACATTGAACAATACATTCTGCTACTCATTGTAGAGATTACACGTAGGTTGAAAAGAAGAAGCAGACTAGTAAACAAACCACACACGGAGTCTGTTGCAGTCCTACACGTCTGCATTTAATTTATTCACATAAGTGTCTGTCTCATGTAAGAAATGTAAGTAATCCAGCCTCCAGGGTAAAACCAAAACATCATTCATCACATCCAGACTGTAAAACGAGCCGGTCTATGGACCAGTGAGCAGAGCTGAGGAGGCAGCCCCTGTCCTCCTCATCCATCTTGTGTCAGGGCTCTCATTTGAGCCGGCCCGCAGATAAATCACGCTCAAGGCAGCCAAAGCCCTAAAGCAGTAAATTAGAGCCCCCAGTGGAAAATTCATGGCTCAGATGGGTATCACAGCTGCACGGCTGATGCAGCCGCACCCTCATCCTGACAGGACAGTCCACCCTCGTGTGTGTGTGTGTGTGTGTGTGTGTGTGTGTGCACTGTGTCCACTAAATACCTTCACACATGCCTCTGTAATGCAACGTTTGGAATTCATGCTTTTACAATTATCGTTATTTATCGGTACGTTTATCAAAACTAATTTTCATAATTTCGTAAAATGCAGACCTTTCTGGTTTCTTGAAGTTGTGCTAGTTTCCTGGGCTTTTCTTTGAATGGGTGCCGAAACTCACAATCATGGCCTCTGTAGTCGCTTAATCTGCGGATTATTTTTCTTGGTGGACAGTTTGGTCTCCAAAAAGTGTTTCTAATGCCCATCAGAGATCGTGGTAATTAATTTATAATATGTCTTTGTCAATCCAACAGCCATAAACACGGAAATAGACTGGATACTTTAAATGGACGATGAAAAGCAACTTATCACAAATAAGCCCCTGTGGCCAATGAACAACAATGAATTGATCCAAAACTGCAATTAGTTTACATTAGATCAATCTATCAACTAATTACTGCAGCCATGATTGTAGTCTTGTGTGTTTTGATAGTTGGTTGGAAATGATGAAGCCTTCACCTTGGGCTTTAAGAAACTGTGAGGTCATTTCCATTTTTTAAAAACATTTAACAGATCATCTTTGAAAATCATGAACAGAATAATGATAAGCAACCAGAGCTGGTCAAATAGTTGATCTGCATGACAGCATCAGTCACTTTATTTCGATAATCATAATCGTCGGGAGGATTTACTGCCCGTCTTGTTTTATGCTGTACTTCACTAAATACCTGTAAGATTTAAACTCTTAATTCAGATTTTAAAAAAAATACTATTCTTGAGAAATGATCCTAAATTGCAGCCATATTTTGAATGTAGAAATTCAAATAGAATAAAAATGGTTCCTATTTTTGTAATCTGAAAAGAGGCTCTGAGCCTGTCACCTCAGCAGCGCTCCCTCACAGAGGAGATGAGTATCTCACTGAAAGCCCACTCAGCATCTCCCTCAGATCTGTCCACGGGTGGGGTGGGAGTGCTGTAACCTTGGAAAAACAAGCCACCCACAGGAATGACTGTGTCATCACTGCCGTCATCCAATCTGGACCACACACAAACACACACACATACACACACACACACGTGTGGAGAGTAGGCGTGGAGTGCCAGATCATTGCTGGCCTGACTGGAGGAGGATGCAGGGCGGCCTGTGGGAACCAGATGGCCCCTCCAGCTCCTGCAGAGGACCAGGAGTGTGAGACTCCCACGACAGCACTTTATCTAAGTGCGTATGAAGACATTCATGAAGGTACCCCTATGTAAGTGTGTGTGAAGGGCTTAAACCTCGGCTCTACATTTGGGTAGGTTAATATATGAATGGAACAGATTCACTTTGAGCTCATTTGAAAACAGAATGTTTACTGTTGTTAAGGTAAGTGTGATTCATAAACCTCCAGCTCTCTTTACTTAAACCTGTTCTGATTATAAAAATATCAAAGACTCACTTTTAATATGATAGAAGGATAAGCCGCTGAAAGGAAAAGATAATGGATCATAAAATAAAGATGTGAAAACATCTCAAAGCAAAAAAACAACTTGGTTATATGAATGGAACAGACACAGGACATATTAAGTTTTAGTTTGCATCTTTGATTCTATGAATGAGTGTGCAAAGTGTCTCATTGATTAAACGGTTGTCAGATGTGTGAGCTTGTTGTACAAAAATGTAACTCATGCAACCCAAGGAATAAAGGGAACAAAAAGATGCCCTTCAAAGGTCTTTTGACACAAACAGAACCATAATTGTTACTGGCAACAGCTTCTACAGAAATGAGTCATAATGTCAATTGTACGAGAAGCCTATTTTAAGCTCCTCCATCAAATATCAGTTAGTGTGTTTGCAAATATAAAGCATTTTAAAAGGATCTAATCTCTTAAAACAATATTTTGACACTACCTGCGTCATGCTTGGCACTCTGAAACCTGCAGTACAGGGAAACCTGCCAGGCGCCAACTATTATTAGCATCCATTTCATGGGTTCTTATAGTGTCACAAAAAAAGTGTTAATCCTCTGTAAATAATACATTCTGAGAGGAATTGCCAAATTCATTATCATTTTCTGAACCCTTTATGTGGGGGCGGGCATGTTAGCAGTGGCACCAAAAAAAAAGAATCTGAACAAGCTGACTGTCAAAGGGAACGAGGAGCCCAAGAGTGTACAACAAAAAGAATGCAGAAAATACACTGATTCACAGCATGCATTTGAGAAGTTGAAGGTATGCAGAGTAATGTGAAGGTTCCCAGTGCCAAAAAAAAAACTCTCAAGTGTCCTTCTAATGCTCACAAAAGACTTTGGAATGCATCATTTTTCATTTGAAATCTGTCACGTCTCAAACTGCGAGGTTTGATCGCTGATTGGATTTCCATATTGGCTCTCAGGTATTTGGTATCACAGCAGTATTTAGGTTTCACCTAAAAATGAGGATGTCTTTTTTCATTGTTCCACACCTGCTCTCACTTACAATAAATTCTCGAAACACTAGTTGGAATGAGGATGAATTTTTTTTTAAAGTGATCAAGCTGTCTTTCATTTACTTCAGTGTGTGTGTGTGTGTGTGTGTGTGTGTGTGTGTGTGTGTGTGTGTGTGTGTGTGTGTGTGTGTGTGTGTGTGTGTGTGTGCGCACTTCAGTATTAAGTTGCACCCCTTGCAGCAGCCTTCACCATGAAATCTTCTGTCAGGCTATTCTGTGAACTGATACTCTTTATCCACATATTCCTCTGGGACTTCATGTGACACACTTTGTCAAGAGTGGGGCTGAGCTTCTTATATAGAAACACTTGATTGTAAGGGAGTATGGCCCCCGTTCAGGCCCAGAGTTCCTATTCCTATTCTTGCAAGACTTCAATGATTTTATAGTCAAATAGCTGCATATACTGAATAGACATTTTTAATGACTTTATGAGTTGAAATGTAACAGTGCTGGTTGTTCATTACTTAGATTTTAGAATTGTAGGCTCAACGAAAGCTACAAAAAACATATTCAAGTTCAAATGCTTAAACTACAGAGGCCCAAAGCAGACATCCATCCATCCATATTTTTTACTCCGTTTCCTGTAATAACAAGTTACTTCTCAATGTTTCCTCAGGAATTTTATCCTCAAAGTTGCATAGCACAAAAACACAGAAAAAGGTTTAATTTACCGATTAGTCTGGGCAATGGCAGCATGGCAGGTCATGGTGCGGCCTACCACGTTGACCAGCTTGTTGCTTTTTTTTTGTTTTCCAGATCACAGAAAATTATCCCATTATCATGAGAAAACAAGCTTGATCATGTTGAGATAATGAGATGACGCTCATTCAAACATTGAGATAGCAAGAACAACTGAAATCAACTCGTTATCAATGAAAATTGATGTTAATAAAAAGTATGGATACGTGTTTGATTAGTGCTTCTATAGAACACACCCATTTAAACCAGGATTTCTTATATACTGTATGTCATCAGCAGTTCTTCTACACCCACTCATATCAATGACACAGCAGAGGGAGGAAGGTGGAAAGAAAGTGTAAAGGCCAAAAATTGTCCATTTGAATTTTAATACAGCAGAAAAACGAGCATGTAAACCATTATTACTCTGTTACCAGGATTCTCAAACGGTACAAATTACGTCTTGTTCCAGTAAGCTGTACATCACTTACAGCAATAGAAAGGAGAGAATTGTGTCCACTGAAAACATATTTACATTTTTACATTGAAATTATATTACTCTGTTCCATTCTTCACTACTTCACTACAGCGATTAAGAGACATAGTTGTGCACAATTGTTCCGAAGCTGAAAATTACTACATGTGGAGGACCTCTGAGTAAAGGTCAAAATGATTTAAGAGACACATAATGTTTGTAGCATCTATTTAAATGTCTGTAATGATGGTACGTTTTCCTTTAATGTGACAGATGTTTCAAAAAAAAGAAAATTTTTAGAGGCACCTGCTCTTCATAAGATTCTCTTAATGGGGAAATACATCCAGCTGATTCAGAGAAAAAGTGAAAAAGTATATGGGTGTGGCGATGACAGTTTTGAGCACAGAACACATAAAAAAATAGATTTTGTGAAACAGCAGAGCCATCATACAGTTCTGTGTTGTTTTTTTTTTTTGCTTCAGTGCTTTTCTGAAAACATTCATATAAATGTAGCAGGTATGGGAGCAAATTCACAACAATAATGGCACAGGGAGGAGCTCATGGTGCACCTGATGTAGCATGCAAACAGCCACTTAAAGCAGATAATGACAGCGTTTGGAATGGGTGTCACAAAAAAAGGGGGGAGAAATTATGAGGTAGATGTCTAATGGTGAATGATAACACAAAAGATAACTATCGTTTTAATAAATAATGTAAAAGCTGGGCTGGATATAATCGACGTAATCACACATATTGGCCTTTTTTCTCTGACGTAATGCTCAATATATTCAACCACTTGAATGATCAACAACAGAAAAGATACTAGATAAAGAAATATGAATGTACAAGAAGCTGTATTCAAGATAACACAACATGCTAACCTGTTAAGCTTACGGATGAGACAACAGCTAACAATAACGACCGCTTTCAAGCTTACACCATTTGATAATGTCACATCTTACAATAGAAAAATGGGTTTATTAATTATGAAAGACCTTTTCAAGAGTTTGTCAACAGATCTTTATGCCATTTCAAATAATTACATGGAACACCATCAAACAGAAATGTAAGCTAGGGTGGCAGCTAATGCTAATGTAAGTCGCCTCACAGCGATTAACTCCTTTGTTTGAGAAATGGCCGGATATCTCGTTGGACTTCGACTTTTTAAACCTTTTTAGTTCAATCAAATCGGATATTTTTTTTTGATGATGACAAATGGTTAGATTCTCAACATATATATGACTTGGCACAGGAGAACATTATCTCTTAAGACCAGTATTTGAGCTTCACATTATAGGAAAATGGCCACCAGATTATACTAGCAAATTCTGAGATTTTGTATTCTTGTTGGAAAATCTTCTTCAGTTGGCTCTTCTTTTTAGTGTTTCTTCAATAAAGGTAGCTTTTGTCCTCAAATCGTGAGCTGCAAATAACATTGTAATGGGGTACTGAACAAAAACTGCAGCATTAAGACAACCAGCTAACTTACCATCAAGCGAATTTAAAAGCTCTACATGGGACAGCGGAAGTGTGATTAAAATGCAGCACATCAGTCTTCAGGTAGGTTTTTTTTTTTTTTTACAGACTGTACAAGCGTTCAACCGAACACACCCTTCAAATCTTACCCCTCAGAGTATTTACATTTATTTTTTTACATTTATAAATATTGTGCAATAGTTTGCAACAGCAATCCTGAGATGCACGTCACCACCTCATCTATGAGAGTCCATGCTCTCAACATCAGGCATTGCCCCACAACAAAATTCAAGATGGCTTCTTTTAAGGTTCTTTTAACTATAAAAAGAAGGGAGAGAAAAGAAATCATCCAGCTTTGAGATGACTGACAGGGAAACAGCCTAGACAGAGGTCCCGTCTCTGACCAGAAACGTCTTTGATCCCTTTAGCAGAGGAGGGAAGTCCACATTAAAGCACTTTCAAAAAGAGCACAAGGGGGTAAGGAAAAATTCAGGGGATAAGTTGGAAAGGGAGGGTTATGATTTGGTTTCTGTTTGTACTTTCAAAGTTTTTGCTAGTTCTGCTTGTTGCCGTACATGAGGGGGATGATGTAGACGGAGATGTCGTCTCCTGAGCCTAATCTGTCGTTAGATATCCTCCAGCCTCGATCCTTCAGCACCCCGCGGGCTCTCATTATGAGGTCTTGAGCTGCCATTGTGTACCTGATAAAACAAAAGTGACAGAAGATAAAAGCACACTCAACCAGCTGTAATGTACAATAAGAAGATAGTAACACTTGATCATTATTTAACATAATATTCGTCTAAGAATCATCCGCCCGCAGCCAGATGAGGAAAGAAAATTTGAATGACGGTGAACTTTTGAACTACACTACCAACCATGCTAACAAGAGAATAAGAGTGAGATTGCCTTATTAATAGTCTCAAAAGCTTTTCCTTGACATCAGAGAGATTACTTATCTAAATGTTTGGAAATTTGCATAATAAGAAAAGAGTTTTCCTCCTCTACAAAAAAAAAGGGGAGAGAGGAAGTTCAGCCGTGATGGCCGATGAGTAGAACGTGCCTGTGCTGGTCGTCGGGGTCGCAGTTTGTCAGGAAACAGGTCACAGCTTCAGCTACTTCCTGGTTTGAGAGGACATCCCACAGGCCGTCAGTTCCCAGCACCAGAACGTCATCAGCTCCGTGCTCGCACTGAGCCAAAGGGTAAACTTTTACCTTTTTGTGCATGGGGGGTAAAAAGAGGGCAATAATTAGGGATGCATGGACTCTATCAGTCATTTGAACCTGTAACATTCATTTACAATGAAGATGTCATATGAAATGTTTTGCATTTACACATTGTCTGCACTTTTTTAAGAGCTGAAGCTCCAGTTATACCCATACCCATAATGCATTATGGGTATGTTGTGAACATCTAGAGCCAACTGAAAAAACACATGACTACTGGTAAGCATGGTTGATGTTGTTTATCCTTTTTTAACTCCCTTTTCCAGAGTGAACACACAACATACTTTGGACTAATGTATATCAAAGATAACGTTTGATGTTCATCTGCTTAGTTTCACGGTTATTATTCTTGGCACACATCATGTTGCATAATTAGCACATTAAAAACAGCTAAGGATAACTGAAATGTCTGTATTTAAGTACAACTGGGATATTCCTGATGGATCAAATACATTTAGCATAAATAATAGTCCAAGAAAGCTGTCCAAAACAAGGTGTGTAATAATAGAATAACTGAGGCTCTTACTGGGGTGACATAAGTGTCTAAAAAGTACCAAAACTGCCATAAGAGTTCCCTTTTCCTCGGCACATCCTCATCTATAAATGTTTCTGCTACCTCTTCTTTCAAAGACATCCTTACGAGAGGAGAACTGTTACTGTGGCAACTGTTGTGAGGCCAACACTTTCTAATTACTCTGCCTGAACATATCTAGAGAATACACCGAGACCTTGGACTCTGGCATAGTTCAGTGGCTCCATGTGTTTCCTTTGCTACAGTGGGAGTCGCCTATTCACAGGAGATACTCCAACTAACTGCTGAGGCCGCAGGCAGATTAACCTCTGTGTGTGTGCATCGTGAGCCTTTGTGTAATGGAAAACCTTGGGCTTCAAGTCACACTTTGACAGAGAGTAAAGCACAGATTCTATCAATCCATGGAACAGATAGAAGTACTTGGACTCGATTTTGCAATGAGGATTTAAACACTGACAAACATCTTTGAAGGAGAGGTGCTGACTCATGCATTTCATTTTTGACCCTTGGCCAATATTTGATTTCTGCTGAGGATAATCTGACGACTGTACGTGTCAAGGTTAGCTCTTTCTTAAGAATTGCTTCGTACAACCCAAAAAAAAGAAATCAGTGGTTCTTGACGTGTTTGCACGATTACTACGAGGCGCTCCCTGAGCTCTCCCACACATTTAAATTCCTGCATTTAACATCTTACTGGACATGTACTTAAAAATGTGCTCACATCACCAATAGCAACTGTGATAAAATGAAAAAACAACAACACAACATCAAAAAAAGAGGATGAACTACAACTGAACTCGGAGGGCAATGAATTAAAGATCAAGGGAATTTGTGGGCTTTGCGACTACTGCAATCATGAGCAGCAGACACCGGGAAGGAAAGGAGTCATTTGAGAGCGGCGGCTGGTGGGGAATGTTAATGTGCCCGATGACCACGCAGTTCACAGTGTGGACTGTTAATGGCTAAAGTCATTATACATCATTACCACCGTGCGCTCATTTCATCGGGACAGAGAGGTGAGAAGGCAAAGTGAAAGGAAAGTTCCACCATAAAATAAATGATGAAGTGATGATGTGAGTCGCATACTCATAAAGGCTCAAATGCCATGTACCAGTAAGTGTAGGATGATTATATGTTTTCAGCAACAACTGAGTATATTCAAAGAATAAATGTTACTTAAAAGTTATAAAATACTGTCATTGTCACTCTGGTTTCTGTCTGATGGAAAAAGTTATTCCATCTTAATGTGCAAACAGTGAAGGATGAAGTGATGAAGGACAACAGTTAACATGGAGCTTACCTCTGGGCAGCAGGACAGGAAGGGTTTAATGTAGATATTTGAGTCGTGCACTTTGAGATTGTGGTCCCCAAGACCTCTGGTGACCCCGATGGTTGCCAGCACACGAGCCTGCAAAGAGAAGAAGAAATGGAAACTCAATTAGAAACCAAATAGAAACAACACACTCAGTAGTGTGCAGGGATTGGCTTGTCTGGAGAGGCTGTGGCTCAGTTGGTAGAGTCGGTCATCTGTTAACGGGAAGGTCGGGGGTTCGATCCCCAGCTCCTACAGCTACATGCCCGATGTGTCCTTGGGCAAGACACTTAACCCTCAAGTTACTCCCACTGCTTGGTAGGTGGTGTATGAATGGCATTAGTTGCTTTTGATGGACACTTTGCATACAAAGCTCTACCATCAGTGTGTGAATGTGGGGAGACAGGTTGGATCTTAATCTTCAGTTCTGAATAATTTCTTTAGGAGGTTTTTTTTTTTCTGTCTTTTTAAGCTTCTAATTCAGTTTGGCTAACTTGTGAATTTGATTAAAACTTTGTTTTACAAGACCATAGTTGTAAAAACCTGCAATTATCTTTTCAGCTCAGAGAAGCTGTGTAAGTTTCTATTTGACATGAATCTGCTCTAATTTATTGTCAGTGTTTGTATCAGTCATATCAATGTGTTGTTACTGTGAACCGAGACATTTTGACTGAGAGCATACTGAATTATTTTTGGGGGAAACATCCTAGGATGAAGGTAAGACTAAGTTTAAGACACAATATGATTTTAGTTTGCTTCAGTGAGCCTATGCATTCATCCCTTATTATTTTAAAGAGAAACCAGCATGGGACATTCCTAGAGTATCTGGATGTATGAGCAGCATTCAGGCAAATAAACACACACTTCGAGACAGCACCTTCCAGTTGTGCTGAGTGCCTAACGAAGGTTCCATGAGCCCCAGACCCCATCAAACTCATTTGTAAGCTTTACAAAACTCTTATTGACTCTTTCTATCCGCACAAATCACCACTGCCGCTTCTAAAAATGGCTTCTAGGGAACTGGGCTAATTGAATCTACTGTACAGCATGTGTGACAGGGGAGCCACATAAAGACGAGGAGAGAGTATGAGGGCGACTGAGGCCTGGTAGCAAAGAGCCTGAATCAGTATGCAGCACAGAGACATAGAAGGGAAGGAGACAGAGAGGTGGGGAGAAGCGAGAGCGCTTGAAAGTGGCGGCAAAGCTTCTCCGGCGGAGAAGGGGAGACATCCTGGGATTAATTGTTGAGCGTTGGGGCCCAGCGAGCTGCACGCCGGGCTTTGAAGTGCTCTGGCGTTTCTCTCCCTCGCACAAAGCCCCCTCACTCTTCTATCTAGACATCCATCTCTGCGCCTCACTTCAAAGGACACGACGTGGGCACGGCTGACTGTGCAGGGGTGAACCCGTACGTGGTTGAAGGCAGGGGAGCGCTGTGGGGTGACATCTGCCCCAGTCATCAGTCAAATGTAAATCTACTGTCTGTCTGGGTTCAACTGAAAACTAGAGGAGGCCACAGTTAAACATATTCAGATCTATCGTGTTTCCTCTCTGACCTTTTCAATGCCACAAGGACAAGATGCTGCACAGCGCCACATGTACAGCAGCGCCGGGGAAAGGAAAATGTCATGAACAGTGTGCTGAGATTTTGACCTTTTGCTTTATGTCTCCTGTCAGACAACTAAAAAGAATCTCCTGCAAGTTAGTGGTTGAAGGACGTTAGATTCAGTTAACATATTGACACTTCTCATATGCTTCTTAACACATTTTTCATCCACTAACAGTTGGCTCAGGTGGGAGTCTCACCTTTGACTCATAGCTGTTCTAGTGCTACATGTTACCTGCTGTGAGACGATAGACCTTTTGACATGGCGGCTATTTTTTCTAAGTCATGCTCAGTGTGGGAGGCTCAACAGCTGTCATACTGTACTGCTGTGTTGTTAGTCAAACATTTAGGGTTAATGTTTTTGACAAATTAACTGCCTTCAGTTTAATTAGAAACACAGACCATTCTTATTGAAAATCCAGAGGACAATCTGCTCATACTTAAAACTAAATATTAGCAAAGGTCAATCAACAGTTAAAGTTAGCATTCAGCCACTTTCCAGAAAATACCTTAAGCTAAGAACTGGCTAATAGTGAATATACGGTTTGATAGTTCTACACACAATAAAACAACAAATGCTTAGGTCAGCATTCAGTCACTTACTAGATATTACATTTAGCTTGGAAGTGGCTGAAATCTAAGACTTCCTTTTGGTAGATTTACACAACTAAATCGGAAAGGCTTAAAGTCCCCAGGAAACGGAAGTTCAAGAGTCCCTTACTACCGCATCACCAAGTTTGCCAGGAAAAGAAAAGAAGGTTATTTTGTGTAAAAATACTCAGATATTGCGTTATTGAACTATATATGGCAGATAAATGAAGATTAAAAACAGGAACGCCGGATTAAAGGGGGGGATATATATTTTTTTAATTTCATGGGGACTTCAAAATTCCTAGCTGATACAATGTTAACTGGAACAAATAACTAGTTAACATCATTCCTGCTAACAGAAGTTCGCTAACATGATCTTAGTTGACACAAATAACTAGTTAGCATCTGATTATCTAACATAATTTAGCAAGCATAATTCTAGCAGGAACAAATGACTAGTTAATGTTTTACAAGCTAAGCTAACGTGAAGTGCTTAAATGCTAGTCTTAGCTTTTGTTAAAAGGTAGCTGGTATAATGAATGCTTTTTTTTCTAGGGCTGTCAAATTATCTTTTTTTTAATTTGCCATTAAATGCTGAAATTCAATATTTAATTGCAATTAATCTCATTTTTACACAAATGTTTGAAATTCCATTATTTTGCATTGCAACATTTTTTTTTTAGGTTTTTTTGGGATTACTAAACTGGCTTAAACCAAGGGTACTTTATTCCTGGGTTGAGATAGGAAACTGCTTTTATTTTCAAAGAATTTGAGGTAAACTCAAGGTTACAGCATTAACTTAACCACGGAAAAAGGAACTTGAGACAGATCAAAAAGTGAATGAAAACAGCTACAGAGGAATGTAAAAAGGGGGAAATGTTTGATGTCGCGAGGTGGATATTACTTTTGACTTGTCAACTGAGCTGTCTGGGAGGTTTTTTTTTTACAGTGGTGTCGTTCTTTTACATCACTGTGCCTGCAAAGAGACAAAGTCTGTGTGGTGGCTTAGCTACGGCGCGCCTAAAGGGACAAAATTACATTCGATCAATGCGATTAAAAAAAAAAATGCTTTAATTTCAGACCTTAATTGCATCGCGATTAACGTGTGAATGCTGAGAGGCCCAGTTTTTATTTTATTTTATTTTGAAACATGGACAGATTCCCCTCCAGATTTTTTCCCCCTTTCCATTTGCTTATTTATTGAGTTTTTTTTTTTTATTCATACATATTAAAATGTAAAACACATTGCAACAGCTTTTTAACTTCCCAAGCTGAGTGTGATGTGAGAGGGAAATGGGACAGTGTGTTAACACACTGAATTAGATCAGATGCTTTCAGTGCTATAGTCAGTGGTTATGAATACTTGTGGAGAAAGGCAACAGGAATGCCTTTCAGTGGCTGTCTCCTCCACACAGTGACGTGGGGGGGGGGAGATGTGAAGGGGCTGGGGTCGGGGATTTGAGTAATGGTGCCCTGGAGAGCTTTGATTACAGCGAAACACACAAGGCCAGGCGAGTAACTCAGCCAGCGGCGGTCTGACCACTTCTTACCTTCTTGCCTTCGCCGTAGATCAGGGGAAACTTCAGGTCATCGTCGTCAATGGTTTTATAAGCCCTGTGCAGGGGGAGAGAGGACACTTTAATGAGTTTTTGGTTTATGGCAGGCAGCGTGCACGTGCCCCAGAGATGCATCGCTTTCCCATCGCCCCCTGCAGGCCTTGCTGCTGCTGAAGCAACTGGCACAGAGAGAAAGAGCATGATAGGAGGAATAAGAAAGAGTGAGGGAAAGAAATCCTCCCAGACATCACTCAGAGTACTACACAGTCCCTTAGCATATTTCCCTCCTAGTCTCTCTAACTGTTTTTTGTAAAAGTCTCCCTAGTGACAAAGAGTTAGACATCTGTGCATGTATGAGACACTCTTGGATTACTGCTACAGTTGTGTGTGTGCATGCCTACAATGCATGTTTCTGAAGGTTCAGAGGTAAAGCGGATGAATGATGCAAGACTATCCACGTTTACATTCCCCTGCTCTCGGAGCAGTGTTTAAACTTCCTCAACTGATGAATAATTTAGACTGAGACCAGACAAAGCAGCAGCACAAAGACAGAAAAAAAGACTGTAGAATACTGTATGCATTCATGCCAGGTCTTAGGATACACTTTTTACCTCAACAGCTCAGGAACTTGAAGTGAACCCTTCACTTGTACTCACACCTCCCTACCCATGCTGTTGCGGTGTCAGTATGCAGTACCAGAAAGGACAGAAATTTGAGCACATTTCCAAAGAATAAGGAAAAAGTTTTAGTTTCTCAACTCTCAGAAGGTACCAATGGAAAATTGTTGTCTGTTTGAACTATGGCCGTTCCTTGGTCAATAATTTAAGATGCAAGTTATTCTTTATTTTAGCCTAACACCAGAGGAAATAAGGTAATACATGCCTAAGAGTTTTCGTATCCACCAAGCGGTCTGGTTCTGTTTGGTACACATTTATTGTGGTTTCCACCGCCAAAAGTTGGGAATGGTACCAAAATAAGGGATCCATAGCGTCCTACTTTTTTGGTACCCTTCTGTTGGGGTGCCAAGGGTACCGATCCAACCCTACAGGGTCCCTTTTGTTTACTGTGTCCCGTTCTTCTTCTTTGTTGAACTTAATTAATAGCGGGCTACACTGTGTTGGGCTGCTATGATGTCACACTATTACATAGCTGACGCAGCTATCTCCATCTGGCTTACACTCCGTTTAACAAGTAAGGATATGGTTGGCTGTGGAAACACAAGCAAGTTCAGGGTTTACCGTACCGAAGTGATCCAAACTGTACTAAACCAAACTGGACTGCTTGGTGGAAACTGGGCTTTAGTAGACATTTCTTTTTATGGTAAAATAATGTTAAAAATAAACAGCTATTTAGTCTGAGAAGCTGCTTAAATCAGACCCAAAGTAATATTTTTGAATATGATATGACTCAGGCCGGCCTCACACACTTCATCCTACATATTTCAGCTGCTGTGGAGAAGATTAGGAGAGACCAGGATGGTTTTTACATTACTGCTGGTTCCACTCAGAGAGACCATATGTTTCCACCTTAGGCGAGCGCTATACTGCTTCACTCAGCACTTTTTAGAACAGTGTGCAGAGCGAGGAGTATCACCACGAGTGCAGCCCACAAACACAGAAATACAGTCTGCAGCCTGAGGATCTCTGGAGCGAAAAAAAAAAAACATTCATTTTGGGATCTTTGGAGCGAAGAGCTGCAGCACAAAATAACGACCCATAGACGAATTCATGCACTAATGTTTGCAATATTCATGGTGTGGAAAAACCTCTAAAACAGCAGTCTGATGACATGAAACCTAATCTGAGCACCAAAAGAGGCACTAATTACACTGGGGGAACTCGCACTCTCTATTTGAAAAAAATGAAACCACCATTCTCCTGCTAAAACACTCCTCACTTCTTTTTTATTTAATTATTTCATCTCCAGGACGTGAAGCACTGATGCACAGAGACACACTTTATGTCTTTATTCAAAGACATCTTGAAAGAAATCCCCGGAGCCTGCTGTCGGGGACAGCATCCCTCCTGAGACTTGTGTTTACAGCGAATCCACCCTGTCAGACTTGAGAGAAGTGTGTGACAGAGAGAGACACAAACACATTAATCCTGTTATAATACCCGATTCCTGCTCTGGGAACACGCAGTACAAAAAAAGGGCAAGGAGAGTTAGCTCAACTGGCTGTACTGTTTGACCACAACACTGAGCGCCTTCACATTTAAGAGCTGTTTGGACGGCAAATACATTGAAAAAGCATGATTACTAAGATCGACAAAACGGGGGAGGAAAGGATAGAGGGGGGAGGAGGGTGTATCATCATCTCTGCAGGTGATGAGAGACGGGCAAGAGAGGAGTGATGTCATGTGATGTCAGAAACATTAGCACAAACATTACATACAAGTCTACACACAAAACATTCAAGTGGTCACACATTGACAGACTTCGAGGTGACATTGTGGTCGGGTTTGTGTGTCAGCACCGGACGAGTCAGACAAATCGGAGCATTTGACAGCGGGGTTCAAATAAACTTTTTGGCCGACGTTGATGGGCTTTTTATTGATCGAGTGGTGCGTTCAGGGGCAGAGCAAGGCCACCGTTAAGCGCAGATATCAGTCATGCCGGTACAAAGGCATTGTAAAGAATGAAAAGAGGAGGAGGAGAAGCAGCAGAGGGAGGGAAAATGTGTGACAGAGATGAAGGTGTGTGTTTTTTTTCCCCTTGTTCTTTCATTTGTTGTCTGTAGGATCAGGAGACAGACAGGCATTCCAGGGGGCGGGGACTTCAAAGAGAGACAGCTTGAGCGCTAATCATTGTCATTTATCAATGCCCACCTCTGTGTCTTACACATTAACTTCTGTCATTTTTCTTCAAATCTTACCTACATTCTTCCCTTCCCCTCTCCTCCTGTATCTCTATTTTTATCTGCGGTCATACTGTCATTTTTCTCTTTTCTTTTTTAACCTGTCTCTGTCCTCTCCAGCCATGCATCCTCTTCCTCGCCTTCCCTCCGCCTGGCTGGTTTGACTGCCCCGGTGTTTTGATCGTGTCAAACACGGCTGACCACTCATCATCCATCACTCGGAGATGTCTCCACAAGGCTTCTACCATTACCAACGCCAGCGCACAATCTAGTCCCTATAGTCCAGAGAGGAAGACAGAGAGAGGTGGGCTGCAGACCAGTATGCCCTCATTAGAGCGTGGCCTTGATCATGAATGCCTTTGAGGGAACTGGATGCCAGCATACACCCACATACACACGCAGCATGTGGGCACGCTAGCTGCACATACAGACAGGAGAGCGTACATGTACAGACAGAGAGCTCAGAGGCTTTAAAAAAAAAAAAAAAAAGATCATCTGCACCTATAGACTGTCTGAAGTGCACCCATATGAGATGACACAGTTAAGTCACATCCACGCACATCAGAGCCCCGGCTGACAGGGTACTCATTTAAAAAGACCCAGACATAGACCGGGTGAAAGGAGCAGAACTTGCTTATGGTTAGAACCTGATTAAAAATACATCACAGGTTGGTCTGCGCTGCCGAGGCGGTTAGCAGCAGACGTCAGGCTGTGAGTTCTGGGTCCAACATGGAACACAGCTGCAGACTGACCTACATGTGCCGAGCCGAGGTGGTGCCAGGAAATATACAGCTCATCTCCACCTGCTACACCTTTTATGTATATACACACAGCAGCGCATTCATGTGCATTAGAGATTTTCAACAGCAGGTGCACATGAATCAAGCGTTCAAAAAACACGGCACAGACCAGTCTGCTGAAGTAAGCAACCAAATACATTTTTTTTTTAAACGTTTTTTTTAAGTGTACTCGTATTTGTAAATAAATGTTTCTATGAGATCCATTAAAATTCATAGACAAAAATAATCTTTATATTTAGCTCCTTATAACAGCTATAACAACTAGGCATAATAAGATTTGACATACAACAGTTGTAAGATATGCAACTGTGTAAAAGACTCAACCTCCCATCAGCATATAAACCAGCTAAACTAAGTTCCCCTGTGGACAAAGTGGGGCCTCTTATCGCTTTGCTGATCTTTTCCTGTACATGTGTAAGTAGTCTTTTCTACTGATAAACGCCACCCTGCTTTCTTTAACAGTCAAATCTAACACTCACAATTAAACCTTGTGGTGAAACTTGTGACAACAAAGGCTGTTTAAGCAGTCACTTTGTATGTAACAGACATTCAAAATAGCTTTATATAGAGAGATATCGTTGTTGATGATCTTGTTTGCTTTTGCATATTATCAACATCAGGAATGTCTTTAGTGTGTTTCATAAACAGGTAGAAAACTCCTCAAAGGAGCTTGCAAGAACATACATCATTAAAGGTGCACTATGTATATTTGGGAGGCAAATTTGAAAGTTGGAGAAGTGAATACATTCTATGCTATATTTCTGAACTAAATACACAAACTTTCAAAAGGAAAAAATGGGTCTCTTGAACACTGTTGAGTGAGCAAAGTGAGAAAAGCTACCAGGAGAGTTACGGTTTCACTATTGAGGACCCCCCACCTTAACTTCTCGAGTAGCATTTTATCTTCTAACAGTGTTACAGGGACCAAATATTCCTCTGAGGACAGTTTGAGTATAGGGTTATGAACATATACCACAGAATCTGTACATTTCTCCAACTTTTACATTTCTCTACCAAAACCCCATAGTGCACCTTTAAAAGGCTTCACCACTAATAATAGATGAGAATAGAAAAAAACAACAACACAGACTTGGAAGTGAAGTAAGTTTACACAAAGTGTGGAGACATACTCAATTTACTGTCCATAAATGCACTCTGAGGCCTTTTTTATTTGGTAATGAAACAGACTTTGATTAACAGCGATGCTTCTTTGTGACCCGCAGAAGCAAACAAGACCATCAGATTGAACAGCGACTATTTCTGTAAAGGTGTTTTTACTGCCTGTAACCTCTGCCGGTGGACTGGTGTCATAAAAAGCCTTTCAAAGCCGACTGAGCTGAGTGATACCTTTGACAGTTAAAAAACAACATATTTTTTGTTGAAGAACACAAAACACATAACGCGTGTGTCAGACGGGTTCATCAAAGAGATAAGATGTTCCGCTCTGTGCACAGGGGTCAAAAAAAAGCCACACAAGATGATCGATGCTTAGAGGCTGTAATTTAAAAAAAAACAGAGTTACGGCACTGGAGATGAAAAGCCCTGACCTGATAAATATATATTTTTTTTTGTTTAGGCAGCATAAGGTGTTCAACAAAGATTTAGCGGACTTCAATTCAGCTACAATAAAATTGTATCTACAACACAAGTATAGGTACCTAAGTACATTATTAGTGTAAATACAACTCTGATTGGTTCACTTAAGGGTTAAATAAAATTCTCTCACTTCTCCATATCTTTCCTCTTTTTCCATCTGGTTTTCTCTCTTTGACCTTTTTTTTTTTTTTTTTATCTTCTCAGTAAGATAAAAGAGTGAGTCCTTGATGTGCCCACAGATTCTTTCTCACCTTCTTCTCATACTGAAGCAGAAATGTCAAGGCCACTTCCTGCTCTCCTTCTGCCACTGCAGCTTCACTTCAAGAGTTTTTTTTTTTTTTTTTTTTTAAAACCACTGCACACTGAATCGATGGAGAATGCTGCAGGTGGCTATACTCGTTGGGGGAAACCTTAGAGGTAATCAGACTCTGATTATCAGAGTTATGAAGATAATGTAACAAAGTAATGCAATTCAGCGAGGCATGATTATGTGAGGTAGCGGGAATGAGCTCCACATAAAAAGCGTCTCTCTGAGGGCTCATATCTGGATTCAGTCTGATGCACAGGAAGTGTCGGGATGTGAAAAATAAGGAGCAGTATTTTCAACAATGTGTTTAGAGCTTTAAATAATTTAGCAGGAAGGGAGTGGAGAAAGTTACTGCCACACATACTGAATGTGGTGTACTGTATTCTCCTCCAAGTCTGCAGAGCTTATATTAGAGCCTGACTGATATATAGTTTTTCAAAACAGATACTGACTTTAGAGATTACCTACATGGCAGCACATATTGAAAACAATATAGCCATGTTTTACTACTAATGGGAACCCATTTTTCACAGGTATGATTATAAAAGATATTCAGAGGGCTACATTGTAAAACATTGTGTACCATGTTTGTGTGGTACAAATACCGCAGACAGTGCTGAGAGTAGTTTAAATTGTTGAGTTTTAGTGCTCTCAGCTGGACAAACAACACAATGACACATATTTAAAATCAACTGAAATGTTGTTGTTTTTTCTGATTAAATGTTCTGTAAAATAGCTTACTTTTCATGCTTGCATACTGTATATACAAGTATATTTATGTGATATATTGTAATTGGTCCAAATCTATGATGGCTGGGAAGTACAAAGCATAATTACAAAGTGTGAAACACTTTAAATAGATTTAAGACAAATTTAAATCTTGAAAAACATTTTAACATTTTATAAAACATAATTAAAAAACCAAAACACTTTTACCCAGGACAAAACACATTTACATTTAAAAAAAAACAAATTTACAAGATGTGAAACACTTTTACCAGTCCAAGTTTGTTTCAAACAAAATGACTCTTCACTCAATCACTTCTGGGTCACTTCCTGCATTTGGCACATTCCCTTTCCGTCAAGATTCTGTCTTTTGTACATTTGTTTGGGGACTTGTACCGTGAGTGTTCTGTCACTTGTAAATTGTCTCAAATCTTGTAAAAGTGTTTCACACTTTGTAATTTTGCTTCGCACTTCCCAGGCACCGTACAAATCATTCTGATATTATTGTTGCTCTCTCATTAGGATAAACTATATCAGTAAGTCAGTTTGAAAAGGAATAAATGAGTAAACCCACCATCCTGACATGGTGAAGTCACGGTACAGCATTCTCTTCCCAACCTCCTTTCTCTGGACTCTCCTCGGGAATTCCAGATGTGTGAACTCATTCCCTAATAAGTGGGGCTGCATGTAGGCCTTTGATATAAGGGGGGGTGGGGGGAGAGAAAAACAGAATAAGAGTAAGATTGACATACCCAGGGGATAGGAAAAACAATTCCATAGTCTATTAAGTTGGTAGAGAGAGCACGCAGAGCAAGAGAGACAGAGCTAAGCATAGTCAGTGTGTCTCAACGGGAGGGGAGGTCAGGTCTGCTAATATCTGACAGCTGTGCCTGCGAGTAAGGAGGGTAAGGAAGGTTCGTTCATACCAGGAACTGCAGTCGCTGTCTCTCTGACTCCGGCGTGAACTCTGCTGACATGGGGATGACCTCTCCGGCTCGGATAATGATAGCTCTGAGGGAGAGGAGCAGACAAAATAGAAGTCAGTTTATTTTAGACGGGACACCGTTTCTCCCACTGCGAGCGACAGACAAGAGACACACATAGGTTCATTGCAAGGGTATATTTTTGGTCTAAATAAGTGCGTGTTTGGGTATCTCACCTGCTGTCCCCGGCGTTCCCGACGTAGAGCTTCCCTTGCAAATAGATGACCGCAAGAGCTGTGCATCCACCTGAGATATTGTAGACTGCCTTCTCCTTTTCTATCTGCACATCCTGAATACAAACGCACACATAGATTGATTCCCCTTCCTCAAATAATCAAAACCTATCATCAGCAAACAATCATGTTTCTAACCACCACAGCCATCAAAAACTTTTTTTTTTTTTTTTTAAACTATCTTTTTTTACACAAAGTATTTTAAGAGAAATCCTGTTACTGCGTGAAATTTTGCCCTTAAACTTTAAACACCCGCCATGATGCCGTTATTAATTATAGCAACATAATGAATTCATTTATCAATAGCGCCATGAGTCAAGCAGCAATAAAACCTTATGGAGACCTAAAGGATTGGAGAGAGAGTTTGCAGGGACCGCTGGTTATTACAGCAGTTAATTAGCCCAGATTAATTTGTTGCTAATTAAACCAAAAAATGATTTGAAGAAAAAAAAAAAAACCCCAATGCGATCCGTTCATTAACTAGATGAATAATTAACCTGTCAGGGAATTAATCAAAATGCTCACGTAAATGTGAACTGAGCTGTGCACACTTTGTTTAACGCTTTATGTTCTTGTTGTTGGTCTGTTGTTAGCAGCTCCTGAGAGGGGGGGTTGAGTCACAAAACATCAGAGGGGTAAAGGTAAAGGGGTGATAATGGATTTGAAGTGTCTAAAAATATATAATTTGGGTGTTTGTTATTTTTTTTGGGGCGGGGATTTTGTTTGCAAAACAGAGAATTGAAAAAAAGACCCAGTACTTTGATTTTTCTGTTGTATCTTTCATCACCAGGAGTACACTGATTTACACAAGTCATATCCCCAGCTTCTCCTTCACATCCCTCAGTCAATATCAACAGACTGTGCAGTGTGAAAATGTCGGCTAACCATTTAAGCAAAGCCGTCCTGAACCAGTTTTACCCCATGAGGGACATTTCCCAAACTGAAGACCTCACCCCTTGTGTGTGCTTTAGTCGTGGAAGTGACACTGTGTGTCTCTCTGACAGGCGGCGGAGGTGGATTGGAATGTATGCTGGCATTGTGTGCTCGAACACAGGTGTTTGTGTCAGGAACCATAGACAAATGTGTGCGTGTGTGCATGTGCGTGTGCATGGCTATAACTGTGTGTGCATAAAAACCAATTCATAAGAGTGAGTGCATGTGTGGGCGTTTTTATACGTTTTGTGCAGGTATTTTCATTTTCAGAACAAACACAAACACATACTGTTGTTGTGGGACATCGTTTCAGGAGTGAAGGGGCATGATGGTTACACAAGGTGGATACACATGTATAGGGAAGATTTAACAAATGTGTCCTTTACCCTGAGTGATTCATGAATCCATAGTGAGCCATACATAATTTTCCTGACAGTGTCCAGTATCTCTTGCTGCATGAGAAGTATGTCTGCATAAAGATCTACACGTCTCTACTCTGCCAACCAGAAGAATCTGAACATGAAGCTAAACAACCAGCAGGAGAGGAACATTCATTGTCCATACCTAAACAACAAATTCTACAAATCCAAATCAAGTCAAAGGTTTATTTTCCTACAAAGTACGCTTTGTCCTTAAAAGACAACAAAAAAAATCTCTAGAGGTGAAACTGACAGATAAGGAGATGAAATTTCACATCACACCACATCACATCAGGTTAGGCTACATCACCCCATTATGACAAAAAAAGAACTGTAGTGATTATCAAGTGAGTAAAAAGATCTAATTCTGCCATTCTATTAAAAACAATATTCAAATCCAAAGTCCACATCACACTTCACATCATCTGTTTAAGAGTTTCCCAAATCAATGATAAAGCCTCAAACTATTTGACACGAAAAGATTCTTTTTTTTTTTTAAAGGAAGAAAACTCTTGAGAAATAAAGAGCTGGTAAAAGATGGAAAACTCTCGTGATGGAAAGTGAGACAGGTAATTAACTGAATTAATCACTGAAGCCAAAGCTGTTGCTTATCAGCTGTTTTTGAGTGAGAGAAGGACCTTGAGGCAAATTCTTTTCAACAATGAGCTCATGTCACTTGAACACTGAGGATTAATAACCTGCTGTCAATGCACACAGTCACAAACTTTACTCTACTATACACATATGTAGAGCCAAGCTTTTCAAAATAAGACAACACATGACAAAGATTCTATTTAAAAAAAAAAAAAAAAAATCCTGAAGGCTAACGACAAAACACCTTATACTTAAAGTAACTTAAAGGAATAATCTTGTATTCTAAAAAACATGAACATCGGCTTTCTGTTTGAGCTGGAAAAGATAAAAAAAAAACCTCAAATGGCAGTAAGACAACAGTGGTAGTAGTCTGCACAAGTACAGCTTAAGCTGAACACATATACAGTAGCTCATAAGGTCAAACTAAACTAATGGATCATACAAGCCTGATGATCTGAAGGTGACCAAATCAACATTTTGACTGATGAGCTGTGTGCCCTTTTTCTACACATCCCTGAGTGTTTATCAACATTCAGCAGCAGCTTAAAACACACAAAAACCACTTCCATAGGAATGCAGTGAGTCGAGTCGGAGCAGAATTAAAGGTGGATCCAGCTGATAAGCTTCAGAGGCTCAGTGATCTCAGAGATTGAATGTGAAATCATATACTCCCAAGACTTCCCATTTTCTTAAAGGATGAGCTTCAATACAAAAATAAGATTGGGGGGGGGGGGGGGGGACTTTGGGGGGCAGAGTTTCACTGAGGTATCTATCATTGTAGATCGTTTGCATCTAATTTGACAAAATAACTGAAGTTAGAATAAATGACTGCTGTGGAGGAAAGTTCACACTGTAATTAGAGCCCATAGAAATACGCTGTGATCACCTGGAGAAACAATGACACACTTGAAAAAATAGGAAGTACCTTGTAGATTGCTGAACTCCAGCTTTAAACCACTGTGTGAATATTTTGCAGCTCTGACGGTCGAGGTACATTCTCTGTGACATTATCTGCATTTTTAAAAAGGTGGATGTTTAGTGCACTTGCCCTTTAAGAGAGAGGACACGTAAGGTAACAACAAAAGATTCAGAGCTGGATGAAGAGCCAGAGAGGCATGTGAGAGGAGAGACAGGAAGCAGAAGGAGATGTTGATGTTGATGTTTTCTGATTGCAGAGAGAGCAGACTTGGAGGAAGAGGAAGATAAAGAGATAACTATCACAATATTAAGTATAAATGATTACTTGCTTAATACTGTATAAAAAAGAATCATAGACGTATTGTCTCTGATGTAGATTTTGCTCAATAACAGGCCTTCTTCATATAACTGCTACATTTTCTAGGAAATTGCTGTTGTGAAATCAAACTGTCCAACTATTAATCACAAACCCAAGCCTCATAAAACCAAAACAAATCACAACAGACTGTTAATTTCATTTACAGACACTTGAAGGTGAAATAATTTCACCTGCACACACCAAGGTTTAAGAGGCCCAATACTATGTGCATTCAGTTTGGTAAAAATAGTTAATTGCACACTGCCATCTAGTGGTTCAACTAAGGTAAGACCAGGATGCACTAAAAATGTTCTTATTTGGTTATGCTGATCTGCAGATGTAACCTTACCATGTGATCTCAGCCTCACCACACATGGTAACTATTAGCACACAGTTTGGGCTGTGCAGACATGAATTCAGCCTTACTGAAGGATCTATGTTTCATATTCTAGGGCAGGGTGGCTGCAGGATTTACAGCAGCAGGACAACATGTATTATATGTGATCTGCTGTCAATCACACAAATAGTGATCTACATTTAGACTGGTCATTTACTCAATTATATTTTTTTGATTTCATCCAAAGGGGGGCGTTTTAATTTCAAATTGGTTAAACGTTTACATTGTTGCTGACAGTTTATAAGATCATTTTCCTCCACAGCCCAGCAGAGGACAAATAAAACAAACCCTGTTGTTCAAAACCCCTCATGTTGTAACTCAGGCCGCTGCTATTTGACCTCTTTCCTCTCAAAGCCTGTGCAGCAAGCCGGCACTGTTTTGATTGGCTGTGGTCTTGATCTCTTGGCCTCTGCATTAGTAAAGTCTCCAACATCCACTTACTGCGCGGCCAGATGGTGAGAGTGTGTGACCGAAGCAGCCAGAAGGGGAAAGTACATCAGTTATCTTGCTCGGAGCCTGTTTGTTGACTGACTGACATCGTGTGCTTCCACTTTGAGGAAAACACTCACACAGTAGGAATTTTAGAAATGTTTAATTGTTGAACTGGTGCTATCGAGTCCTTGTGCAGTTGTCTTTGAGCAGAGCGGCTGTGGATCAGTGGTAGAGTAGGACGCCTTAAAACTAGAAAGGTTCGATCCCCGGCTCCTGCAGCTCCACATCTGGAAATGTGCTGGGGCAAGACACTGAACCCCAAATTGCGCCCGCTTCTGCCTCAGTGGAGTGCCAACGTGTATGAATTGGATAGTTAATACTGATGGAAACTTTACATAGCAGCCTTTGGCACCTCAGTGTGAATGTGAGATTGTGACATGCGCTGTGAAAAGCTTACAGTCATACAATGATATCATTATATCATAACTATGTTTTAATATTTACAAACCTAATCTTAATTTTTCAGCGCGTTGCTGCACCAGTCAAAGCTGAACTATTGCATCATGACATAACATAAAGACTTTATATATATCTATATAAATGTCATCTAAACAGTATGAGAGTGCAGTGTTTGGCTACAATGTTAGTGTGTATGTTTTTAAGGGTGTATGTATGAATGTGTTTTGTTTTTTCAGTTTTGAGAAAGAGGGCGTGACTTCCTTCTTTGTTCTAGATACACATTAAAATGATGGATGAAATCCATATAAAACAACAAAAATATAATAAAACAGAGAGAAGTAAAATACTAGTTACAGGTAACTGGGACAGAGACAGTTTGTTTGAGGTGATCTAAGGGGTGAAGTTTCATTTTTCGGGTGTAATGGAGTTAATCTACTAAATCTGTATCACAGTACTTTTTGTGACAACCATCTACTTTTCATTTTCCCTACTTACCATGTCTTTGAAAGCATTCTCGATGGCCCCGATCACCAGGCTCTCGTGCGAAACCTTCTTCTCGGTGAAGAAGCGCGTTGGCGGGGTGCTGGGCGAGCCTGGAGCCCCCGCGGCGCCACGGAGCGAGGCGGCCCTGGTGAGTGCGCGCTGGGACGTCGGGGTGAGGAGGTGATTGATGGGCTCCTCCCCGAGACAGGTGGGGGGCTGCAGGTTGGGAGTGCAGAGGATCTCCAACACCTCCTGAAGGTGCAGGGCGATGTGGTGATGCAGAAGGCGGGAAGCCACGACGGCCACGCCAGAGCCTGCGTGGCCATCGAACAGCGCCCAGTAGTGGAACGTTAGGTTCTCAGAGCAGTCCTGGACACATGGAAACACATCGCATTAACAAAGTTTGTCAGTGTTTGCACCTGCAGGATACAGCATGGAAGGGTAGCAAGAAATTATACACTGATCGACCAATGAGGGACTACAATTATTTCTATGGTTTCTATGGTTACATAAACTAAATAAATATGGTTATAGGCCTTACTAGGAGGAGGCTGAGGGACAGTGTGGCTGAGCACAGGTATGCCATTGGGACTGCTCATCGGAATTATCCTCTTGCCAAAAATGAGGTGGAAGCACAACATGGAAGTGATGCAACTTTAAAATATCAGCTATTGAAGTGATCAGCTCTGATGTCAGGGGTGGAGATGAAAGAAAACACCTCAAACAAAGAGAGTCGTATTGGAATCATCCCCTTAACACTCGAACGACCGGCATTCTATCACTACTAGAAAGGCCATAGCAGTCATTTTGACTGTTTACGAATTTTTTGCATATCATTTCAATAATCAATATCAAATATAAGAATAAATGGATCTGTAATGTTGTGAAAGGTATAATAAACTTCAGGACGCAAACATTAAATTCTAATGAATTTGAAATTTGAATAGTTTATCGACAACCACGGGAACAGCAGCCGGCGTTTTTTGCGAATGGGAATGATCTCTGTATCATTCTCAGGTTCAATCTCAGAGTCAGTGTCAGATGAAGTTTCGAGAGACCAGGAGACATCACTTTCCGTATCCGAACCTGCGCCTCCATCACACTCTGCCTCATCAAGGCTCTGGAGCCTCTGTGGCAGCAATCCTCCTCCTTCCTGACATTTTGTTCTATTCTGTTCTAAATCAGATCCTAATTTACTCTATTCTGCCTTTTCAATGTTGATTAATTCAAATGTATGTCTCCTATTCTTTCTATATGGTTTTAGGCGGGTAAGCTTTCTTTCCTCCTTGGCTCGAGCGTTATAAACAATAGTTGCTAGGCAACAGCGATGCGCACCTTCAAGTAGTGGTGGGCGATATAACGATCTTAGATCGTGAAGGATTTTAACTTGCTGACGATCTGCCAAAGCAGAGAGATCGTAGAACTGGGCTAATGTGTTTATTCTATCATGCTGCAGTTTATGCTCTTACACAGATGCGTCTCCCCCCGTCCTTTTTTGCTCCGCAGTGGTGAAAACGAAACTTAAAAGTAAAGTCCGCAAAAACAACTCCATCTCGGAAACCGACACGCTGTGAGCAACAGTTAACTTATCTGCATAGTGTGCACAGTTAAGATTAGTCTACATCTCAGATAGCGACACAGAGAGACGTTAACAGTCAGAGACAGACAGGAAGGAGCTCAGACAGACAGTGAGGGGAGATATAACCCCGGTGTTTAAAATGTTGCTGTCTGTGTTTTCTGATCTCTCTCGGTTTTTCAAAGTTACTGTCATCCTCTCCACCCGAAACTCACCTGTTGTGAATACTGAATTTATAGGGATTAGGCTAAACAATGTTACAAAGCAGCAGGCAGGTGAGAGTGAGTAACCATGGTGACTGTCTGTCTGTCAATCAACAATGTCCCGCCCCCTCTGTGAATTAAACTCTTCTGTCAATAAAACTTACTTTGAACCCATTCTGTATTATGTTTTATTATGTATAAACTAAACTAAAGTTAGTCCAATGATGTCATAAAAAAAAAAAAACAAAGGCTGCAGAGCCTGTATGAAGCTCCAGCTGTAGGAACTCTGCAGGGCTAAAATAGAACAGAAACACAAGAACTTGAAGTGTACATGTTTTTAAATGAATGCATCACTGCGTGAAAATGTTCCTGATGAACATAAAAAGAGGACACATAACTAAATCATAATTTTCCGTAGGTGTGAAAACCTTCTAATTGTGCATAAATATCGATCAAATCGAGGGAAAAGACATTTCTGGCGCTAAAGATGTTCTGGGTGAGACCTCCAGACCTCCTACAAAGATGTTTTTCAAATAGATTAAATTTGTCTGCGCAGTTTTTGTGCATTTAAAAACATTATACAGGGAAATCAGTTTGGTTGAACTGGTCAGCAACTTACAAATTTGTCTAAACAGTATGAAAAACATTGTGATAAAATCGTGATCGTGCCAAAAAAAAATCGTGATATGATATTTTTCCCATATCGCCCACCTCTACCTTCAAGAGCGGGAAAAAGTAGCGAATACTGAAATGATATGGACTTTCAAGGTATAAATACTCAAAACTATTTTATGTTTTGTGTTTTTGATAAAATAACAATGCTAGAATAAAATATAGACACATTTAGGAAAAGTCATGGTCCTGTAGTTACATAGGTTTTATTTTAAGTAAGTTATTACATTGCAAAATTAAAAAACAGTCAAAATGACTGCCTTGGTCTTTCTAGTGTTAAAGGCAACACCCACATTGCCCAATGAGGACTCTGACTCTTCCATTTTGTAGTCTTCAATAATCATTGGTTTTCTTTCCTCTGTTTTTTTAGGGATTATCTTTGTATGATGTAATTTATTCAATATATAAATACATGTATTTAATATATAAACAGTTAGTATACAGGTATTATTTGCTGTTTTTCTGTTCATATTGATATCATGTGATTCACTTGAATGCATTATTTTATTGTGAGGTTTGCTTTTTTGACTTGAATCTGATCTTTTTCTTATGTAATGCCCCTAGAGGCAAGAAAAACAACGTTGCATGCCTTCACCTGTGCACACAGTGTGGTGACTGGCTGCAGCAATAATGACTCCCTTTGTCTCAGTGTGTCACTACACCCTGAAGAAAGGGCAAGCCGATACGTGTTGGTGTATCTTAAATGTTTCTAGCCCTTTGAATTGAAAGGCCTTTTATACTTTCCAAACCATCCTGAGGGTCTGGACCTGGATCATTTATACCAGTGTTGTTATGGTTTCAAGTTTTCCTTCACTTTTTTTAAATTTGATTTTCTATGGAGGAAACTCTTCTGGTTTTTAATGAATAACAAGTGCGCTAACTGAGAATACAAGCCATCACCAAACTTAATCAGGTCACATGCAGTCCACAGTAAACAGATATTGTCTATGTGGTCACCTAAAAATGTGCTGTTGTGTGCTCAATTATTTTATCAATCTGAAATTTGGTTACTGTATCATCAAACATATGGCTTTCTTCAACATAAGAGGTATCTTCTTAAGTCCAAATACATGCTTGTTAGGTCAGTTGGTGACCCGTAGGTGTGAATGTGAGTGTGGCTGGTTGTCTGTCTCTATATGTCAGCCCTGTGATTGACTTGCAAACAGTCCATGGTGTACCCCGTCTGTCACCCAATAACAGCTGGGATCGGCTCCAGCCCCCCTGAGACCACAAACTGGAAAAGCAGTATAGATAATGGATGGATAAATAATACTTTATGTTCTTCTTCTCTTTAGTTGATATGGTTAATATGTCAAACTAAACATTGCATTGATGTACTTTTTCTCCTCCTACCGTACGTTACATAAAAAAAGATGGCTGACTTTCTGTGCAGTGGCAGCATTTGTTCTAAATGTTTCTGGTCACTGAGTGTACATCATTTGCTAACACGTATTTATCTCTACACACACTATAGGTCTGGATTTCTAAAAATATAGTCCAGGTGGATTTCTACAACAGGAGCCTATGAAGCAAACTAAGAACACTAGACAGGCTTCAGCACTACTCTCATTGGTTTGGTATCACTGCAGCAGTGAGTCATGAGGTACTTGCTTGAGTTTGCTGTAGGCTCTGGGTGGACCTGAGCAAAGTACTGGTGGGCTGAGAGGAAATTGTAGAAGCAGCATTACTCAAAATAGATACATATTGCCTTTGGAGATTAAATAAAATGAGTGAGTTCTATCTGGAGATGCAGAGAGCAGAGAGTGCATGTCCAATCAGAAAGGACAAAGTGAAACACAGGAGATAGACATTACTGTTTCTGGGATAAATCATTTTCCAGCCTGTAGATAAAGAAGTATATAGCTTTAATTTTAAAAAGATGGTCAAATATACCAAGAGGAAGCAAATACTGGGTAGTTTTTCATACACCACACTGTGTACTTGTGGAAGGACAGTAGGTCGATATGGGTCCTCCAAAGAGATATTTTTGAATTGTCATTTAATAATAAAATAAACCTTATCTGCTGCCTCCGAAGTCAACTCTTCAAAAACTAAAATCACTATCAGTCTTTAAAATCACTGATCGGTCAGGCTCCCCTTGTGCGTCTCAGTGAACCGACGCTTATTCGCCTGCCTGTTTTAGTGGCTGTCAGGAGCTGTTGAAGGCCGCAGTGGTGTGTAAAGGACGCTGAGTTGCACGCCCCAGTAAACTGCTGATGGGACAGGAAGAGGAGACGGCAGGTCCCACCAGCAAGTCAACTGAGACACTACAGTCTCTCTGATCATTTCATGGATCTCATCAGTGAATAAACATCTCAGTGTAGAAGCTGCGGGGGCAATTTGATTTACAGTCGTTGGACTGAAATTTGACATCCAGATGAAATTACTCTAATAATCGTATTAACTTTTTTTCCTGGTAATCAAACTTGACTTTTGCATTTTTGCAATGAGTCTTTTTTTATGTGAATTTCCACTTCACCTCACAATCTAGAGTGTTTCTTACTTTTATATACCCAGAAATCATATGATCAGGAACATAAATGAATTTGAAAGATGTCATGCTAGTAGCTAATATTGAAAAAAAAGAAGGATATCTATTTAAGGAACCAGAAGTTTAAGTTTGACCCACCTGGTAGTCTCTGATGTTCAGACCGTCTCCGTTAGGCAGGGAAGACCTCCTGCGGTCCGTGGGGGTCCGGTTGGGTGTGGAGTTTCCTGCAGGTCTCCTTTTGACCACCAGCACCTCACAGCAGGCCTGGTCCTCGTTTAATGTACTCTTTCCTGCATTAATCACCCTGAAACAAAGGGGAGATAACAGAGAGACGAACGGGGATGAAACCTGTGCTTCACTTTAACTATGACATCATCTTTCATCTAAGATTAAAAAAAATGATATTTTCAGCAACTTGGACAACATTTTGTTTGTACATGTTTCCTTCACAAAGGGGATCGTGTACCTTATCTATAAAATATCAGGTTAAATACAATACAAAAAAACCCACGTGCACACACAAATACACACAAACACACAACAAAGCCTGAAGGATCTGAGGGGGGAAACTATTTTGAAGACATCGTCTGTCATCTTAACTCACATCATTTCAATCACTCCGGTCTTTGAACACAAACGCAGTTGAGCAGCAGCAGCTGTGTCTTTGATTTAACCTTTCAGAAGGTGATTCATGACTCTGCATTCATCGCAACAAAGAAAGGGAAAATTACTTGGAACATTGATGGTGAAAGATCATACACAGCTGCAGGTTTGAGGGAGTTTCAATATCTTCTTTAACATTTCAGCTGTAGCTGTGGCCTTTAATCCACACGACATTCTCCGCACTAAAATGTCTCACCAAACTCCATTTCTGCCCCTTCATGAGAGCATTTCTTTCCACGACTGAGTGAGGCAATGTAGGATAAGGTCGGCACGTACACAATCTTTAAGTACACGTTTCGATTTGAGACGAGGCATGAAGGGCAAAGGGCAGAAAGAAACATAAATACTGCATTATGCAACACCTGGCAGATGGTGCACTACTGCTCCTACTGCTGTGAGCTGCTGCTGGAGTCATAGACGACCAGACGCTGTTTTACAAAACTACAAGTATTCTCCATTTGGACAGACTGTAAGGGATGTTAGGTCAGCGTTTTCAAGTCCCTACTTAAACGTACTTTTATAAGACAGCTTTTCCTGATCCTTTTCATTATATTTTATATCCTTTATGAATTTATGAACCTGATGAATCCTGTTGTGAAGCATTTTTGGTTCTTGCATTATTGGAAGTGCCCAATGAATGAAGCTTATTACCATTTTGATTAAGTTACCAGTTTAGTGGAAAGTGTTCGTTGCAGAAATCTCCCAGCATGCACGCCTGTTCTGTTGACAGCAGACCATAACCCATAGTAAGTGTCTTTACGCTTTCTCTAAAGCTATCGTAGGAGCCAATCTACTCTGTGTGTGTAATTATGTATTGTATTTGAATGGGTTTGGTTTATATGCTTAATTCTTTACTTAATTTGGACACTAGGTGGGGATAATTGATAATGTGGGTTAACTGAGGTGGAACAGGAAATGGTGGCATAGGTGGTGGGAACAAACGGTTCTTAACGTAACACAGGGTAATGTAACATAACGTAAATCAACGACAACAAACACTTACAATCTCAGCAACAAGAAGTCATCAAATCATCATCACGGTTTGTCTACTTCATTTTTTTTTACAATAAATGGGAACTTCACAAAGTCATTTCATTTTGGACATGTTTATTTTGTACGCGTCGAGACCTTTCCAGAATAGTTCTCATCATATAAAATAATTGAGACCATATATGTCTCCATGTTGATCATTAGAGGCAGTTGAGATCACTTCCCTGTGGAGGATCCGGTTTCATTCATCCTAATTGGACATGAGGATGAACATGCAGAGCAGGGATCTGCTGTCTCCAGCTAAGTAAACACAGGCGGCTGTAAAACTGACAGGATATTAATCTGAGCAGACCCTCTCTAAGAAAGGTTGATTCGAATTGGGGTCTTACACAATGGGCTTTTTTACCACTTCCCTATCATAAAAACTAAAAATAGCACACTCCCTGTAGTGTGTCAATGAGAGAGGTTTAAAGGAAACACTCCCTGCCTGCACACAGTGCACAGGGACTCTGCACTATTATTATCTTTGTGTTTTACCTTCACAAGTAAAGAGCTCAGAGAGGCACTAACTTTGTAATATTATAGTTTATAAACTCAATTAACAGCTTACACTAGAGAAAGCACAACACTGACAATGTCAATAATAAAAGAGGTACTTCTTTTTTGCAGTTTTTCTTGTTTTATATAAATGATAAATTATAGCATCTTTGGATTCTGGATTCTGGACAGAACAGCACACTGTGGTCTCAGAATTTGTGACATTATATAACATTTAAAAATCAATCAGTCAATCGATTTATTATGTAACTACTTTGTTAGCTGGACCCCTTTCACTAACGCCTCACCAAGCTCACTCATCTCTGTCAAGAACAACATGACATACAGTTCAAGCTCTGACAAAAAGAAGTGGAACCTTTTTTTATTTATGTTGTTTATTTTGACAACAGCTGCACCAGAGTTAGCTATGAGCTAAATGTAGTCCCGTCCAGCAGGAGACAAGAGACCTCTGTTCAGTAATAAAACATAAAAACGTCTACACAACAATACACAACCACTTTAATACAGCATTCAATTCACGCACAGTGAAATTCACAAATGACACTAAAACAATATGGGGCTACTGGCTAAGAGGACAACACTTTAAAACCACTACACACCATAACCACGACAGAGCAACTTCAAGTTCCACCACAATGGAACAAATGATACACTATTAATCCATGAAAAAGATGAGTAAGCTTCACTACAACAACAGCTGAACCACAACAACAGATATCTCCAAAGCAACACATCAATACACATTAGCTAAAATCTTTCTACAGCACTATTATTTTATAGGAATGAACTTTCATACTTATAGTAAAGTGATGTTTTATAACTATGTAGGGCTGGTCGTGTACTACTGGTTGCCTGAATCAATTCCATTCTGATTCATAGGATCCCAATTTGATTCAATTCCCGATTTGATTGGATTCAATATCATTTAATTTAAGGATATTTAAGATAAGATAATCATTTATTGATCTCCAGAAGGGGAATTCAAGTGTTGAAGCAGTAAAAAGACTAGAAGAAGAGCATGCATATTTTGTATTATATGCCTATTGTTCCATCTTTTCAGTTTTTGCATCGAGGTATGGGGCAACACGTTTACGACTAATACTGAACATTTGCATGTGTTACAGAAAAGAGCGATCAGACTAATAACGTGTACATAAGTTGTAAAGTGACCATGTACATATTGGTCAAGTCACATTTTTCAAGAACCAGCAAAGTAAAGTCTTCTTTTTGAACTTGGTCAATGAAATGATGGTACAAAAGAAGGCAGAGAGTATTAGGGATTATGTCATTGCAGTTGTTGTGTCTTTATTCCCTTTCCCTAACTTGTCATGAAGAATGAAGACCACAAACTTCATGCACCATCATGCCTGTCTGAGCAACGTTCACTGGAATCCTTAAGATCACACGATTGACAACAGTAGAGCTTTCAAGGCCTTTCATCTCCGATACAAGGAGAGAAACCCTACCCCCCCCCCCCCCCCCCCAAAGGCATGAGCAGTGTCTTGAGAGCAGGGCTGTCGGATTCTCTTACCCTGTTTCACTCCTTCACATTTGAGACAATGGTGTGACCTTAATTACCCCGTCAGAGTTGGAACCGACAGTCCAGCTCCTCTAGGAAAGGGTTAGTGTTTCAAGTTTTTTTGCTTGAATGGTCCAATCAGACACCAGCAGGTCACATTCAGAAGGTTAAAGGCTTTATATGCAATTTTTTGATCCAGCAGATGTCGCCCTTGAGCACCAGCATGAAACCAAAACAACTTGCGGTGCATTGTGTGTTAGCATGCTAATGCTAGCGATCTTTATTATGCTCGTATCTTCACACTGCATGTAAATTTACCCGAAATTAGCGTGATCTAGAAACACAGTTAAACAGTGAGTACAGTATGTTATTCTTCTTCTCTCTAGTCCCTCAATTAAACAACTTTTATTCGCGAGGGGAGGAGTCAGCCGGCCGTCCCGGCGATATAAACAAACTGAAGATATGACTCTGAAAACTCTGAAAACATCACAGACAGTGGGACTCGGGTGTTACACCCATTGTAGACAGTCATCACTCAGAGTTATTTTCAGAGGATATACTTGATTTCTATTATATTTAAGTGTGAAAAATTGCATATAAAGCCTTTAAAATATTAAATATTAGATTAGGAAAAAACTTTCCTACTTCTTTCGATGGTAGATAATAAAAATGCAGAACAAAAACTGTGAAAAAAAAAAAAAAGTTAACTAAACGTTTGGTTGTTTTAAAAGAGACAGCAATTTTGATATTAAAAGAAAAAAAAAAAGTCATTTATCCGGACTGAAAACTGTTTACATGTTATTGAAATATGCAAGTTCGCTGCACTTTTCTTTCTTTTAACTTGTCTGTAATTTTACTAGCTCTCACTTTTGGATGGAAAAAAACAACAACTTGTATTTGGCCTTTTTTTTTTTTAAATTCTTTATTAATTGCTACTCCGGGAGCACACCAGAGCTGTTGGGTGTTCGGTGCCTTGCTCAAGGGTATCTCAGCAGTACTTGGAAAGTGACCTCTCCAGCAACCAGACCAACTTCCATACTGTAGGGACTTAGATTAGGAACTGGAGGTTCCTAATCTAAGTCCCTACAGTATGGAAGTCCCTACAGACTGAATATGCTGCCCCAAAAATATCTTTTTGGCTTTTTTAAATATATTTCACAACAATTCATAAACTCAACAGCTATTTTTTTAGCAAATATAACAGAGTAATTGCTTATATAATTCAACATGACTTCTATTTGGTTTCATGCTCCTTTATGTTGCCGCATCAGAGTTTCCGTTGTAAAGTTTATCTAAGGTGTGATCGCTGCAGTGTGAAGCACATGATGTAGCAGCGGGGGCTCATGGTGATGCTACACATGAAGCTTGCACTTTAACACAACGCGTCCCTCTGAGGCAGAAACAACATAAATCGTTTCAGTTATGTAGCAGAAAAAAACACAAGAACATGTGCTGCATCATGTGATGGATAAGAGCACTGGGAGGCATTGTTTGTGGATAGTTCAGCTCATGAACATCCTCTCTACAGCCGAGTCTGACACTACTTTGATTTTACTGCTAGACAGTAAAAAAAAAAATAAAAAAAAATAAAAAAAGAAATCCAGATGTACGATGAAAGTTAAAGGACAACACACTTATTCATGGCATTTTGTTGTGCACTTCTTTAACTATAGAGATATTTAATGATCGATGCTTAATTCATTAGACTGAATTCCTAAATACTATTCTGATTCAGACTACATAGTACTACATACTTTGTCCACAGAAAATGAAAATTCCTCAAATTTCATTGAATTAAATATTTTATACAGACAAATAGAGGGTTCTTTAAAATGTCAAATCAAATATACCATGTGTAATTATATTGTGTAGTAATGACTTCCTAAAAAAGAGTGAAGTTAAACTCCCTCGTGATTTGTTGTTTTTGGGTCTGTGTTCACATTGGACAGGACGTGCTTCCTTCAGTTTGTCTATTTGACACTCAGAGGATCAAACATGGTTGATTTTTTGTTTTTTGTCGAGTGAATCCACCCTCCTTTTGTCATCAGCATTGCCACCATGAGTGGGAAGAGCGATGGCCCTGCCCATTCAGGGAAGCTGTGACTAGAAACATTAAAACTGAGTGTCGACGCAAGTGTGCAACTGAAGGAGAACCAACAGACTTTCCAAACCAAAGGAAATACTTTTTAATGGCCTAAAAAGACAAAAATATTAGAAGTGAATAAACTCTGAGGTGCACATTGTGAATTGATAGCAAAATCTTGTTTTCAGAACTTTATTGGTACACGTCTGCTTCGGTCTTCGCCTCACAGAGCCCTGCTAGTGAAACAGGATGGGAGGATCATGGCAGGTGGGGAGACAGAAGGAGAGGAGGGAGCTGAGGGATAAAGGTGGCGTGTCTGAAGAGAGCATTGTTTTAATCTGAAAATCTGCTCTGAAAGTCTCATAGTAAGCCTTTCATTTTTATCATACAACTCTAATTTCAATTTGAGAGAGGAATTAAAGTGCAAAACACAGAACATGTCTACAGTATGAACATCGTGTGTGTTGTTTTTGCTTGACTACTTCAAGGTTTTTATTACATTTGTGTTAATACATTCCATTTTAAATCTTGACCCCTCTGCTAGGGTCAAGATAATCCTGCGTTTTGGATTAAAGTTATCCCGCATAAAGACAAAACTGGTTTACCTATTTCATCTACGTATTTCAGATCTTTTCTTTTCAACAGCCCATTCTTAAGATTTGATCCAACATGTTGGGTGTAATACTTTTGAACAACTGGGCCAGGTGTTGCCACTTCTCTTTGTTCTCTTTCCTTAAGAATTCAAGATGAGAATACCTTCAAGTCAATCTCCGCCAAACCGCAGACCAAACATACTAAGTGCTGCGGTGCTAATGGTGTTTATTTTACAGACACGCATATTGATTAAGCATTGATCGGACTGCTGCTGAGGTTGCAGGGGTGTGTTTAGGGAGTCGGCGAGTGAGTGATCGTATGATTGAATGAGTGGGTGGAAAAAGCTTTGTCACAACTTCTTTACCCTCTTCATTCTAATACTCTCCTGTTCTAACAAGTTGAGGCAGGAGGAGGGAGGCCTAAGATGATGAGCAGTTGAATTGAACTTCACCTTCCAGGTACTCTTAAAGAGAGTCGGTTGGTTTCAACTTCTAATTCTACCACTGGAAAGTAAGTTAGCTTTATCACTTTCTTGATTGGTTTTCATGACCACATCCAGGTGTTTACCGACATGAGCTCTCTTTGCAAGAACATTTCCTGTCCTCTTTTCAGAAAGTAACTTGAAGCCAACATGTCAGCAGCTCAAGCTCGAGCAGTCCAAACCAAATGATGACAATAGAATCATGATGAGAAAAAAAGACTAGTGTGGGCACATCCAAGCTATACAGGTGCAGGACAATAAAAAAGGTAGAAACTGCAGAAAAACGGGAAAGGTCCCCACGCTGTTCAGCTCCCTATGAGCAACTATATTAAAGGGCCACGTTTCGATCCAAAGGGCCTGAAGAAGATCCTTTGGATGGAAAGGTTGCCCTTAATTAAGTTGCTCATTGGGAGCTGAACAGCGTGCAGACGTTTCCCTTTTTCTTGCAATAGAAGCATGGTGGCCTTGTAGACTAGCTTCATTATGATTCTGTTGTGAGATCTCTGTTTAAATCAGTCTTTGAACTCCAACCAAAGGTAATCTTCAAATTCTATTTAGTAGTCTTTGATTAACTGATCACTTTTCTAATTTGACTTCAACAAAGAATTGCATTAAAAAAAAAAAGAGACGAGGAGTGAGAACATTTTTAGTATTATGTGATAATTCCCAAATATTAGTGTCACCTCCAACAGCGACAAGCACTTGGATGAGCGTCCTCATTTCACCCTTGTGAAAGAGAGCTTGATCTCAATGGGTTAATTACCTGGTTAAAAGGCCTGCATGGCATGACATTTAAAATTTGTGATTTATTCCAATAAATTCAGACTTTCGCGATGTTTATTAATTTAGTTCGTTAACTTATACCAACATCTATGACCTCGTCAATAAATAAGAGGTAGCATTTATTGCAGAGTTGCTCTGTTTAATGTATTACATGCTCTTTGTATCCATGTCACAGCAAGGTCGACCCCTCCAAAGCTGCGGCTCTGTGAGCTTCACCCTCATAGGGGAGAAGCATTAGGGGACTGTGCTGGTGTGCATGCATGATGAGGGGGGAAAACAACTGGAAGAAAAGGAGCAGTAAATCCAGCCTGTCTGCAAAAGTGACGCCTGAGAAGTGTGCTGAAGAGGAAAGGGTCACCCAAGTTAAGAGTGAGCAATCGTCAGTGATCCATTCAAATGATCACGCTCAGTGGACCTGACAAGCTATGCACGCACTCTGAGCCAGTTCATCACAATCCTCCACGTAAAGCAGAACTGATCGTCCTCTCTCCACAGCTATGTATGTGAAACACAATAACCTAGAATAACCTCAGCAGGCAAAGGAAGGCCTCACAGACAGGCAGGGGTATGAAGAGGAGAGAAAAAAAAAAACAGAGCGTAGAGGGAAGGAGGCACGAGCTTGTCATCCTGTGGGATCCTGAACTTTGATTTTACATTCCACTACGGAAGATTTGTCAATATTGGCATGGCTGCCCTTCAAAACCCTTATCTTCTCTTTCAAGAAAAACAACCACATTAAAGTTTAGTTTTGTACTCCTAAAAGCCAGCCATATGAAAAAAAACATTTTACTAGAAAAAAACAATAAATACAAAACTAAGAGTCGGCAGCAAATAGCAGCGGGACAAAATATCAGTAAGGTGATATACCGTCGTCCTGACTCGTGATACAATTATTGAATCACTGGTAGCTAATCGCATATTGGAATTAACAAAATATATTGCTCTCCTAACAGATTTCCCAGCTAATTCGTCACCATTTCATTCATAACATAAAGGAAAGACGAACAGATTTGAATTGGCCAAAAGAGAAGTTGATGGCAGACTCGAAGAAGAGGAAAAAGAAAAAGACAGCGATCGTGTCGGACAGAAGTGAAAAGAAATTAAGACGTGAAGAATGATAAGAGGTGAAACTGAAACTGACTTAGAGTGATCAATCCTGCACTTTATCACCTTTCTATTTTATATTCTTCAATTATTCAGACCATCGTGATGTATATTATGCTTACAGCAGGGGCATCTGCTAGACTGTGCTCATGCTGTTGATGGTGTATGTAATGGTTGGTAAAAAAAACAAGAAGAAGAAAAATATCAAGTTATGACTTTCAAGCATTAACATCATCGAGGTTGATTGATGACAGTGTGGGTTGTGCGAGAATAAAACATGCACACTGACATTATAACAGCACATCTACTGAATTTCAGTGTAATTACATCGAGCATAATACTGACTGATGTGCGGGGTAAGTTATGACGTTATCGGTCACTTCAGTAAAATCTTCAAATGTTTCCACAGCTGAACAAAATATTTACAAGCTGGCAGCTCAAAACCAGGATTATTCCGGGATATGAAGCTGGCGTTTTAGGCACAGATCTGTTTGGAGCTAAATGCTAACAGGAGCTTTAGCTAGCAGGCACATGTTTGTTTACAAAGTTCATACTGCTGCTACAATGTGGATCTGTAACCATCACAACTTCCGATCAAGACTTTATATTAAAGAGACCTGATGTCATTAGTATGTGACCCCCTGTGTGACCCCCCTGTGGCTCTGTATGGATCACATCATCTCACATGTGCTCAGGTTTTCTCTGCTCACACACTGCGAGATTTCACTACAACACGGGCCTGCTGGTCGGCCAGCTGCTGACAAATCCACAGTTTGGCTCAGTCCTGGCTGATGCTCTGCCAAGCTGCCGCATATGGGCAGACACACACACACACACACACACACACACACACACACGCACACACACACAACCACAAAGAAAATCCTGGCTGAAACTTCACTCCTTTTTTTCTGAGTTGACACAGAAACCTCAGTAAAATAAGTTCCATTTCAAGTGATTATTATTTCAGCTTACTCTCATGCAACCACTATCGTACATATGAGGGGGGATGGTTTCTCATGCTTCTTTCTTTCTTTTCCATTTTCAGATTAAAAATTGGTCATGAGAGATTAGCATGAAGAAAGAGAGAGGAGAGTGTGTAAAAAAAAAAAATGTTCACGGGATTTCCTCATTGTATAGAAGGCAAGCAGGAACCATGAAGATCTCTTAACACTGAAGACGTCGAGACCACGATCACTTACACGGTCCACAGAAAATAAATCTGCAATGTTTTTAAGTATATAGGAGCAAGAAACAATTGTAGACCTGGATTCATACTAGTACAAGTATCTGTATGGGCCTCTGAAACTGCCTAAAATATGGAATAGATTATCGGTGAGGATGTCGGTCAATGCAGCAATCAGAGGCAATTATTAATAATCCACTGCCCCCAAAGAATCAACAGGTTTCAGGAGAGTTATGGTGTAGCTATAATAAGTAAGAACAGTGCAGCTCTAGCCTGAAATCAGTGTTTTTCCACCAATGATGTGCATTTTTTATCAAATCCTACTATTACCAGAGGGATACTGTCGGAATTGGAACAAGTAAAGAGGAGGAAAATGGTTGGAACAACATTGCCACATTCATTTTCTCTGATAAAAGAATATGGATTGTGGGAATCTGCTATTTTCTTCTTCTTTTTTTTTTTTTTTTTTTTTTTTAAAATCGCGTCTTAAATATGGGATGATGGTCAAATTAAACAAGCAGTAGAATGACACTCACTTAATATCTGGGAAAACTGTGTATCATGTCTCTTACCCTGTTTTATAACATTTTAGGAGTCGATTAAATTGATGTGTGTCGCAGCAGTGCTCATCTTGCTCTTTGCCCACGAAATGTAACCTTGTCCCGTCTAGTTCCTGGAAAAAAAGGAACACTTGCCTAAGGGTGTGAGACTGGGCTGCTGAAGTGTTGTGATGAAGTGCTGACTGACCTAACATGACAACTTAGCACTTGCACATCAAGGGGGGGGGGGGGGGGGTTAACGGGAGAAATGCTGAAGTTAAAAACATTAGATGCACAGGGACGAGGGGAAGTTTCTGCAGATAGCGCTCTCACTGAGTGTCTTCATGACATCACCGATTAAACAATTAAGCTGCAGGAAATAAGTACTCTATCATTCCAGCCCATCACTGAGAGGAGATAAAGACTTAATGTAAAGAAGGACAACACAGAACAAACTAACTGCTCTTTTTTCACTTGTGAATTCAGGGCACTGAACTGCAGTGACGCGCTCTTTGACCTCTTCAGTTATGAGTGAAGTCCTGTCCTGAAAGGTAAACGTGCATTTTCACGTTAACATCTCAATCGACCTCCCTGCATAGTGTGTTCATACATTGTTCTTTATTGTATTATTGGTGGGTATAAATTTGTTTTTTAAAGTCTATTTTTCTAGTGTAAAAGTATATCAATACTGTGTTCACTCTAGTCGGTCTACTATGATATGCTTAGATAATCTGTAGCTGCTGGAACACCATCATTTTCCACTTTCAGATCAATAAAGTACATCTCGATCTTTAAAAGCGCCATCAAATAAAATATGAACTTGTTTAGTGCAGTGCAGGGTTTTTTTTTTTTATAGCCTGGGCAGTGGAACAATATGCTGCTCTTACAACTGCACGTAGGGATGTAAAGATTAATCGTAAAATCGCGATAAATCGATTCAAAGGAGTCAAGATTCACATCGATCGGTCCTCTGAAAAATGAATGGCAATAATATTGTGAGTGTCAGCAGCTGTAGAGCAAGAGTTTGAAATTGAGGACGCACCGCGGTCTTTTAAAATCGGAGGTGCGGAAGCATTTTGGCTTCCCCGAGACAGAAAGTGAAAGAGGTGAGAAGATAACAGACAAGATAAGAACTGTGTGCAAATATTACAAGAAGACGGGGAACGACACAAATAGCATGATCAACATGATGCAGCATTTAATCACACCACAACGAGAAGCACCAATCACCTCCCCTTGTTGAGAAAAAAACAAAAAAAAACATTAAAAGGCCAAACCACACTGACAAGCAAGGAATCTTTTTCAGTCATCATTTGTCTACAGTCTCATTTTGTAAAACAAATCGTGAGAGAATCATATCGTGAACACAGTATCGTGAATCGTATCGTGAGTTGAGTGACTCGTTACATCCCGCACGCGAATTAAGTCTTCACAACTCCAGCTCCTGTTATCTGCCATTAGAAACACGACATAATATTTCCCTACTTGTGCATTTTCTAATACTTCCATAGTTTTTGTCAAGCTGTGATTTTAGCAAACTTCAGCTTTTCATGCTGCTGTAGAAACTGCAGCTCATGATGTGTCGCCGTGACTCAGGGAGCCAAAATGGATCCTGTGCATCCCAAACATCAGATAAGTGACATCAACAATGCGATACAGGAGGAGGAGGATGACTTGCTTCCTGCTTGCTGCAAATTATACCTCACCTGCATTAAGTCAGGTTTGACCAGCTTCAGTAAGACAACAATCCATTAAAGAAAAATATATGACTATGCAAACACGATATACAAGTGACACAGGTGAGGACGTGAGCCTTCCTGCCTCGCCTCCTCTGTATAAACCAATAAAAGATATTAGGGCTTTGAAAATCCTTCCTTGAGGGTGCAGTTTTATGTTGCCAGCAAAAGATAGCATCAGCAGGATTTATTTTTGCAAAGAGTCTGCACCAACTGTGACCTTACTTTAACCTACTTTATGATATTTTTTACTTCCATGACTCCACAATCATAATGTGCTCTTCTATGGCCGTAAACACTATATTACTGTGACCTCATCTGCTTGGTAGAGGCGTGTTTATGTCCTGAGGAGCTGGTCTCCTCTACACTGTAATGTTTACACTGTAGCGCAGGCTGTCACTGATGGGAAAATATAACGACGATGTCAGCTTCTGCACATGTTTTTAAAGCCAATGTTGCCAATGAAATCCCTCCATATAAAAATGAACAAAGGCGGCAGGTGCATTCACGTTTTGTTCATGTGTGAGTGCGAACCATTGGTCCAGGAAGGATGCTACTGTGCAAGAAAAAGATGGACGCGCATACAGGTTACTCACTCTGCGTAGCCGGTGGACCACGGCAGCCGCTTGGTCTCCTTCAGGATGAGGATCGGTCTCGCGATGTGATCCGCCGAGCACTCGACCTCGTCGGGCGACAGTCCCAGGAACTCCGGTCTGCTGTACGGGTACCTCAGCGGCAGATCCGAGCCGCCGGGATGGTCCCCGTTGGATCCACCAGCCATCACACCTCCCATAAAATTGGCCACCGCCGATTTCACCCGCGTGAGCATGGTCCTGCAGCGGCGATGCGATTGTGTGAGTTTCCTCCCGCACGGCGACGCAGCTTCTCGGCGTCAAATGTGCAGACACAGGGCGGCCGTGAAAACTCATTCAGCTCAGCTCTTCTCTCCCTCGGTGAACGCGGAAATAAAAGCAGCACACACACACACACGTACACACACGTACACACACACACACACACACACACACAGAGACAGGCAGTTCTGTACGCTGGTCATGTGACTAACCGGTTGCTGCTGGTGGATTTGGACGCTCTGGCATCTCTGTGAGCAGCTTAGGCTGTTTGACAGTGCTGGAGGTCAAAGGTGCGTAATCCCGTATGGGCGGGTAGGCTACCTCCTTGCAAGGTGCAAGGAAGTAGCCTACGGGGTGACGTCATCAGACGGCTGACTCAATGCTCTGAGAAGTGGGCCCAAAACAAAACATGCGATTTACCATTGGAGATTAAAAAATAAAAAAAATAAAAAAAATTGCACTTATTTCACATTTAATGATAAAGAAACTGTGTGTAAAGAAACTTTTATTATCAAAATGTCAAATTCACAAGGCCAAAGTTCTGAGCTCAACTTCCTCTTTTAAGCTTTTTCTTATTGATTCACAATATTTTAAGTCTCTTGTATTATAATTACGAACACAAAATCTATGTCAATGATTTCAAGTTTCAAGTTTCTTTGTATGTCCTTTTGTAAACTGGCATGTCTGACTGTTTGTCTATAGTCAATGAAGTACTTCAAAAAAGAAAAGTGGGCCCCAAATAGACACAAATTAAACACCATCCATGCCTTACCTGGGAAACACAGACGCACTTAGCAGTCATAAAAACACAGATTGGAATTTCTTGGGGTCCTCAGACAGACCCCAAGGTAACAAATTGTGTTAAACTAATATTGTCACTCCTTTTATCTGCTTTATAAGGCTCAATCTGTATTAAAGTTTTAAACCCTCCCTTTTGCCACAAACAGCTCTTGCTCATTTTATGGAGATCACAGAATGCTAAAATGTACCATAAAATATTGGTATAACACCAAACAAGGGAAATATCTCATATTTGTTTTTAAGTTGTGGGCTGAACAGCAACAAATATGGGACTTTTTTTCAAGACATGTAGAATATGAGTAATTTTCTGTCCTATCAACTGAAATAATACCCCAATAACAGATGTTTACATCAATATATGGGAACTGTAAAGGATAGTATTTAAACTAATGTATGCATACATCTGAGGCTATATATCTTCATTCTATTAGTAATGTTAAACAGAAAGTGGACTCAAGAGACGTTTCCTGGAGCACACAGATTGACTGTATAAAACATGGACATAGGCTCAGTAATCCCCCACTGGTTGCTGACGGAGAGTTTTGAAGCCAAACGCTGAGTGTCCTTATATCCTTACATAGAAAAAAGGTCACACAACCTCCCTTCCTCTCTCTTTTTCCCTTCCTCCTTCTCACAGGAAGGACAGTGTGAGTACAGTCAGCTGACTTTGGCATGTTCTCTGTACCTGATAACATCTCTTGTAAATAAGAAGGGTTTAAAACCAACACTGTTATCAGGAAGAACATTAATAAGAAGTTCACATGCAGAGTGCAACCTGCACATATTAGTGTAAATTAAAAATAATAAAAAACAATAACAGAGACATCCAAAGCTGCACACGAGGCAATAATAAAACCAAATACAAAGTAAAGAAGACACAACCTGATAAAAACAAATGAATGAGTGATACATGTAATGGCAGTAGTTAAAACCAGGAGGAATAATGTAATGTTGAAGTTTGTTTTTTTATATTTATTTTGGTAGCCTCATTCCCTCAAACTGAGTTCTCTTTTAAACTGACTGTCACTGGACTATAACTATAGAATCATATCCGGCTCTGAAATGAATGCAGCACAAAGACACAAATTTCTCCTCGGTGGAAAATTGAGGAGTTACATTTACCACAATAGTTCAGTTCAAACCACTTACAGTATATAACTGCAAATGTGATACGTCTGGCAAGTTACCTTGTGCATCACATGTCGATTTCTGTTTGTGTGTGTGTGTCCAGTTTATTCTGAGAGTCAGTTTCAGTATGATTGGCTGGGCGTTCAGCCAGCACATCAGGATGTGTGTCTAGACATCACGAACTACACGGACACACTTGGAGCTGCAGTTTAGAGAAGTACAGCTCACAAAATGATCTGTTATACAATCTCACAGTCTGTGGAGCAGCCAACCCACAGATCACACTCTCAGGATTCTCTCTATTCGAGGACCAGCAGCATTGAAAGGTGATGTTTTTCAGTCATGGCAGCCTAAGAATGCCTTTTCTAAAAAGTCCTTGTAGTGATGGAAAACTGTCATACATGGGCACTTAGTCCAACTGATTAGAATTCATCTTGTCTGACGGTTCCCTGGAAAACTTCACCATCTGGAGAGAGTCCTCTTCTATCAACAACCATGAAGTCAAGTTGTTATAGTCGACTGAGAGTAAGCAGACATCTAATCATCCTTTAAATAGAAAAGCATGACTAGCATTAAAACAAGAATACGTTCTTTAAAACCGCCATACATGGCCGTTTTTCCAGGGGGTTTACTTCTATTAAAAAACTCGTAATTCAATCACTGTGTGATTAAAGATTCCCAGGTTATGTCAGAATCACTTCTTTGTTAAAAGTCTTCAGTCAAGCATGACCAGGTAAACCTGTTAAGTTGTCTCAGGGCAACACTTTTGTCGTTTACCCCATAGACTGTATGCTGCCCTCATCCCACCCAAGCCTGGCTTCATTGCTCAACTAGACACCAATTTACTGTAATCATATTACAAGGTCATTTTTTGTATTAAATCTAAACTTCTGAAATAGACCATAAGCTTTTACTTATTACATGTAATTTTCATCTACAACTCATTTGACCTCTGACATGGCTGCAAATACTGTGTCTGGAGTAAACACAGGTAGAACATGTACCACGGTGTGTACAATGTGATCAGAAATCAAAGGTAGAAAAAAATAGCAATAAACAACAAAGCATAATGTCAACTGAAACAATAAAGGTCTTATAATTAAACTAGGAGACATGGGACCGTTGCAAAATAGGGCCACAAGATCTCTTAAGATAATACCACAAAAAATATGTCTGATATGCTCCATATTAATCACTGAATAGATCCATCCATCCATTATGTATAATGTTTATCCAATTCAAGGAAGCAAGAGGCTGGAGCAGATACAAGCTGTCGTGGGTGAGATGCAAGGGGGGGGGGGGGGTACACCCTCCAATCAACGGCAGTCACTCACAGGGATGACATCCAGAGACAAACAACAGCTCACACTCGCATCCACATACTGACTATTTTAGAGTCATCAATTAACCTAATGAGCATGTCCTTGGTATGTGGGAGGAAGCCGGAGTATCTGGAGGGAACCAACGCATGCAAGAGGGGAGCATGCAAAACCGCACACAGAAAGTCAAGTGTCTTCTTGTGAGGTTTGAAGTTTATTAAATCTGACAGTAAACACCATGGGATTGATTGAATTTGAGAGTACCTTATCTCTATGCACCAAAGCACAGCTGCATTATCTTCAATAAATCTAAGTTTACATGCACATTAACACTGTGAGCTCCCTCATTATACACAAAGTCTCCAGAGAAAATGAATGAACTCCGATCAAAGTGGAGTTCCTTCATTGGCAGACTATCTCAGATCAATTATTCATGAGTTTGCCAGGAAAGAGCTCCACTGACCTAATTACCAACAGTGAGCCAGTGTGTGAGCGTGTGTGCAGGAGATGATACACCTTAGACTGGATCATCAATTTGTTTTTATTTAAAATGACGCCTGACTGGATTTCAACCCGTTTAAGAGTGAGTGTTAGCAGTCCTTCAACTTGACATTTTGAAGACTCTTCATTACAAGTGTACTATAATAAGTTTGAAGTCAAAGCAACATCGCCACAGGCTAAAGTCTTGAAGTGAGGAACAACACATACTGTCGGCGGGAATGAGCTGAACCCAAGATTTTTTTATTAACACAGCGAAGGCCCACAATAACATTAGCAACATGAAATAACATGTCGATCCTTTTTGTGCACTGTGTGAATCTGTATTTGTCTGTAAGACTGGATCCATTTGATTATCTGCACATTGTGTGTGCAAGTTAAAATAAAGTGTATCGTATCACAAGTTGCTTTGTTGTTATTTGATGCGCTAACAAACAAGTTTCTTATCCTATCTTCATTTCATTTCGTATCGTATCGTATCGTTTCGTCTAAATTTAACTTTAAAAACTTGTTGCTGCTTTTATTGTTGGTTAAAGTAAATGTAGATCAGTCAGTACACAAAGCTCTAGTTGTGGATCTAATTATTTTCCAATGTTATTGTTGCGTCTTAAATGAAGCATGTTGAGCTACGTTTTGATTCTATTTCTCATAATAGATGATACAAATGTTAGTTATTGACAGTAGACTAGTATCTATGATTCTACACAATCTTAATCAGCTTCTATTTTTTTTTTAGTCCTCTCCCCACTCATCATTTCTCTTCCAGCTCTGTCTCTGTATAATCACACTGCTGACAGGGTCATGAGCGTGTGTGTGTGTGCGCGCGTGTGTGTGTGTGTGAATGTAATCAGACTGCTAGTCAAACTGATGAATGACTCACCGATGGACTCAGACAGCTGCCGACACACTGTGGTAGCAGACGATAACGTGGAGGTGGCGAAGCTTAGTGTTAGTACGGATGATCTGTTTGTCTGTGTGAGATAGTTTAAAACATCTTCATGTCAGCACAGGTTCTAGAAATGCAGTATTTCAAAAACACTTTTCAGGAGTGTGCAGTATTGCTCCACTCATCTGATAAAGGCCTATATCTCATAATGCTGTAGGCCAACATAAGAAAGAGAGACTATGTCATTTTTATCTTACATGAAAAAAAGGAACAATATGAAACAAATAGTATGGGGACAGAAAAGCCAACTTCAAACAAAGAGCTGCATCATGTGGCTTATGTAACAGGATGGCCATACATAGAGCCTACAATACTGCATCTGCAACAGCTACTCCATCTTTAGGTAGAGAAACAGTAGGCCTATTCAATAATACGTGACTGTGCACATAACCTTCTTGTTTCACCCTACTGCGCTTGAACATTCATAAGCACTGATTTGCTCTTAATCCTGCCACTTTTACAAAAATAACCTGTAACCTTTAAAAACTGGGGAAAGATTTACAGCCAGTATGAAGTTGATGAAACTACATTTAATATGCAACTAAATTTGAATGCAGGGTAAGCACTTTCTGAATTTATACGGGATAAAAGTAGTTTAATATACAGCCTATAGCAATTGATTACAAACCACATGGACTACCGATAGGTCCACATTCATACCTGAATCTATGTGATGACGTTTCAGTGGCGCCAGTAATGACAGGCCTTACAGTACCCATTGACTGACCTTTGCTGCTTGTGTTGTTAACTTCATAGTTCATACATGATTGCTTATGTTGGATAACATAAACACATAACTGAGGATGTTCATTGTGTTGGTGTTGTAACGAGTTTTGAATCAATTCAGAGAAAAATAAGTTCATGCGTGCTCACGTGCTGGTTATGGGCACCCTTACCTGTTTAATGCAACAACAACAACAACAACAACAACAACAACAACAACAACAACAACAAAACACGAGGGATGTTGGTGGGTGAAGGGGATGATTCACAGACAGCTAATTCAAACAGGGAGACTGAGGAAGAAAGAGGACTGCCCGGGCTGAGCTGCATTAAAACTGAGTTAGTGCTGTGTGCATAAAGTGAGCTAACGTGTGCCTTGGGCTGTCTGGAAATCAGTTGCTAGCTAATCTTGTTTAAGGCCGTTTCCATAGTAATGGAAAAAAAAACTGCTTTACCAACTCAAGCAATGCTGCAGACGTTTTTGCTCACATCTTTACGGTTTTGTTTCGTATATCCAGGATGTTTTTTTTGTTTCTATAATGATTGACTCATTGTTTGTTTGTTCTTGTTGTTTCCTTTTTAACATTAAAATAAACAACTGTGGATGTTTAAAAACATAAATAAATGGTTTCTACAATAACTGGATACAGGTCAAAACACAAAAACCTACTCTACATGCTTTATATTTTATGTCCAGCAGATGTCACCAGTGTACTTAAAAATCTTCAATAGAAACCATATTGGACTACTGTTTTGTAGAAACTAAGCATGACTCAATCTGTTCCTCTGTGTGAATCTTTGAAGGCCAACTGCATTACATATGTAGCCTATAATAATGCAAATGTTGCCTAAATGTCTACATTGGATAAACACTGTGACATTGTATCTAACACAGACACAAACACATGCATAGTTTGTAATTGTGGAAGGGAATAACATTGCACGCGACCAACAGATTGTGGTAACTGGTGTTGAACTGTGAGTTTGTGTGATTTATGGGGGTCAGTGGACGCAAATTCTTTTCCCATCTGGCCTGTCAGAGGGTTAAGCTGGGGATGGTCAGATGCTATGACCATTTGTCTCTGTTATTGCCTTCCTCGCGTCATAGGGGGGTAAACCCCCCTCTGAGCCGCAAAGTAGCTGTTAGTGTCTGCATGTGAAAAAAAAAAACAGGATATATATGTTATTGTCGAGGTTATGTAATGTTTTCGCTGTTTCTTTAAGAACATTTCTTAGAGGGGTTTATATCTGTCTTTGTTGTACATGATAAACATGTCTGAGATTAGCTACAGGTAGCAAAAAAGCTAAATATGTATTGTCTTAAGTGTGTAGTCATATAGCATTTGATAAACATAAGGAGCAAGAGTGTTTGTGTAGGTCATTCCAGATGTGTTTGTTCACCACCTTATTTGCCTCTATGAAGGTTTATTCTCTGGTGGGCCCACTGCCCAACAGATCTGTAGTATTGCTTAATATGTAAATTATGTAACCTGAAACTTTTTTTTTTTGTTGCAAGACTCTTGCATTAACAATAATTATATAGCTTTTAAAAGAGGAACATTCTGTGCTGAATATGATTAAGAGATCAAAAGTAATTCATGAAATAAACCTTATACACTTTCCTTATATAAAAAAAATATAACTTTTTGTCCAAGTATATAAATGTGCATTCTCACGATGCCCAAGGAGATCACTTGATCACTTTTTATGTAATGTAGTATGACGGTCAAATTACATTTTAGAATAAAATTCACTTCCTCAACTTATGTTATGTTGAATCAAGTTATCTAATTCATTTTTCAAGCAATTATACATATGACTTTCATATAAACATCCACTATTGGTACGACTAATTTTGTGATCTTGACGGTGTCCTTACACGTCACAACTGGCTCACGGCATTGTTATGGGAGTCCATGTGTAATCACCAAGTACATCTCCAGGTTCATAATGAAGACATTGTTGGCTACCGCCTCTTTGTTTCTCAAGACAATGAACACGCAGACAGTCTCAAAACAAGCAAAAGTCAATAAGAACAAATCAATGCATACTGATGAGGAAGATTCATTTCATATAGTCAGAGCAACATTAAAGCCTTTATGTTTTACTTGTTTAACAGGAAGAGAAAAATATTGTTTTAGGATTTAACCTTCAATATTTTAGGACCTTTTGACAAGATGTCAAAAGGCCCTAAAATATTCTGGTAACTCTGCAGTCAACATAAATCATTTAATCTTAAATGTTGAAGGCCTGTTGTGTAAATATTTAAAAATGATTTAAAATACACTATGGATCTTTCCTGCATTGATTTTGAGACATTAGTGTGAAGCAGAAGGGCACGTGAGCCATTAACAGCAGATCCCAATAGGTCACGTTTTCGAGTTTTCTCACGCAGCCATAAGATAAGACTACAGCTTTATGTGACAGAACAGGAAGTGGGCTGCTGTTGTCACACTAAAAACAGGTGATAACAGTGAACTTGGGAAAAATGCACATGTAGCAGTTAAGGATTAACTGACCGTATAGTGAAATATAAGACATGCTCACATGTGGCATGTATATTGTCCGTGCAAAGTTTTATACCAAGAGGAGCGAACACAAGGAACCTCTGATGAAGCCGGTTAGCTTTTAGTGCTTTATTTAAATGTCTGTGTCAGTTTGTTGTCCCGATTTCTGACATAATGTTTTTTCCAATTTATTGCTAATTCTGTATCGAAAGATACAAAATGCTACCTGCAGACAAGGACTGTGCAATTTTTTTTCTCGCTATTTCATTATTTATTCAAAATGGGGAGAGTGCAGATTAAATAAGTAAAACATGTAAATATGCCAGATTGTAGCCATACGCTAATTTTCATCTGTAGTCCCTTGGCAGGTTGGTGGTACACACATACACACTTCTATAATCACAATGACAACCAATAACCTAACAACAAGTAATGACCAAACAAAAAACTTAAACTTTACATTGACAGAGACACATTTACATATTGTATCATACATATTTTGAATGTATGAACAGTAAAAATGCTCAAACTAAGCATCTCACTGTCCTTAAGTGTTTCATTAATTGCTTTATATCACCTCCACGCTGCATCCACCTGGCGACCTCCTCATGACCTTCATACTTTCATTAGCCCTGCTTTCAAACACTTAAACTTTACATTGACAGAGACACATTTATACAAGCATAAAAAGTGGCTGTGCGATGTTGTTCAAAACAAAACAAAGAATCCCACACGAGTTTTCACGATAAACACATTGTAAACGTCTGAATTTATCCCAATAAATAAGATCAAGTTATTTATGTAAATAAGCAATGCTATCTCACTCAGCATGCACACGTTATACTCATTAGATGGAGGCCTGTTTATAATGGCTGTGCTATTACACCATTTGATGCAGTCAGATGAAGCTCAAACTAGCTATCAGCCATCCTCTGATTATTGGTGCCAAAATTGTCCTCTGCTCGAGCTGAAATTGCCTGTGGTCTGCATTGTTGTGTTAGCCAGCTGATGTTAGCACACTTTGGTTAACTCATAGCTTCATATTGCACGTCAATGGACACATAATGACTGTGATCTAAAGACATTTACGTGACATCCAAGTGTCAGTGTGTTATTCTTATTTTTTCAAGTGCTTGAGTGAAACAGTTTTATACACAAGGCCGTCTCGTCCATGTAAACATGATGTAAACACGGCCGACAACATTACAGCTGGCGAGATTTGCGCTTCTCACTCATTAGACAGTCAGGACTCAGAGAGATCTACAGAGGATATTTCTGCTGTATTTAGTGTTAAATGTTGCAGATTCTTCATTTAATTAGCTATGCATATAACTTGGATAAATGTACAGACACTTTTGCATGAAACTTGTGAATTGAAGTTGTATTCTTATTTTTCACAAGTGGATACATAGTTTAAAGAGAACTGTGTGTTATGTCTGCCTGAGGGTCATGTTGACACAATCTGTAAATCCACATGAAAGACTTGATGGTTTTGCAATGTCTCAACAAGAATCTTTATCAGTTGGTCAAAAGGATTTGAAAAACATTGGCATGTCAGATATTGGACAGAAACTCACTATTTCAAAGTTGTTTTCCTTCTTAAAAGAGATGTTCTTCTCAGAAAACATCCTCAATACATTATGACTCACAGTCACCCAGAGCTCCCTGTTCAAAGCCTAACACCGCCTTCAGATGATAAGTCATGATAAAATCACAGAGAAAAAAAAAAACAATCTTAAGAAGTGAACAGCCTACTCCGTCAGATGCTGGAAAATGCAGCATTAAATAACCAGGCGGGGAAGTGATATGAGAAAACACCTCATCTCGCTCCTGTGGTGACATCGCTGTTCACAAACAAGGCTGTAATAAGCAGAGAGGTCAGTTATTCCCTGACCTGCGGACCCGAGCAGGGATCATTGTCTGCCAATTTAACCTGCTGCTGGTTTCCAGGCAACAAGTACGCTGTGAAGGCATCACATGCCACTCCAATTTAATGGTCGTGGTGTGTGTTTGTGTTTGTGGTGTAGAGGCAGCCAATTACATTTATTTGACATTTACATAGAATGTATTAACAAAGCATTTCAAGGGATCTTTTGCACTGGCACAAATATGTCGGATTTGTGTTTTGTGCGTTTGGACTGCACAGGCAGGAGTACACAACCTGTCCGTCAGCCTTTCAGCTCACCTCCCCTGCTCTGCCTTTGATTCCCACCTGGTTTGGATGTGCACAGAGCGAGTCTATCATCTGTGTGCAGCCTTCGTATGAGGCCGTGCTGTGATCCTGCAGCACTTCAAAGGACATATTTGATTAATAAGGTTTGTATATGACCTTTGCTCTTCTTTGAGAAACATAAAAAAGGTTTGTGTATATATGGATACTGCTGTGTGTGTGTGTGTGTGTGTGTGTGTGTGTGTGTGTGTGTGTGTGTGTGTGTGTGTGTGTGTGTGTGTGTTGCACAAGCAAAGCCAGGACACAAATCAGTTTGATGGATGAAAAATGGAAAGACAACTCCGATTCCTCTCCAGTCTTTCAACGGGTTGTGTTTTTGGTAATATGTACTTAGAAACTGCTTGTATGCTGACAATGATGTCATTATCTTCTTCTTATATCATTTCTCCCATAGTGACATTAGAATGTCATCGACCTGAAGGTGGCAAAGAGTGACGGTAATGTTATCCACATATTTAGATAATTACATATCCAGCTTCTCTGTGACATCAGGCTTTTCACCCCAACTTCCGTTTGAAGCACTCCTAGTGTCAAATAGTTGATTTGAAGCACATGTTGGCCTTAAATATATTGCTGAAGGTAAATATTAAGGGACATCACAGATTACAAACCTGTTTGAAAAGATGAATTCTTCTCCTGCATGTTTCAACATTAAATATATTTTGAATGTATGAACAGAAAAAAATGCTCAAACTAAGCATCTCACTGTCCTTAAGTGTTTCATTAATAGCTTTATATCACCTCCACGCAGCATCCACCTGGCGACCTCCTCATGACCTTCATACTTTCATTAGCCCTGCTTTCAAACGCTTTGCTTTTGAGTCACGCAGCGGTTATGTGATCTCCAAGACAAAATGACAAGAAAGGAAGGCTCCCAATGTTAGGGTCAGCTCCCAAACTGACCCGCACGTTCAGCCCATGCCGAGTGCTGACCTTAAAATCGTGGACACATTAGCATGTAAACAACTGCTGGACTCAAATTTGTGGACATTGAGCTAAAGGGGGGGGGGGGGGGGGGGCATACCAGGAACTGAACCCTTAGCTGGTAGAAACAATAACTTATGGACACTTGGTGGGGGGAAAAAGGGGGGAAAGTTGACAGTTGAAAAACAACTCAACACAGACTGTGCGAAGAAATATGGCTTTGAAAAAGAGTAGACAAGGAGGTCATGCCATCTAAATAGATAAATGTCACAGAAAACCAGCACTAGCTACATGAGCAGTTTTTTCTTTCCTCTTAATTGTGAATAGACGGTCATTTATCTTTGGTCCAAATCTGATTGGGTGGCTGATTTTCTTGCTGTTCTTTACATTTGTTTCCCATTCAGCCACCCTCACACTTCCAGGATGCAATAAGTCTCGAACGAAAACATCTGATTGAGTACCAAACCTCATACACAAGCATGTTTAGACCTGCATGTTTTCATGAAATAAATGACCGCAGGGGAGTGATTAAAACAGCACAATAGTCTATAGAAATAGACTATTATATAGGTGTGATTTTCAAGGCTGTCGGAAGGAGAACAATAGAGCAGGAAGTGAGGGGCTGCATGTGATGGCGGGAGATACACCGAGATTCCCCGTCTCATTTAACTCCTCTGACCAGAGTGCTGAGAGAACTTCCTGTATTAGAAATAGGCTAATTTGTAATTCCTCTAATCTTGGTTCAAGACCCAGGCTAAAAATAGTCCCTTTGTAAACACATGTGTGAGTGTTTTGAGCTTGTTTTGTTTTTTTGCTGGCTGGTCAGTAACAGTGTCTGTAGGTTGAGGAAACAGCAGGGTGTCAGGTGGAGGGAAGACAGCTGTGGACACATTTGTCCAAATTGACAGAAAACAGGACTCCTTTTCGTGCCAGGAAAAAAAACATGATGGATGTTGTTTTATTACCAAGAAAAGCAGCATGGATCTTCTTAGGGTTGGTCCTGACTAATGCAGGATCAAAATGTTTTTCTAGTCCCAAAATAAAATGTCTCAGAGGGAGCCCATTAGCAATCTTCTTTTCAACTCTTACTCCAGTTCCTTCAGCATTTACGTCCTTCCAGCTCCATAGACTGTACAATTGTATACAGTCTATGTTCAGCTCTTACAAAACTGCTTTGAAGGAGTTTATCAAGAAATGGCAAACTGATGTTTGAAGTAATTTTTCATGCTGGAGATGCAACAGAGTGAAGTATATGTGAAGTGATTCTTGAGAACAATGACTGCAGATGCATGTTGAGCGACCCTCTGTATTCATCCACTTCTTTTTTTTATGTTTATTTCATGCTTTTTATACTTTTATTGAGAGACAGCACAGTGGATATAGTCAGAAATCGGGGGGAGAAAGAGAGAGAGTGGGAAGGACAAGAGCCACAGGCCAGATTTGAACCCGGGTCGCCCTCCGATTGATTTGCTTCTTTGTTTAGATTTATCTCTTCCCTCCACTCGTTTCAACGAGGAATATGTTGCAGAAATGCTGAATGGGTTGTGTGATGCAGAAAGCTCAATCAAATGCATAATCAGAGAAAAAGACAAAAACACACCAGCCCAGACAAAAGCAACAGAACAATGTTGCAGTTCTAGTCATTGCTCATAGCTGTTTTTTGTATTTGTATAATTTTTTTGAAACTGCATCAAATCTTTTGGGCCATTTGTACTTGTCAGCCACCGTACAGACAACTCTCTGATAAATGTGTCAGCCTCACTCCATTTGTCTCTCTAGCGGCTCAGTAACCAAGAGGCTGTGCAGTGAAGTGGATCTTGGGAATGATTTCCTTTTTCTTCCCTCCTGTCATCAAGAAACAAAATACAAACACTGATAGAATATATTACTTGTAGTCGCAGGTTGATATATATTTTAGACAAAACATATTGAAGTGATTCCTTTTTACAATAATCAGAGAATGCAGTGGTACAAAGACCCTCTTCATGGCACTCCTCCAGTTTTTCTTGCTTATTTGAAGCCATATTTTTTTCCATACTCTCTGGAGAAACCCAATCACTGCCTCCTGCAGCCTTTGCTTGGTCTTCACTGACTGACGACCTGAGCTGGGGATCATATTAGCATGGCCTGCCTTTCAGATGTATGCTCCTTAATGATTGACATGCCTAACGAGATACAGAGCAGGTTCTACGCGTGGGATTTGAGACATGCGCATTAGAACTATACAGCAATACTCCTTTCATACCGCCTCAAGTAGAAATCATGGCTGCATAATCCCAGGTGATACCAGCAGGGATTGCCCGATGTTTATTTTATTCCCCTTTTTATTGCCGACCATAACCACCTCTATCCTTTATTGCTGTACTTACCTTTCTCCTACCGATTATAGGGACTAATATAATTTCCTGTCGGACTTCCCCTCCCATAAGTCTCTCTGATATGACTGCCAGACTCTTGTTATAAGGTCAGATGGTCAGAGATAAGTTGAGCAGCAGAGGATCAACAGGGATGGGAGGTTTTAGTTACTAGGAAGGAAACCTACAAATATGGTCAGTATTAAAGCATTTAGGGGAATGTGCATGCTCAGAATAAGATGACATGCTGATATAACCTTTTATTCTATTATAAAGTTTGTGTTTAATTTGGATTAGGAAACATCACGGCATTATTGCGTTACACATTTAAGGTTTCATAAGAGGTGTTAACACATTATTTCAAGAAAAAGGAAAGGAATTCAATAACTTGATTAGACAATAATATCATTAAAAATCAAATGAAATTATATTACGTTCCTGGTGGAGTCTGACAGACAATTAGTGAGTCAGATCATTCATATTATGAAAAACATTTACTCACTAAACTGGTACCTAATCACACAGATGAGCTTTTATTTGCCGAGATTCTGAAATATTACTTTTATTTGAAGCAACACAGGACAATGGCGGCAAATGTGGCAGGGAAAAATGTTACTCTTAATAAAACACATGCCTTGGTGTAACCACTTTTCTTTGGAGCTACTTTCGACCAAAGAAACAAATGTCCTAGTTAAAACAGTCGGCTGTGTGCTCTGTAGATCCTCCAGAGAAACAGAGATGTTGTTTCTGGAAAGACAAGTTCAACAAGTCAAGAAAAAGTTTGGGAAATGAGCTTTCCTTCTTATCCAAGGGTTGGAGAAAAGATCACGACCAATCTCAAAAGGTATGGTGAGAGTGAAGCTACAGCCAGAAGCCCATTATTTTTGCATAAACACACGAGAAGGGGGTCCTATCTTGGTCCTAAAGTAACAGTATCGACCTAACGGCGCCTAAGAAGCAAAGTCATTGCCTCAAAGCCTAGTTAAAGTCCCAAACATAACCTCCACACAACCCTAAGTGGACATGTTCACACTCTTTATGAACGATGAATGGCATTAAATCAGGTTTATTAGTAAAGTGTTGGGAGGGGGATCTTTTAAAGAGGCAGGTTCGCTGACCCCCTGCCCTTTTTCCAGTTGGATGCTAACGTAAGATAACCTGCTTTTGTAGCATCATTCTTATTGTGCAGACATAAGAGTGAAAAGATCTTCTTATGCAACTGAGAAAAGTAAGAACATTAACGTGAATAAACACATGTTCCAGAAATGCTGAAATATGAATTTTCAATGCCTTTAGGTGTCTAAAACTGTCACATTATTCGTTCACGAGGTTGAACTGACCCTTTAATGTAATAATGTTGCAGCCAGAAATACACCGTACAAACAGCTGTATTATGTTTATTTACAGAAACAGGTACATTTACATTCTGTTTACATTTTCTGTTGGAAGTCTTGCGGAGGTGGACAGCTTGTTGACTAGAAGCCTCTTATTAATAGAGCGTCTTTGTTATTCTGTTTCATAATCCTTGATCTTGGCAGCATGTAAGTGCTTGGATTGGCTGGAGATGCTCTATAAACTCAAAATTGCTCAATCAGTCTTAAGCAACAATAACACTAGAGATTGCAGAGGTTGTGTAGCAACTGAATGAAGCCTAAACAGTGAAATGAGCTGTGGCTGCGAAAAACACAACACGGAGCCAGTGTAGCAAACAATGCATCAACATGTATATTTTTACATATATATTTAGAAGATATTTCCATTATTTTCAATGTTCACAAGCCAGTACAGACAAATAGAATTCATGTTGAACAGATTTACAAATATTACTCCTATTTACACGTATTGAAGTGCCTTTTTATGTACAAATATACAAAACATTAAGATACAAATGCCTTCATACAACATGCAATGTGCATGTGCGGTTGTAAAGGTGGTCTGGGAACCATTCTGGTGCTGCGTGCAAAATAATGTGAGGAAAGTTTTTTTTTTTTCACGAGTGCAACACAAGCCACACAACAGACCCCCCGCAATGGTGCAGGATGTCAGAGGGAGGAGGAGGGAGGAGGGAGGAGGGAGGAGGGAGGAGGAGCGGGGGGAGTGTGTTGACGTAGCATGTTTGGAATGTGTAAGCTACCCCCAAGATTTTTGTGAACGCCACAATGAGGGGGAGGGGGAGGACGGATCCGGGGGTTCATAGGTAGGCTCTTCCAGCTGTGGCTAGCCTCCCTTTTTTCTAACCCTCCTATAATCTTTGTTTGTCTGCTTTTGTGTTCGTGACAAGGTAAACGGTCTTCTTGTTGCAGCATCCACACAAAGGACATATAGTAAGAAGGTGGATGCACAAAGTCCTGTATTCATGTGTGTGTGTGTGTGTGTGTGTATGTGTGTGCAGCTGAAAAACAAAGCAAAAAAAACAAAACAATTTATGTCTGGTTCTGACAAAAAAAACCGAACAGAAAAAAAAACACAAACGGAAAGCTAAACACAAAGGATGAGGTGCTGTATCGATTACTTAAAGACACGCTGTCTGGAGGAGTTCTTTTCACCACAACACACCTCCTGCTTGGCTGCTGTTTTACATTTACAGGAAAAGGTGTTTAGCGGAGCTGCAGGGAGACACAACCACTGTGAAAAGCCTCTGTATTCCTGGAGAGGAGCTTTTTATAAATACAGTACATTTAAAAGAATCTCAGCAAATCTGTTGCGTCTACTTAAGGCTGTTATATTTTCCAGTATAAGAACAAACATAATGTATTATAAGTAACTTTTGCAATTCCCTGTCCTATCTGATTTTTTTCAAACAGCTTCCCTCTAGATCTTGTTTACATGAAAAACTGATAGATTTGCTTGATTATGTTTGGCTTTTAAGAAACTGTCCATTTTACCCAGAGCTAAGATAAATTAAATCTGCGTTTTAATCTTGATTCCCCTGCAATACATAGTTTATTTCCCACCCCTGTAAACAGAGTTGTCTCGCTGTGTGATCAATCAGCCTGAATGGAGGACTTTGGAGAATTGTCCAGCTCTCTCCAGTTGCCTGTGCTCCCCGTTGGGCTTCGATTGGTCATTTTAGTCAGCAGTGTTGTCCTGCGGAGACTGCTGTCTGAGTCCTCCTTCTTGTAGTCGGGGTTCAGTCTCAGGCAGCAGGAGAGGCAGTGCATAAAATCCTGGAGGAGGTGACCGCTGAAGATCATGTAGATCCACGGGTTGCAGCAGCTGTTGAGACTGGCAAGCAGCGCAGACAGAGTCACCGCTGTGTTCTCAGAATCTGGAGAACAGAGAGAGCAAAGAGGAAAAAGGATGATCAATGTGCAAAACATCTGGTGCAGGCTAGGCTGCAGAAATGCCTGGCTAATGCAATTAATCTGGTGTTGAAATTTAAAATCTGTCAAGTCTGCAAAGAGCAGAAAATCTGCCATACTGCAGAAGTTCAAAAAGTTAGTTTTCCTTTCTAATCAGATTTGTTTTAAGCCTATTTGGATCAAGTGTTGTTTTCATCATATCACTGAAGTAGTTTTGACTGGTGCACATTTGTAAAAGAAAAAAAAAAACGGATGCGAGAGCAGCTTAATCACCCAATTACACGTTATTTTTTCCTGGTTTAAATTGTTTTGACTTTTTAGAATTTTAAGATTAAAGATCTAAAAAGAAGCCTCCTCAATGATGTTTACATTTTCATTGTAGTGTCGCACTTGACTCTTTCATACAAACAAAGTGGCATGTAAACTTAATATTCGTTTATATTGGCTATACCATTTTAATTTGACTCATCAGTAGAGTCTGTCTTTAATGCATGTAGGCATATTTTGATTTTGTATGCCAGATACATTCGTGCGTAATGGCTGTGCGCACTAAGAAAGATTGTTTACGCACTATGAGTTTTAACGGAAGGCTGGTTCTGCTTCTGCAGTCATCTAAAGTGTTGTTTTATTACTGCATGTCACATCACTAATAAAGCTGTGGGAAATTTAATTAAAATAATAATTGAAACATTCCTTCAGCACTCACCAGCCCACTGGAAGTTTTCGTCCCACACAGACCACATCTGAACCGTGAAAAACGGCGCCCAGCAAACAATGTACGCCAGAACTATCACAAAAGTCATTTTAACAGTCCTCAGTTTGGCTCTGGAGATTGTTGTAACGCTGCTGACTGAATTCTTCCCAATTAGCCCGTTCTTAGCAGCGGCCCCACCAGTTGGTTTTCTTTTCTTGTACTTGATATTTTTCCATATGCTGTGGCAGATGAAGCCGTAACATATCATAAGAATAACAACGGGCACGAGGAAGATGCCCACGGTGATCCAGGTGATGTAAGCCTTGGCGCCCCACGGTTCGATAAAGTGCGCCCAGCAGTCGTAGACCTCCGAGCCGTTCTTGATCTCGCTCAGGGAGAAGATGAAATACTGCGGAGTGCTGAGCACCAGGCTGCACATCCACGTGGAGACGATCATGATGTAGGAGCGCTTGGTGGGCTGCTGGAGGGTTTTCAGTGGGTGGCAGATGGCGATGTACCGGTCCAGGGTCATCATCACCATCATGTAGGTGGAAGCAAACATTCCCATCACCTGGAGGTGTTTGACGATCCTGCAGAGAAAGTCCGGACCGTAGAAGCGGTAAGTGATCTCCCAGCAGAGCTGCGGCAGCACCTGGAAGAAGGCGACCACCAGGTCAGCTAGGCTCAGGTGTTTGATGAAGAGGTGCATCCGCGACATCTTCTTCTTGGTGTTGTACATTGCCAGCAGGACACTTAAGTTCCCAATCACAGCAACCACAAAGGTGATGCTCAGGACCAGTATCTCGATTTGAGCCACCTCCTCGTTCCGGGCATACGGATCGGATCCGTTCAGGTGGACGGTGTCGTTTTCTGGCGTCCCCATCATCAAGTCATTGGCGGGACTATAGCCCCGAGACTGGTTCCCTCCACTCAGGAGCAAGGCATAGTCAGGAGTGTGCATGGCACTGCCCCTCTGTGCGCCCCAGCAGATACAGAGCCAGAGGGGCTGTTAAGTGCCTCCGATCCGTATATGGAGCTACCTGATGCTCATAGAGAAGAACACGCTGCTCTCTGACTTGTGGCTGCTCTCAAGGCTTTTTAAACCCGAGTCAAGTTTCAATCGGCGTGTGCGTAAAGGGAATACACTGTAAAAAATGAAACACCTTGAAAACTCATTGGATCTTAATCTTAACACACGTTTTCCTCCTTTGTGTCCTGGAAGCCATGACAGAACTAAGGATCATTTTTAAATCTAGTTGCTGAATATTTATATACATTTTCGATTGCAATTTTAATTTGAGTAAACGTTCAATGAGATTTTTTTAAATTTACAACCTTACCAAAAATAAATACGTTTAAACACTTAAGAAATAATAAGCAGCGATTTTTCTTCTTTTATATCTTGCTTAAAGTTCACTCTGGTGAATAACTGCATTGTTTACAGTGTGCAGCCTCTTTCCCATGGAGTATAGGTACACACCCTCCACATCACTCCTGTACTTCCCACTCACAGTTTTAGCCACATATCTAGAAAGCAATTATGTTTACTTAAAAAAAACACAACTGTCAAAGTCAGAGGGAGTACTTTGAGCAACCCATACACAATAAAACAGCTTAAGGTCAAAGTGTGAAATGCTAGTTTACACAAAGTGATAGTCACACGCTCTACAGTGTTTCTGCAAAGTGAACTAACCATTATAAAATCCTCTGTATCCTATTGCATTGGACATCTCTTGTTGTGATTTTAGCATAATGTAAACTGCAGATTTTTAATGCATTTCTTAATCGGCTTTTAAAATCTGAGTCTCCATTTAATGTAATAGGAATGCATTGACCAACACACTGGAATGTTGTTTGCGTTCCTCTGCAGAGCCCGGTGCGATGATGGACCGATTAAATTGTTTATCTGAATTGGTTTGATCCAAGAACCTGATTTTTGATCAAGTTAAGCGTTTCAAAAGGTAAACTTGAATTTCAAACTGCAGGAGTCTGGTTTCGATAATAAGTTACGAAAGAGGTTATGTGCTGTGTTTTTCCACTAATAGTCAGTTGGTTGTGTTGTGGACTTTAAAAGGTTGAGTTTCACTTAAATCCCTGTGTTGTTGTTTTTCTGAAGTTGCTATCACAAAGACCTTTGGAAACTTTTTTTCCCTCAGTTTGCTTATAACTTCAAGTAAAAATGAAATCTGGCCAAATAGTTTTGATGGTGTTTGCACATAAAATGTAGTCAATAACGTCACAGCATTGAAACATTCTTAATGTAACAGTTGACCGTAAGAAAGAAGTATAGCCACAGGGACGTAACTAAATGGTTTGTGTACAACTATTTCGAGTTTGGTATTTTTTTAGATGACACTTTTTTTTTTGGGTGACCATATTTGGTCGAGAGAGGGAAGCTTGAGGGGGGAAAGGTCTAGCAAATGCAAAAAACAGTTTGGTCGGCAATGTGCATCTGCAACTGTAACGGGAAAATGGAAATGGAAATATAGGATGCTCACTTTGACCAGAAAAAAATATTTTATTGGCTTTTCATGTCTCTTTTGATAAAACAGGACCTTGGATAGAGTCTGAAACATGAATGAGAAACTGGGGAATGACTTGTGATAAAAAGCCAAAGGTGAGAGTCCAGCCCAGAGCTGGTGCTTTAAGGCCAGGCAAGTTTATTTATACAGCACCTTTCAGACACCAAGCAATTCAAAGTGCTTTAAGTGGGAAAACCCATGTTCATCAGATGCCTGTAAACAGTTTTGTAACATGTTAAAAAACAGCCTGAACCTTAAAATATGTTTAAGCACAACCAAATGCTCAACAAGGACTTTTTAGGTTGATGTGGTCACATCTAGTCAATTGCATGCCATGCCCTTAAATATTACTTTCTTGGCTGTCTATTTTCTCCCAACCGGATCATAATTCACTATATCAATATCATACTGTATTTAAGGAGGACTTCAAACAAGAGATGTTGACCATACACACCAAAGGGAAATATTTACTGAGCTAATAAATCAATGAAGAAGTTGCATAATTTCCTCATCTATATACAATCACACTTTTTTGCAGAGGTTAGTGGCCCCCTGCTGGCCCAAATCATAGAGTGGAGGTTCATGTTTCTACATTGCCTGCATGTTTTTGACGCAGTGGCTGTGTACACTGCAGTCTATGGCATAAACACCTTCATTTATTAGAATATAGTGAGAATATATTTAGCTTTGATTTGGTTTTCCGCACTGAAAGACATATTCCAAGCACCTACTACAGTACATTCTCGGAGAAAATTTTACAGTGTTTCTGCATTACTGGTTAAAGGTTTAACCCTGAGCTTGCTGAAAAAATAATTTCAGAGGTTAAAGCTTAAAGCAGATTAAAGCAAATACTTCATCAGAAAACAGCCATCATTTTCAAAACACCTTTCATTTCAACGCTTCACCTTGAAATAACCGGCCTTCTGAGTTTCCTGCATGTTTTATCTTCTCTTCTCTTTCTGTTAAAGATTCCATCCTTCCATCCTCCTCTATTGCACACTTGTCCTGCACTTCTTTACATAAGTGAGCCGTAACAATGTCAGTTGCTTATTACAGTTTCCATAACGAAGGCACATAATTGCCAACCGTCCGAGGGTATCCGGCAGCTCCTCAGCTCCTCTGATCCATGTGCTGATAGTGAGCACAGTTATCTTTATTGTGTTCACTGCAGGCTCTGCTCTCTTTCATTTCCGATGGCCCTCGCAGTGAGTTGTACAAACTGGGGCCTCTTCCAAAAGTTTCCTGTTGGCCGGTTGACCTAGCTTACAGGTTTAATGAAGTTTTCTAATGTTTTCCTATGTTAGTCTCTCCTAATCTTCATCATCAGAACCCCAAGCGAGGAACATTTCTGCTGCCCTGGGCGTCTGCTGACCACCTATCCACCTCCCCCTATGGGAGCCTCTGTTATGTGACTGATTTCTAACACACTTATACACTCTGGTACAGTCCAGTCTTGTCCTGGGGGGGGTTCAAGGACAGTATAGCGGATGTCTCTCTTCACGCCGGACTCAACCGCGTTTACCCTCATCTCTTGTTTTTGAAGACGTTCATCTGAGACGTCCTGTGCTGTTATTACAGCTCCAGGCTCAGTTTGTCTCATCAGCGTCAGAACATTAAGACTCAGTTCACCATCCATAACAGAGGACATTTTGTCTGGGCCCAGGAATCATGGGAATGCATCGTGTGATCTCGAGTAGCCAGAGAAGTCGGTCTAAATCATTTACAGGGTGTTTCCCTTAGTTCACAGGATAAAGGTTCTGTAGACGGCTCTCTCTTAGTCACTTTACGTTGTTTGTTTTATCCTTTGGGATAGAAACACCTTATTAGGGAGTTTCTTCTGATGTAAAACATAATGTCCTTCTTCCATGACTTAAAATGCCTGTGAAGTTTTTTTTAGCTGAATATTTAATTGACTGAAATGAATACTGATGCCTCTATATGACCTTTAAAAGCAAACAGCACCATAAAGAATAAGATCAACTATTTCAAAATAGTTCTTTTTTATGTCTGTATACCGCTGTCAAAGGGTAGGTGTTCTACAAAGAAACAGCACCCTGCCAAAAGAGCCTTTTTATTTGACATTTTGGATACCAGAGTCATGCTGAGTGAGTCAGAAAACACAACAAACTCATGTGCAGGACAAGATCAGAAAACGGGGGCGCCAAAATCAACAGTAAAATTAAAGTTCCCCATAGTACCTTATCTTATCAAAAAGCTTTGAGAATAAAAAAACCTTTACTTTTTTAAACCAACAAGTGGATGAATTTGGTTTGTTGCCAGCAAAGGTCTCGGAGCTCAACTGCACTGTCGTAAACACAGTGTATTGACATAGCCAGCTCAATTTCAAATTAATTTCAATTCAACTTTATTTGTAAGGGACCTTGTGCAATTAAAACATAAATGTATCCATTTGATGCATTGCACCAGAGTTAGCCTTAGACTCTGTGACGGACTTGCAGCCTACCATTCCCAAAGCCATCGTATCAGTCAGCACACAGCAGGGCTTACTCGATTCTTTTTAGCCTGACTAAGACTGCTTTGTGAACCAGTGCCGTAATGTCCTACGCACTTCTGCCAAAGTCAAGAGTCTCCCTGTTGAAAGTTATTGTAGATTGACTTTAAAGCTTCTATTTTGACGTGAAAAAGTGACATACTGTATTGTTGTTTTAATTGAACCACAAATAAAGACATTGAATTACTACTTTGTGCAGTCCTCCTTAGATCTGTGTGAATTTTCTTTTTATTTGCTGTGTTGGCAGAAATAAATGATAACATATTGTTGAACATTAACAAGTCTCTCAATCTTAAGAGGATAGAATGCATCAGAAGGGATCGTTGTGTGTTCAGATGCACACAGAAGATTAATACATTGTTTATGAAGCTGCTATTTGTAATACCTGGCAAGAGAAAAATCTCTGATCTCAACAGACTGCACACGCTTCCCCTTGTTCTGTCTGGCTTATACCATTAAGACCTTACGCTATCTCTGTCACTTCATCTTGCCCCTTATTTGACATAAACTGTGTGTTATGTAAAGAAAGACACAACACATTCTCTCATTGTTTTTTACAGTATTAATAAAAGCACAAACCTTATTTTGTCTCCCAGACGACTGCAGTCTCTCCCTATGAAGATCCCGTCAAACAAAACATTTAATTACCTGTTTATTTTATGGATGAAGTTATGAGAACTAACAGGACCTCCGCAGAGGCCGGCTGTAATACATTTCTTATGTAAGTCAATATGTAGGGTTGTATGCTCGCCTTGGCCTCGAGGCCGAAGATAAATCAGTGCCTCAGTAAACATCACATTCAGGTTTATAATTGTGAAAATCCGTACCAAGTACACACAGGGTTATGCAACCTGAACCCTACGTGGAAGAAATAATGAAAACTTAGATGCTTCAGTAGCAAGGCGCTCTCCTCGTCTCTGTGTTTGAATTTGAATAAGTAGAACGCTTAAACAATTGTTTTCTTTTTTATTCATCTTTTCTTTATTTTTTATACATACTGGGGTAAAATCAACATCAAATATGCGACTTAACAAGGACACTGATGTATATAAAGAGGCTGTATGAATCCTGCAAACCATAAAGAGGAATGCCCAGCTATCCCTGCTTTATAAAGGCCTTATAATCACCACTCAGCGCGCAGCAGGAGGCTTTTTAATGAGTTTGAAAAGACAGAAACTAATAACCTATGATTACAACATTGCATTATAAAAGCATGTGCCATAATTGGGCACACTCAGTCCCAATAAGAAAACGTTTTATTACGCCCCCTCAAAGCTGATGACAGGGTTATCCTCTGCCAACCTCCAAAGAACTGATTGTCGACACAGTTTGATTCAAGATGTTTTACAATGATTGTGCTTCAGACCTTTCAAGTTCTTACAAATATCTTCATAGAAAAATGAAACAAAAAAATTACCCAAAAGGGGTCATAGAAAAAATTGTTATGACTGAAAATAGCCGGCCCTGAAACTAATTGTTCCTGTTTCTAATGACCCATCATGATGTTCCAGATCATTTCCTCAGCTGTAGGCGGACTTCAGATCTACACGTATTCACATGTTCTGTGTGCTGATCGGCTCTTGAGCTCTCACGTGGACATTTCAGTTTGATGCTGGCTTCTGTGAGACACTTGGGTCATTAGCTTCACATTTCACTTTACGTTAAATAGCATTTTGGTTGAAGCATTATTAGATAACTCAAAGCCTGTAGACATTTGGCTTGTAGTAGTTCAAATGCATGAATGAAATCAAAGTTTGAAGTCTCATTAAGAAACAGGGAAAATCTGATTTGCGACCGTCTGAAAGCAGTCAAAGAAGAGCTACCATTAACACAGTGAAGTCCTCAACAATGTGTTTGAGTCATCTGAGGCAGAATCAAAGCAGATGCCTTCATCACGAATCATTTATTTCTATCAATCACTGAGTAGATAATAGTTTGCTTTTAACTCATCTTTATAGGTTCTGTCTATGGATACAGAAACGATGGGCAAGTGACACGATTTTATGGTGAAGGAGCACCTGCACCTTTTTTTTTTTAAAGGCCAAATTAGGGATTATCTTTGTGCATTCCCTCATTCGAGTTTTAACTTTAAATCCAAGCTGTGAAGTCTCTGTGAAACCGGTGTGAACCCAAAGGCATCACTCGAACCATAATACTTAGAATTTTAGTGATTCAAATAAGCTTGAATCACTAAAAACCTCTTTGAGGCTCTTTATAGATAAGATAGATCTCACTCTTTTTAAATACTTTTCTTTAAATGCTTACATCACTGTTTAAATGGGCCAGATTGGAAAAATGAAAAGGTGGTGTTCTTGAGGTTGTCAAAACAGGCAAGAAGAGAAAATAGCTTGAATGCTTAAACACAGGAACAATATATGATCTGACTAGGAGTAGAAGGAAGTGGGCAGATTAATCATATATATGCTATCTGGATGCAGAAATACAGAAATAGTGCTCAGGTGAGGTTTTTTTGTCCGTATGGATCAGTATGATTACAGTAATCGAGGCATCAGAGTGTCTTCTCCCCTGCTGTTTAGTACTTGATTTGAAAAAAGAGCTGGCAAATGGGTTCACTCATTGATCTCTGATACACTTGGCAGGAAATAGTAGATTGATTCAGGACAGTTTGCTAATGGTTGCACCATTCATTGGTGGTGTAACTAAAGGTTGAAAGGAACACCAGCAGCAGCCGTGGCTCTGTGGACAGAAAACCATCCTGCTCATGTCTTCTTCGATCTCAAATCTCATCTCTGGCTGTCAGCTGTCTATTTCTTTTGAAACAGAACCTTGAAAGGATCAGAAAAAGGCAACTTCAGATCAAAGATGAAATGAGAATGAGAATTTACAATAAACACAATTTAATGATGCTATCTATCGGCCAGTATTATGTAACAAAATAGTCCCATCTAAAATATACAAGTATCAGCTTATTTTACACTTTAAGCTTTCTGGCTAATTTTGCATTATCTCATTGGTGCAAAAGCAATGCCTTATACTCAGCTCAAAACATGACATGATTTATGGCCATATTGGTAATAGGTACATTTTTCCTCTCTATTATCTTCGTCTGCCTCTTAAACTCTAAACTGGACAGGCTTTAGTATATAAAATAAACTGTACATAACACAGCCTCCTCTGTGAAAGGTCCATGTCATGTCAGAAGCAGCTCAAAAGAACAACACCCACATGGTAAATGTAAGCACTTAATCTGATTTACTGTTACAAGGGGGGAAAAAAAGATCATTGATCTAGATTGACTGCACTTTGAAGGGCACCTGATTAATGGTCTGATATATTGTACTCGACCCCCCTGCCACAGCTAATAAAGCAGCAGCACTGAGCAAGCCGTATTCTCTTGTGGCAGCCTTTATGAACATCTGTTTTGAGGTATGATCACGTTGTTCCCTGTTTGAGGAACATCTACCACTATACAGTTCCCTGGAAAGCACGGCTGCTGTTAAAAAGAAAATAGAAAACGAGGCTGTTTGTAGATCGAAAGGTTTCCCTTGAACAAAGAGACTCTTGCATCATTCAAAGAAAGGAGAAACATAACCTTGATCTTGAAGCTAAATGTGTGAGCGAGAAAATACGTTCGGAAACACCTGATGGAATGGAGAGATGATTGTGTTATACAATCATGCATCAAAGAAGTCAGTGGGAGACATTTGAAAAGGATGTGTATGTGGTGCTGATGAGAGCGTTTCTTCAGACGGGGTGAAGCTCAGTTATTCCTATGAAGATAGATTACCTGAGTGGAAACTCCAAGGTTGAGTGGGTGAGTTCACTGTGCAGATGTGGTGCATGTTTTTGCATGCACGTGTGTCCATGCTAACAGTGGTTATGGGAAACTTGAAGGCATGTACATCTACACGCCTACAATCTATCAGGAGAGCACAGAGACTCTCTCACGGCTATTATTCTGAATGCACTCTCTGATTAAATATCAGCAAGCCTTTGAGGAGAATCGTGTTTTGTAACATTATTTAAGGATTCATGTCCTCTCTCTCTCTCTCTCTATCGCTCCCATTTTTTCCCTCTCATGTTTTGCTCATTTGAACCTCATATGAAATATTTGAGGATTAATTAATTAAATAAAATATACAGAAAAATGTGCCAAATTCTCAATGGCGGATGTATGTCTGAAAGTCATTGACAGACTTTGAATGGTGCATCACTTAGCATCCCAAGCCTTGTTTGCATTCTCCACATGCCTATCTTGAGGAAACAGAAGGCCCCATGCATACCACACAAGTATGGTGCAGACACACACACACACGCACAAAGACACAAACACAGAGTGGTCTGCCTTCACCATTGCAACACTCCAGTGACGGTTTCAATTCCCTTTTGATTTAACCGTAACAGGAAGTGATATTTTTTATGGATTCGAAAATCTGAATCGAATTATAAAACCAGGCCCTCTGTTATCTTGTCTTGCTTTTGGCCGGCCTCCAAAGAAATAACATATGGTACCAGTAAGTGGATTTCAGCTTCAATCTACATTTTGACTTGGTGGTTGAACAGGCAGTAGGGAGTCTCATCTCTCCAGAGACATAAAGCACCGTTCTGCAGAAGCTCAGAGGGGGAAATCATAAAAATACTCGCACAGGCCAACAACAAAACAAAACAGTAACCCTCAAAGTATGGGTCAACACGTTAATGATTATTTTCCTGTACATCGTTCTTTTTAAGGTAACTTAGCAACTTGAACTTTTACAAACATCATTAAGCAGAAATAAATCTGTGGGCGCTGAAATGAGCTCATCATTCTATCATTTGGAAAATACAGTGATGAAGAAACAGACCTGGTCAGTGCAGCAATAGAACAGCAAAATGTGACCTGTCAACATGAAACAAGAGTTGCTGTACATGTGTTCATTTAGTGGGTGGCTTCATATATTTAGCATGCAACCAAACTTACATTACATCACATGCAGGAAGTAAGAAATGCCAATACTCTGTTCATGTTTAAATGATCTGTTCTTCACACAGCTATTTCTTTTTTTTAAAGGTATATTTTTGTGGCTTTTTACTTTATTTTAGAGATAGGACAGAGGATAGAGTCAGAAAACGGGGAGAGAGAAAGTTGGGAATGACATGCGGGAAAGGAGCCACAGATCGGATTCCAACTCGGGCCGTCCGCATGTAGGACTACATCCTTGTACATTGGGATGCACGCACTAACCACTGGGCAACCAGCGCTGCGACACTAGTATTTCTCTCTGTAAACCTTTTAATGTTTACGCTCCAAATTTGAGAACTAAAAACCCTTACTTTCTGCTCCTTGCAATTTCAAAACCTTGCTTCTTAAGCTCTGATGCATTGAAGACGACTTATTGATAATTTTACATAATTGCATGCACTAGTAACCCCTATCAATACATATTCAGTATACACTTTAACAGATGGAACAAAACACATAGAAGAGGATTTTTGTTGGCATACACATGATGGATTTCAATGAGTTAATTTCGGAGCCTACATGTAAACCTTCGCACTAGTAAAGATGTTTCAACAGTACTCTCAGAGTCCCTTTTAAAAGTTGTAGTTTTATTTTCCTTGACACCTCATTGAGAATCAGAAGGTGAGTTGTGTTGGTGATTTGCCCTTTCCTGGAATGACCTGGTAAGCGAGTTGAAGGGCAAACAGAAATAGACTTGTGGAAGTTAAGCAGCACTTCGCTGATAATGAAACACTCAGAGCACTTCACCTTGGCCTTTCACCCAAAAACAATCCTCCTGCTCTTCTTCTTTCTTCGCTCTTATTGCGGGTGATTGACTCACTGTGCTGGTTGACGTTAATATAACACCATTCTAATGCACCGGCAGAAGATTTGTTTATTCCCGCAGTACATACCTTATGGTTTATATATATATACACAGTAGATGTACATCATGTTTAGTTGTGTGGAACAAATCCAGGCTCAGATACCGCTAAGGACGTTGACACAAATGTTCAGAAATGTTTACTGGAATGTTATTTGGAGACTTTAAGATTTCTAGGTCACAGAGGTCATCACACATAGACGAAGTCAAACGTGATATTCTGTGAAAAACATCAACATTGAGTGAGTCTGCTAAGCCTCATATTATGACAAGGTTCTCATTGCTTTGCCATGTTTATTATTAAATTCTCCCTCTTCAACAGTATCTACACATGGCTACAATGGCATGCTGAGGGTAAGGGAGAGATTGCAGTTGGGACTACATTATGATTATGGTAAGCTTAGTGCTAGGTAGTTAAAACACATTGTAATGGTTACAGAAAGCCTTTTTACTGAGGGCCTGTGAAGGGATGTGGAAGACTAAATGACAGCCAGATGTACTACTCTCTCACCTATTCCTGCACAGTTTCCCCCCTCAAGTTAACTCCATTGAGTTGCCTCCCTTTATGCCTGTATATGGTCTCAGTCATCCAGGTCATGGTTTTGAAGCTTGATCCAAAGGCAACCCTACGCCATAGGGGCGCTGGTGGTGCAGTGGTTGGTGCGCGTGCTCCATGTGTGGAGGCTGTTGTCCTTCAAGCAGGCGGCCCAGGCTCGAATCTGACCTGCGGCTCCTTTCCCGCATGTCATTCCCTAATCTCTTTCCCTGATTTCCGACCCTATCCACTGTCCTATCTCTACAATTAAGGCACAGAAATCCAAAAAATAAATAAATACATCTTTAAAAAAACCAAAAACCTCCACCATAGGGTTATGAGCGTACCTACAAGGGCAGAAGGAAGACAGAAGGAACAGCCTTGGTCAAGACTTCCTAAAACCACAGCACTAGCAAGATGTCCGAAAGACAAACACAACAGTCTGGATGTCTGGAATATCTGAAAAACGCAAGAGGATATTTCACAGACACAACATCCCGGTGCACTTCAAACCATCCAACAGCTTAACAGCGCAGTTGGTCGACCCCAAGGACAAAATTCAAGATCTTCAACCAAGTCCAGTTGCGTTTGGATCAAGCTTGGAATCTCCCTTTATGCTCAAATTTTCATATTTGGGTCACCAGCTTAGCAAAGTCGGTGGCAAACATACCCAAAACATCCTTTTAAGAATCACAATATGTTGAAACAGGGGCTGTGTTTTTGTTTTTCCCAGAGTCTCTGTTTTTTCTGCAATGAAGAAGTTTGGTCCATTTGCTCTGTGTACATCTGCTCAACATGTGAGACTGTCGTATTTCAGCCGTACATAAGCCCAAAAAGCCCCCATTGGGCTGTCACTGCCTCTGATGGTTGGATGCTTGGTGATTGTTTTTCTAGTTCACAGACTCAGCTGTTAGCCACGTTTCAATTTTGGAATTTGAGGTTGTAAAAATGTAAATGACTGCCCTTAGCCAGCCTTTTCTGCAGTGATCAGATTGTGTTCTGGATAATCTTCAGTCTAATACATTCCTCACCAAACATGGTAACAAAGTATAATATTTTATCTCCCTTTAAGTATGAGACTAATGGGTTTATATGTATTACACTGCTGACAGGCTTCCCAATACAGAAAACAAAACAGTGCAGTGAATTGTGTGGGATTGTAAATATTTTGCTGAGAGCATGAGACCAAGGCTGGAAAAGAAGCCGCTGTGTCACGCTGACTCTGTTTTCCTTCAAGGATGACCCAGAGATCCGGTTCACAGAGGAAACTGCTCACTATTGTCACCCCACATTGTCTTTAAAGAAACATCCCCTAACCCCGTCCTGCCCCACATACGTCATAAATGAAGAAGAAATGTCATAACATTAATAAAACCTTTATTCATAGAGCACCAGGTCATCACAGTAGTCAAATTCAGCTTCTTTCAGCACCAGACAATTTCACATTTAAAACCCATCCTCTCATAGCGTTCATCTCCTCCTGGCTTCACTCCTCATATAATGGCAGAAGCCATTAAGCAAAAAAAACCCAATTGTGCGTTTTCTTTTAGAATTCTCATTAGTTTGATTATTAAAATTTCATAAAAAGAGTCAAGACAGTCAAACCAAACTTTACTATCTACAAACTAAAGTTTGATTTAAGTATTACTAAGTAGAGTCTCTCTTTATACAATTATTTCTGGTCGGCAAAGAATCATTTGTTACACTTTTGCTGAGTTTATTTTAAAACTTTCCCTTCCTTTCTTTGCTGGCAGGAGACACTGACACTGACCTAATTCGACAGACAAGTTTCCTCTGTTTTACAGAGGCTTTTCATTTCTCCAATTTTAGTCATTTCTACCAAATATTATTTAGCTATATCACTGATGAAGGATTGAACTGTTGAAGAGTGGATGTAACTTAGGCAGCAGCACTCAGTTCAGATCTTAGCTGTCTGACTTCACGTTTTGAATTTTTATTTTGTTATTTACTTTTTCAATTTCACTTTAGTTAAATTACTTTAATGCTGGTTTGTTAAGGTTAATCTTTGCTGGTTGAATGCATAGCTGTAGTGTAGTTGTTACTAGTTTAGTGTTAGTTTTTTGTATTATGGGATAGAGCTTGATTGATATGGTATTTTAGGGACCAATAACGATATTGATATTAGGAAGAGGGAAAATCCGATAAATCGGCCGACATCTTACTTTGATTTATGTTCGATCTTTAGAGATAGATATAGATATTCACATAGTGCATTTATCCCTCAAATGCAGTTATCATACACTTAGATATATATATGTTTAGATCTGCAGCAACACGGCTCAGCACTGGATCAGCAATCATTTCACTGCGTTCCTAAAGGGTTTGAAAATGTCTTCTTTTTACCACACTGAGTTGGACTCTAATCTTTGCCTAAATGATTCCTGCAGAATGTAGCCAGCAGACTTAAGCGACTTTGGACCCCTGACATTGTACGCTTTGAAAATTCAAGAAATACTAAGAAAGAAAAGCTGTCATGCAGAATGCACAGAGGAATAAAACCGGTGGGAGAGCAGACAGAGAAGAAGGACAGAAGAAAAAACAGCATCTGATTACTTTTTTTAAAGAATACTTTTAAATTAATGAAATACATGAAATACAACTTGACGTGGCCATTGTTTTTTCTTAATTTTTCAGTGCAAGACATTTGCTATATTAATGTATAAACCTCATATATCTGCACACTGAACAGACCCATATCCTCTAAAAACAACTTAAGACGAAAGCTGAGATCATGTGAAATGTACTAACTTGTTTTTTTGTTAACTGAATGAAGTTCTGATAAATCTATCTGACAGGTTAAAAACTTGATGGTTTGGATTATTTACCTTCACATTGTGACAGATATACTCTCCAAATCTGTTTTCACCCTACATAAATTATGTGAGAGGTTTAAGAGATGGCAAATGGTGAGTCTGTTCATCTCAACATCTATAAAATATAATCCAAACAGTGCATTAAGTATACTCCCAGAGACATGATCAAACGCCTCCATGAATCCTAAAAAAAACTGTTCCCCTCATTAAACCCTTAAACTCAACTCTGTACATCAAAATGACGCGTTTATCATTTTTATTTACTCAAATCCTGCCATGCTTTAAAACGCTGGAGATTAAACCCTTCTCCTTTGTCTTCATTATGTATGTGCACATCTACAAAGATGAAAATATTCCAGGTCTCTACAGTGAATCTCCACCCACTCAGCAGTATGGTATTTTATTTAATTCTGTTTATTGTTCTCGACAACTGTAGAAACTTGAAGGTAACATAGAACAAAAGCTGTTTCCTTGACTTCAACCTCTTGCTGATAATTATTTTATAATAAAAGATAAACCATGGCATAGAGTATGTATGAAATGTACAGAGCTGTAAAGTTGTCCATGTTTTCACTGTTCAACATACCACCAGTTTGCCATTTGCTAACTTTTTAGAATAGTAAGTTGCTGAAAGAGGGACATATACCATCATACACCTGCCAATAAATCGATTCTCCCTCAGTGTATACTGGGACACTTATACATGCCAACAAATATCTATAGAGACTAAACCATTTTTTCTCTTGTAGTTTTATTCTGGTGTGAAGATGAACAATTTATTATGGGGCATACTAGGAACTGACTTACTTTTGGAGCCAGCTTCAAGTGGTCGTTTGAGGTACTGCAGTGTTTTCAGCACATCTGCATTGATTACGTTTCTCAGATTAAGTTTGGTAAAAGGATATAATTTATACGGCAAGAGTTTATGAATCTTCTCTGACTCTGTGTCTTGGCATGTGCCGAGTCCATAGATGGCAAGTGAAGTGGGCCCATTCTTTCAGATTAAAAGTAAATAGTCTTTAGTGAGCGAGCTGCTGCATTAGGTCACAGCGTGGGTCACATCTGTCACTGCAGCGACCAGCTCCATGCTGTTGACTGAAGGCTCTGGTGTGGACCCCGAGCCGTCGTCCTTCTCTTTTTTTTATTTTCCCTGTTGTTTTCTTTTGGGGTCTTGCAGGCGATGTCACAAGGTTGTCAGCTGATAAGAGTTTTATTTTGAAAAATGGGGCTGGCTTTGGGTTTATTCAGTCAACATGTGGCTGCTCAAACCTTTGCTCAGTATCATTAGTTTGATATGGGATGTTGGTTTAACCTCGGATTATTGGCCCTAGTGACACAACGCACGTTATTTATGATAATGAAGATTTATGCTAGGCAGAAGGGCATGCTGTAGATGCATTTAAGCAGAGGGTAATAGGCAAACAACATTTACAGAGAACCTTTAAACATGGGTGCACAAATGCTGTCAATACACTACTTTGGATTCAACATGTAAACCTTGCTAACAATTATTGACATTAAGCTATTGAACAAATGCACCTTCATGACTGATTCAGGTTTTCAATATGAGCCTGTTTAATTAGAATTGATGCAAAAACAATGGCTGTCGGCATTAATCTCCTCCTTTGCCTATAATGCAGTCGCAGGTAACTCTCTCACAACACAGCTCAAATGGAGTGGCTCCCACTCTTGTGTCAGCTGACAGGACGTGTTTTCTCAGGAGGCCACATATCGTGTTGGTCTTGACATTCCAAACAACACGAAGAGGAGGCAAAAATAAGCCGGCAGCAAAGTGTGGAGATGCACCTGTATTACAGGCTGACACGTTCTTTAACGTATATGTTATCTTCATTTAAATGCTTTCCAGTTACAGAGCTGTTGTTGTTTTGTATGAATACTGAGAGATTGAAAACACTACCACATGCTTTTGATCCTTCATTTGTTTCCATATTTTGCTTGAATGGGTACCTCATTAAATATTTAAGCAATTTCTCTTTCAGAAAGCGAGGGAAATTAAAGGACAAAATCAGAGTCTAAGTAAATGCAACCTGTTGATTTAAAAATTAAAAAAAAGGTGATTGTGTTGTTAATGCATTTATGTCCAATTCTATTGGCTTTTTTTTACTAAATGACTGCCCTTTAAACAATCTCTATGGAATCTATACACAAGGTTTGGATTTTCTGCATGAAAAGTGTTCTGACATTTAAACTGGAGCCACAAATCTGCTTGATGCTCTGTGGCGAAAGCCAATCATGGCTTAGATTCCCTGGAACACATCAGAAATGATCAATCCAACCTCCAGTCAACAAACAAGCATTTTATTCTCCTCTTGAGGACCGATCTGACAATGCTTGACTTTATACTTTTTACAAATCTGCATCATGATGTTGTTATTTCGACAAACTTGTTAACTTCAAGTAAATCACAGGGAAATGTTTTATTTTAATTTTATTTTCGGACTCATACTGCTGAAGTGAGAATGAAACATTTTCTCTTCAAACGCATCATATCTGGTTTGTTTGACTCGGAAAAACAACTGAAGTGTAAACATTTTAGGTTTTGATTGAACATGAAGCCATTTGTCAGACTTTTTCTGCCAGGAGCCTTGACTTCCTTTCTTTATACTCCTGTATACTTTATATACATATACTTTATGCTTCATGAATTCTAAATGACTCAACTTCAGTTGTTTTTGGTTTCCCACAGGAGAATCATCATGAACACTTCCTCTGTACATCTTGAATATCATAAGCTCATCTTCACAGCTGTCCTCTGGGTCAGTTATGCTTTGAACACAGTGAAACAACACTTAAGACATTTCATTGTAAAATATGCTTCTTTTCCGACATCTGGCTTCCTTTTTATTGATTTTTGAATAGTGCCGGTTTGCAGAAAATCACAAAGACCGATAACGGAAGCATGAATAGCTTCTGGATGACACAACAGTTACATAACTGTGTTTCGATAAAAAAAAGGTTTTATTAGAGCCAACTCTCAGTTGTCATTACTGGAACGGAGGATGGCGACCACACTTGTTTGCAGCTTGACGGAACAGCTCCATAGGAAGTGGTATCTAAGTGCCATGATTAAAGGCATGCCAGTGATTCAGCCACAACTCTATGATCATGACTGGCCTTAAACTGTGCACAGCTTCTGTTCCCCAAGGAGGATGAAAAACTTTCAACTATTTTACCTTCTATTTCTGAAGGGTAAATGGTTATTTATCACAGCAAGAATTAAAACTGATAGTAACTGCTTGATGGAGGAGGAAAAAAACGTCCACTTTGACGAGCCACCTGTGAAGTCAACAGACAGTGAACATTTGATCCTGAAAAGAAACCCAATCAAAAAATAACAAACCAAGTGATTTGCTTGTGTTGGACTTTTTTATTAGCTCAGCAGGTCATTTTCCTTTTGCGGTTTTTCTCTCATGTCTCCACACTGCGCCCCATGGCAGAGGAATATTTTTTAATTAACTCCATTGAAATTCAAAACATGCCGTAGAGTAACAGCAGCTAGTATGAGGCGGTTTTGAGTGCTAATCTAGAAAACTAGACATGCCAAGGACACATCGCATTTTCATCAAAAAGCTGTTTATGTTGCTGTGATAGGAATACAGTTACAGGGAAAAGATTCTTAATGGAAAATGTAAAGCATTTATGTACATGCAAACAGACACACATACATATTTGCTGTAATGTGGAAAAGAAATTAAGCCTTAATAGAGATCAGCATGAAAGTCATTGTTGAGGATTAGACAACTTGTTCTCTTTATGTTGTCGCTTCTGTTAGCAATTATCCCGCCATGCTACACTTTCAACATGCTTGCACACAACATGATAACACGGCAGCAAGGAGCTTTTTTTTTCTACCTCAGATGTGTACGCTTAATCCATCCTAATTAAGTTCTAATTGAACTGCAGCGGCGAGAGGACATTTCCACCTCTCATCAGGAACAGTGAGAACTGAATGTGTACATTGTGACCCTGGCGTCACCCCACTGACATTCAATCTCTTTGTGGATTATATTCCCAGCAGTGTCTTTTTACTGTTTGTTAGGATTTGTTGCCACAGACCCCTGGGGCAGCAGTGTCATGTCTCTGTTTCATATCCTGAATCCCGTTACTGGATGTCGTAAAGGACAGCAAATATTGATTTCCCTTCTGTCCTACACGGTGGTGCGCAAATCTCCAATGGGTCTTTGTTTCTGATAAGGTGGCATCAGTGGGAAAGGTCAACAACATTTTGTCAAAAGAGCAACAGATAAGAGAATCTTATACCTAAGGCTGTCCTAAGCCCCAGACTGGACACATATTAAATCATATTATATAACAGGTATGTTTTATGATGCCTCTGCCCCAGTTCAGAAAAAATGGACTTCATGAGAAAGTGAACCCTGAGGCATATGTGTGGATTATGTAAAGTTAGACGCATTTCAGATAAATACTGTATATCACTCACAAATTTCGAAATGGCAAATGTGAAGATTAAACAGAAAAAACATGATTTTTGAGGAAGAGAGAATGTATGAAATGGGACCAACACATGATATGGGTACAAAATATATACTTAGTAATGTATAGTCATGTTTTAATGCTATCCCCTTCCAAAAAAAAAAGTGAATTCTAACTGGTTTGCACCTCCCATAAAGGCAGGATATAGTTTTAAAACAAAACAAACAAAAAAACAGAAACAGGATATGTACTATCACTTGCAGGTCCATACAGGTACTGCTATTCCCATTTCTCCATACTCAGCTGCTGGGAGACATACTGACAAAAACACACTCCTCCCTCAAGGTGACCAGAGGAGCTAGGCTGGGCAAAGGGAAAATGTTTTTTAGCAAGGCAGCAGCTGTAACCTGATGAGAAGAACATCAGAGCTCTTTGAAACATTTCCTCTGCAACAACCTGCTCAGAAAATGTTTCTGCAAATTCCTGTTTGCAATCGTCCAGAGAAACATACACCAGGTAGAGTTTTGAATTGGACTGACTTCCCATTAACACCTTCTCCTCAGAGAGCAACATGTTTGCTTGACCGACAGCTTTCTGCATCTCCCTCAGAATATACTTCTCATCATCCATCTTCCAGAGACCAAGCTGAATAATAAACCCCACTGGAATACAGTAGAGGCTTGAAAGTGTCAACACCCAAATATCAACCGGGTATGTGTTTTGTTTTTGGGGCAAGAAATGACCCACACTGAATATAATTGTGAAATACATACCTGATGCTACTAAGAGTAAAAAAAATATTACACCAGCAATGTAGATCAGTACTCTAACCCAGAGAGGGCGCAGCCAAACTTTGTTTTCAGAGACACTGTTGATGATCCTCACAGCCTCTCTGTACTTGTTGTGGTCCTCAAAGACCAGGCGCAGTTGATCTGGCACCTCCATGTCACTGAACTGACCACAGTCCCATTTATTGAGTCGTTCAACATTGACAGCAGTCAAAGGCTGCAGGGCCTTCCCATTGTAGATAGAGGGAGGCTGGAAGGGGACCACAGTGGAGCCTTGAAGCTGCTGGTTTGGGGTGCAGAGCACCTTGAGCAGCTTATTCTTAAAGTCGGGGTCGTCGGCCTCCAGGTAGGTGAGGTGGCAGAGGTGGAGAGGAATAGAGACTCCTGGCTCCAGCAGCACTGGGACGATGGGCTTCCTCTCCAGACAGTCCCTGAACAGAGACATGTTGGCCTCCAGGAGACACCAGCGGCTCCTCACAAACTCTGAACTGAGAACCAGCAGGACCTTCTGGCTCTCCTGGATGCAGTCAGACATGTTCTCCAACACGGTGCGGCCTGGAATGAAGTCACGCTCATGGTAGCAGACCTGCAGGCCGCATTCCTCCAGCTGATCAATGAGGGAGTGGGTCCTCTCATAGTCAGTGCTGCTGTAGCTGATGAAGACATGGTAACACTCCCCCTCTCTCAGTGTGGGAACATCGTGACTGTATGGAGACAAGCTGCAGTTCATTGGCTCCATTGTCTGCAAAGACAAACTAATGTAAGAAAATAAATACAAATTTAGTAAGAAATGTAGGCAGTTTTTAGAATATTTGTTTTCAGCATTATTTCCATTGCGTCATTGCCTCAGTCAAAATTTCCCCTTTCAGGTAATAAACCCTTTGTCAACTTGATTATTTTTTATTGAAGTGCTGTTATAGATTCAATTAGTGCATGATGCTTTAACTGGAAAGCTTACTCTCTTATTCACTGAAAAATAATTCCCCCCCAGCTTAGGCCTTCATCTGTCACTGAAACAGTAAATGAAGAGGTGCTAGACAGATGTGACTCAAAGTCTGACATACTCCAATATGGTTGCAGACTGGAGAAGGGCTAGGGCCTCCACATACCAACCTGGACAATGCCTCTGGCTTACCAACTGCAAACTGCCCCTACCATGAGGACCCCCCCAGCTCATCAATGGAGGACCAGGCGTCTGCTGGGGTTGACATGGATTTGAGAATCTGGCAGTCTGGGGGGGGTTCAGTATGGTGGAGAGATTGTGAGCCTCTGCCAGCATCATCTGTGACCCCCACCTCATGAAGGATTAACATCATGGCCACCCTGACCTGGTCTGCACGGTGGGGAGGTTAACAAGGACCTCAACCACCCTGTGGAGGAGGCTCTTTAGAACCACACCAATATGATCTTATGTGCCTTAAAACACTTGTTTGAAGACACCCTCATTAAGACTGCCTTTCACTGCAAATAGACCAAGCCACCAGGAAGTGCACTGATCGTTGAAGCCAATTTTACACTGTGGCCGAACCTGGTATTGCAGCGTCATGTAATCCCATTGGACCCAAAAGTAGTTTTCTCCAAAAGCTTACATCGGGAAAGAGACGTCCATATTTCAGTGGATAATTTTGTTTTTAGGTACATCAACTTCCTGAACACTTAAATAATCCTTTTTAAAATGACCATGTTCTTAAAGTTTTAAAAGCAATTAAAGTCAAATTCATAGGTATTTTGTAGACATAATGAAAGTGCAACAGGGAGACAATCAACAACTCTAATCCTCTCTTCACTTGAAAGTCCAAGATATTAGCCTTAAGCAAAATGTTTTGTGGTACTTGTGAATTATCTGTTGTTGTAACATGATGTTGTTTTTTTTCAATAATCCATGACTAGCACTGACGTTCAATAACAAAGCACCAATAAGATACAGATCAGGAAGAATCATCCTCCCAAAAACCCTCTCTACATGGCCGTCAAAGTAACCCAGACAGTTCCTTTTTCTAAGATGCCAACAAGAGACTCTAAGAAAGTCGGATACTCAAAAAATTACTTGAACACAAGGAGTTAAGTAAAACACATTCTAAAAATGGTCCTTTTCTCACACGACTACTGTTATTCAAATCCCTGATAACAATGCATTATTCACTTCTATCTTCTGACCATAAGAAGTGCATTTATATCTTGTTCAAGTCCTACACTCTTTCAAAGTCATCCCTAAACGTGTATAAGAGAGCTAATGATTATCAGACAACTCTAAAGGATTGTGGCAAACGAGTCCTCTTACCAAACTGCCATGTACAAAATGAAATATATACCATAACATTAAACATAGACAATATTTTTTTATTGGTTTCAGTTATAAAGCATCCTAAATCTGGTAGCTTGAAGTCAAATCACTCGCTGCAGAGTAATCTGTGTTTCCACAGCTTAGTGCTGCTGAAAATACACAGGGAGAGCTGCTTTCATGACGAGACTGGTAATGTTTTGTGAATAAAGTTAATAAATGGAAACTATAGAACACTTCATACTTTATTTTGATTTTGTTAGAAAAACAAAGACAGCATCTAAATACACTTTTTAAACCAAAAGATACAGTACGACCAATGTCCTTTCATACCTGTTCATGGTTCTGTTGATTTAGAGAAACGTTAACACCAGTCATCAGTACGGAGTTGAGCAAGAAGTGAAAGTAAACTCAGCGAGTATACACGGGTAAACATCCTCCCCAGAGTGTTTGTTAAAGAGACAGTTCTGTTGTTTGAAGGGCTTTAATCATAAACAAAAGTTACTGTCTTTAACGGCTTTCAGTCGCTTTAAGTTAAACAAGTTACATCTAGCACTGTCATACTAAATGTTCCATTTAGATAAAGGTATAAAAAATATAGACTATACAAAAACTAAATTAATTGGAAAGTGTAGGCTGTACACAGACAGAGAATTGTTTTGGATTCTATACAAATGTAAAAATTAATACATAGAAGAATGACTGTTGATTTGAATTGTTTGTCTTGAATCACCACTGGCATTGATGCTGGATTGAATGTCCTGTTCATGTCTGTCCAGTTTCTTTTATTCCCATTTCTCTTTACTCAGCTGCTGGGAGACATACTGACAGAAACACACGCCTCCCTCCAGGTGACCAGAGGAGCTGGGCTGGGGAAAGGTAAAGTCTCTTTTAGCAAGGCAGCAGGTGTAACCTGATGAGAAAAACATCAGAGCTCTTTGAAACATTTCCTCTGCAACAACCTGCTCAGAAAATGTTTCTGCAAACTCCTGTTTGCAATCGTCCAGAGAAACATACACCAGATAAAGTTTTGAATTAGACCGACTTCCCATTAACACCTTCTCCTCAGAGAGCAACATGTTTGCTTGACCGACAGCTTTCTGCATCTCCCTCAGAATATACTTCTCATCATCCATTTTCCAGAGACCAAGCTGAATAATAAACCCCACTGGAGCATAGTACAGACTCAAAATAATAAACCAATTCATTTCATAAGTATCTAGATCCCAGGACAAAAACCCACCGTGAATGAACTTAACTGACAAAAAGGTAGAAAAACCTACCATGAGTAAAAAAAATATTACACCAGCAATGTAGATCAGTACTCTAACCCAGAGAGGGCGCAGCCAAACTTTGTTTTCAGAGACACTGTTGATGATCCTCACAGCCTCTCTGTACTTGTTGTGGTCCTCAATGACCAGGCGCAGTTGATCTGGCACCTCCATGTCACTGAACCGGCCACAATCCCATTTGTAGAGTTCCTCATCATTGACAGCAGTCAAAGGCTGCAGGGCCTTCCCATTGTAGATAGAGGGAGGCTGGAAGGGGACCACAGTGGAGCCTTGAAGCTGCTGGTTTGGGGTGCAGAGCACCTTGAGCAGCTTATTCTTAAAGTCGGGGTTGTTGGCCTCCAGGTAGGTGAGGTGGCAGAGGTGGAGAGGAATAGAGACTCCTGGCTCCAGCAGCACTGGGACGATGGGCTTCCTCTCCAGACAGTCCCTGAACAGAGACATGTTGGCCTCCAGGAGACACCAGCGGCTCCTCACAAACTCTGAACTGAGAACCAGCAGGACCTTCTGGCTCTCCTGGATGCAGTCAGACATGTTCTCCAACACGGTGCGGCCTGGAATGAAGTCCCGCTCATGGTAGCAGACCTGCAGGCCGCATTCCTCCAGCTGATCAATGAGGGAGTGGGTCCTCTCATAGTCAGTGCTGCTGTAGCTGATGAAGACATGGTAACACTCCCCATCTCTCAGTGAGGGAACATCGTGACTGTATGGAGACAGGGGGACCACAGACTGTAGCTCTTTATTCTTGCACGACAAGTCACCAATCAACATGAACCACTTGCTTAGTTTACTAAGCATACAATTCTATGTATGCAACACAACCAAATTCTTTTTGTAAACATTGAAACTGGTTTACATAAACAATGAAATTTAAAATCATGATTTGAGTCACAGCAAGAGTGTTATGCACATGCACAGAACTTTCCATTTTTTAATTTTCTTTTACAATTTTAGCCTTTTGTCTTCTATAAAAATGTATATAATACAGCCTTCATGCTTCTCTTGATTTAGCTTTAAAAAAAAACAGAAAAGTTGCTCTTTTTTAGAATGAATAGCATTTTTTTTATTGCGCATACGGGAATAGGCCTATATCTCTTTTATTGTATTTTGTGTGTTACTTTTGTTGTGTTTTTATGTTTGTCCTGTTTGTTGTAATGAAAGATACCTCTGAATTTAATTTCCAGTTTTGAGTTCCACACAGCTATGTTTTCTCTGCATTTTATTCAAAGGCAAATTTCCCCCTAGGTACAAAACAGTACATCACATCTCATCTTATCTAAAAACATTTTTTTGAAATTCTTCCTTTATGTCAAAGGCACTACAGTCAATTAGATGAAAAGTCCTGCACTAATATGTTAAACAATGATCACAAGAATGAATTGTTCTTTTCTTTGAACCTTTACTTGTTTCCACATTTACATGGAAAATATAATTCATTCAAACAGAGATATTAATTTTCTTTACTCCCACATGTGACACATAATGACATTGTGGTCTCGGTTAGTGTGGTCTTGACTACAACACTAGTCTAGGTTTGTGGCAAACATTTTAAGTATAAGGGAAGAGTCCTCTACCAAAATAATGACTACAAATGACAAGATCTAAGATTAAGATCTCTAATATTTACAGTATAAGGGGCGCGTGACAGACTAAAGTAAATAACAGATACAAATACTTATGTACATTGATAAAGAAACAGCTCCAGGACAGCCTTTACTACTCTCTTGATTTAGCTCAAAAAACAAAACAGAAACAATGTAAAACTGATCTTTTTTAGAATAAAGATCAAAAACACATCATACAGTTCATAGCTATGTACACTCATACCTGTCCATGACAAAGTTATAAAAGGAAAAACTCCCGAAGAATCACCACACTGAGTGGTTGAGCAAGGACCATTAGTTCAAACAGGAAGCAGAAACTGAAAAACATCCTCACTTTTTCTTTTTTTTTCCAGGTTCCTTAAAGAGGCAGCGTAGTTTATGATGTTTAAAGTGCTTCAAATCAAAGTGGCAATCTCTGGTTTAAGTTAAAAAGAAATGAAGGCAATATATATTTAAGAAATGTGATTCATCAAGTGTCCACTTGAGGGAACAAACCGCTATTCTAATCTTTCATTCCTTTTGCTACGAGGCTGTTGAACCTTAATAGTAGTCACTTGGAATGAACACTTCACTGCATTATTTTACTGTACTCCTCCAGCTTGTGTTTCACCACATGGCGGTTATGCTTGTAATTCTGATTCTAGTCCAAAACAAAACAAAAGAAACCTGACCTCTCAAAGGACAGAGTCAGAGAAATATGATTAGTATCTTTATATGAGCAATATCCAAATATTAATCTTTTTCTCTTTTAATTATATAAAACATCATGAAATTTGTGTAAACATCACTTTTTAAATGTTTCTGCACACATATCAAACTCAGAATCATGATTTAACCACATCCATAACTTTTTTTTCCACAAGTGCAAAATAAAACTTCAATTCCATGAAAAAAACACCTGATAAGTAAACCTTATATTCATCAGATTTATGGGAAAAAAAATATTCAGAACAGAACAATCAGTCACTTTATAAAGTGCAAAAAACAGAAAAATCCGTCATTGAAAAAACAGTCATCATGCTCACCGATTTCTGTGAGTGAACTGAGCACAGACACAAAATATGGCAGCGCCCAGTGAGACCACGGGGCTTCTTTCTTCCACGCTGTCAGACTACTGGAGCACACGAGAGCTGGTAGATTAGCAATTTAGGCAAGCGCTAACAATTGGGAGCTAACAACATGTAAACACAGCTACCGAGTTGAATTAACTCACGAGTAATTACTTTGATAAGTGACCACTCTGGTAATACCTCTGTCATCTTCAGTAGAATCTTGTTTTTAGTTTTAAATGTTTCTCCTAGTTTTCCTGTCGTTTCATGAACCTTTTATCAACTCAGCTCCAACGTTATGCTCTCTAAATGTAAACGCATAACGGACACGCAACCCTGCTACAAACCACAAGCCAGGAGGCCTTTGTTCTTGCATGAGGAGAGGTGAGGACATGCTGCCTTTAACATGTGTCTTAGTCTGATTAAATTATGAATTAAGTTGCCTTATTTACATTGAACTTTTGTTGTTTTGTTAAGTTAACATGTGTTGGTTTAATGACTGTAAATAAATACTCACCTCTTGGAAAAACTGCACCCAGCGGTGGCCACTTTGTTAATGGGGCCGTTGATAAAGCCAGGAGGCATTTGTTCTTGCATGAGGAGAGGTGAGGATGTGCTGCCTTTAACATTTGTCTTAAGCCCTATTCGCACGGGACTAGTATTACCTGGGGACCGCTTGTAATTTGTAATAAATGCGGAGGTCGTCTGTGATCTTAATCCCGTGCGAATCTGCCATGTCCGTAATTTGTAAAGTAAAAATTCCACCGCAAATGACCGACCATATTTCGCCAAACACAGAGGTTATGTGATAATATTAGTCCCGTGCAAGTCGGCATCTCTGTGATTTGGGGTAGTTTTTTGTTTTTGTTGTGTTGTCCGCACCTTTTTTCTGCCTTTTTCCCGGTCGAGAATTACGCAAACTGTGTTGGCAATTTTATAAATGAAAGTTTTGATAGAATTTTGGGTGCAAATTCAGGAGGCTCATCTAGCTACACAGCATGGAGCCTCATTTGCAGAAAGAGCAAGCTCAAATCCATCAGTAGAGAGAAATCTTCAAAGATGATAAGATGCTTTACATGCATGGGAAATGTTTCTATCTTTTACGCATAGGTTACGCAGAGCCTTGTGTTAAACGAGTAGCGCATGTCTGTGAATGGCTCAGTGCGAGTGAGGAAAGAGAGAGGGGACACCATCACTATGTGTTCTGTTCATGAAGACGAGAAGTCTTATCCAACAGCTGAAATGTACGGTAGAGGGTCAAACTTACCTTTTAAACATTGGGGTTGCTGATAATCTACCTTTTGATGCTGTTCTAGAAAGAGACCTACCAGTTCTTTTTGATTTGTTGGAGCCAGATATAGCCACACATATACATATATATATATATATATATATATATATATATATATATATATATATATATATATATTATATATATATATATATATATATATATATATATATATATATATATATATATTTATATTTATATATCATAGGCTTAGTCAATTTTTAATTAATTTAGATATTTGAATGTAAACATTGTCTTACAATTCTACATACTAGATGAGATGAGATGAGATTCAACTTTATTGTCATTACACATATACAAGTATAGAGTAACAAAATGAGGTTTGGCATCTCACCAGAAGTGCAAATAAGCAGAAAGTGCAAAAGTCTGTGCTATGTACAGTAATTGAGTGCAAGAGTCTGTGCTATGTACAGTAATTCTGTGCTATGTACAGTAATTGCAAAATTTACAGATGTAGACAAAAAAAGTGAATTATGAGGTATATCTGGATGGCTGGATTAATGGGATGCAATAAATATAAATAAATGCTATAAATAAGTAATGCTACAAAATAAGTGTGTTCTTAGGATTATAATATACAGATTAAGGTGCAGTGAGCATCTATACTAATAATATACAGATTAAGGTGCAGTGAGCATGCTATACTAATAATATACAGATTAAGATGCAGTGAGCATGCTATACTAATAATATACAGATTAAGATGCAGTGAGCATGCTATACTAGTTTACAGCATATGAACATACTATAATACAATAATACAGATGGATGAGAGATGTGTGTGTGTGACCAGGAGGAGTAGTGGGGCGATGATGGGTGTGAGGTGATATGTAGGGGAAAGGGGGGTCAGCAGGGTGCGGAGAGAGAGAGGGAGAGAGAGAGAGAGACAGAGTTCAGAGTTCGGGGGGTAGAGTTCAGTAGAGAAACAGCTCTGGGGAAAAAGCTGTTCCTCAGTCTGCTGGTTCTGGTCCGGAGGCTTCTGAAGCACCTACCAGAGGGCAGGAGGGTAAACAGTCTGTGGGCAGGGTGGGAGGAGTCTTTAAGGATGCCATGAGCTCGCCGCAGACAGCGTGTTCTTTGGACATCCTCAATGGCAGGAAGTGGACACCTTGTGATGCGCTGGGCGGTTTTTACCACCCACTGTAGCGCCTTACGGTCTGCGACAGAGCAGTTTCCGTACCAGACTGAGACACTGCTGGTCAGGATGCTCTCGATCACACAGCGGTAGAAGTTCATCAGTACAGCTGAAGACAGGTGGTGTCTCTTCAGTGTCCTCAGGAAAAAGAGGCGTTGATGAGCCTTCTTAACCAGACTGGAGGTGTTGGTGGACCAGGAGAGGTCCTCTGTGATGTGGGTCCCCAGGAACTTGAAGCTGGAGACACGTTCAACAGCCATCCCGTTGATGTGAATGGGGTTGTGCGTGCTTCCTCTTTCTCTCCTGAAGTCCACGATGATCTCCTTCGTCTTGCTGGTGTTGAGGAGCAGGTTGTTGTCAGCCTTTAAGATAGAATTGGTTGTCCAGAGGCATTATAACACGAACATCTAATCAGGTATTTAATATTTCAAATGTATACAGAGCATTGACAAGGAGTTAATGGGAATTTAAATGCCATAAGCAGGTAATAAAGAAAAAATACCAGTGTCTCCTGAATGACTACTAGAGATGACTCTTAATACTTTGGTCCATTTTTGCTATTCTAGTTTCTCCATACTCAGCTGCTGGGAGACATACTGACAGAAACACACGCCTCCCTCCAGGTGACCAGAGGAGCTGGGCTGGGGAAAGGTAAAGTCTCTTTTAGCAAGGCAGCAGGTGTAACCTGATGAGAAGAACATCAGAGCTCTTTGAAACATTTCCTCTGCAACAACCTGCTCAGAAAATGTTTCTGCAAACTCCTGTTTGCAGCCCTCCAGAGAAACATACACCAGGTAGAGTTTTGAATTGGACCGACTTCCCATTAACACCTTCTCCTCAGAGAGCAACATGTTTCCTTGACCTATAGCTTTCTGCATCTCCCTCAGAATATACTTCTCATCATCCATCTTCCAGAGACCAAGCTGAATAATAAACCCCACTGGAGCACAGAATAGCAGAGTTATAATGAGCGCACATACTCCAAGGGTATTAAGTTTTTGGGCCAAAAAATCATTAAAACTGATTATAGCCGACAAGTATGTAGAAAAGGATACTAAGAGAAAAACAAATGTGAAACCAGCAATGTAGATCAGTACTCTAACCCAGAGGGGGCGCAGCCAAACTTTGTTTTCAGAGACACTGTTGATGATCCTCACAGCCTCTCTGTACTTGTTGTGGTCCTCAATGACCAGGCGCAGTTGATCTGGCACCTCCATGTCACTGAACCGGCCACAATCCCATTTGTAGAGTTCCTCATCATTGACAGCAGTCAAAGGCTGCAGGGCCTTCCCATTGTAGATAGAGGGAGGCTGGAAGGGGACCACAGTGGAGCCTCGAAGCTGCTGGTTGGGGGTGCAGAGCACCTTGAGCAGCTTATTCTTAAAGTCGGGGTCGTCGGCCTCCAGGTAGGTGAGGTGGCAGAGGTGGAGAGGAATAGAGACTCCTGGCTCCAGCAGCACTGGGACGATGGGCTTCCTCTCCAGACAGTCCCTGAACAGAGACATGTTGGCCTCCAGGAGACACCAGCGGCTCCTCACAAACTCTGAACTGAGAACCAGCAGGACCTTCTGGCTCTCCTGGATGCAGTCAGACATGTTCTCCAACACGGTGCGGCCTGGAATGAAGTCCCGCTCATGGTAGCAGACCTGCAGGCCGCATTCCTCCAGCTGATCAATGAGGGAGTGGGTCCTCTCATAGTCAGTGCTGCTGTAGCTGATGAAGACATGGTAACACTCCCCCTCTCTCAGTGTGGGAACATCGTGACTGTAGACAGGGGGACAACAGAATGTGTCCTTTATTTTTTACATGACTACCAGACAAACAATAACATTAACCATTTTCTAATTTTACTCATAAAATAATAATATTGTAATGATTTGTATGTATGTAATATAATATAACCAAACATTGCAGCTGGTTTTCAGAAAATAAACAACGAAATTCCAGAACATGATTTTAAGTCACAGCAGACATTTACTTTGAATAATGAATACTACATACTGTAACTGTGACAAAACACAAGGAAACACACCATTTCGCATTTTAATATTATAGGAGGAGGAAACATTTCATTTATGAATGTGATTACTTTCTGTAAGTTTGATTCATTTGCATATTTCACTGAAAAGAACATTTTATAGTGTTGAAAAACCCAGAATGTACCTCTATTAGAAAAATCACACTATCCTCAATTGAAAGTTTCATAAAGTAAACAACCTTTGTTTCTGTCAAAGTCATCGGGCTCAGTTAGATGAAATATCCAGCACTAACATGTAAAGCCACAGTGATCACATTAATGTGTCCCTTTCTTCAAACATTCACTTGAGCTTTTATATCTTGTTTCCTGGTTTCATTAACATGAAAAAATGCAGTTCATTTTACCTGAGATTTAAACTTATTTACTCACTCATGTAACACAGAACAACTGATTCTAAAACTGGTCTAGGTTTGTGACAAACATGAACCCTCCAGCTAAAATGATTGTTACAATTTAAACTACAAAATGAGAAATAAAACCCAAAAAGCAAAGATTCACAATTAACTCACAGTTTTAATAAAATTCATAATAAAACAAGTACTATGTCACATCACCAATGCAGAGTAAGCTAAACTCAGAGAATGAAGTGCTCAACTTTTTACAAAGCAAGAGGACTAATGGTTTATAAAGAGGATAATCGTAGTTGTATCAGGAAAATACAAGTTATTATAAGTTATGAAGGGCCATGGAAGTCATAACAGCAAAAATAAATTAAATATGTACATAACAGATGAAAATATTTATGTCAACTGATAAAAGAAATAGAACAGCTACAGGTCAGCTTCCAAGCTTAACTTGATGTGGCTTGAAAAGAAAACAGAAAAGGTGAAGAATTGCTCTTTTTTTTAAAGAATGAATGGCACACACACAAAACATCATATAGTGCATAGCAATGTAGAACTAATACCTGTCCATCACAATGTTATTACAGGCACACACACGAGTGGTTGAGCAACGACCGAAAGTTAAAACAGGAAACAGAAACTGGAAAACAACCTCGCTGCTCTTGTCTCAGGTTTCTTAAAGGGACAGCGTCAGTTCTGATGTTTAAAAGGCTTCAAATATGAATGAAGTAACTGTGCCTTTATAGCTCTCAGTCGATTGTACAAAATCAACGTCAGATGAGATAAGAAGAAAACATTGATCGGGTGATTTGAAGTTTAAAAAAGAAAAGAAAACACATTGACTGCATAGTGTAGTAGGGCTTTGGTGAATCTATTTTAAAGTGCTACAGAATTTGGAATTTGGTTATATGAGATTAAAAACAAACCTAAATAGGTTTGAAAGTTAATAGTTTTTTATTGTCCAATAATTTTCCTACAACTCTACAATTCATTTAGCAGACATCTTTGTCACAAGCAACTTATATCAAGGAGTGTGGACAACACACGCTAGGACCTAGAGAGGAGGAAACAATGTCAGTGAGAGCAATATAGTTATATTTGAGCAAAAAGTTTATGTGCATTACATGAATTAATAAAAAGAATGTTAACATTAACAAAACATATTTTGCCCCCATTTGATGATGATTCTGACATCAAGTCGGGAAGTCGGGCACCTAATTATTTTCAGAGTTTCCGACTTGTTGTTTCCGACTTGAGCAGGTGTTCATGTAAATTTTCGTTTTTCCAATGTGTCCAACACCACATGAATGCAGCATAAGTGTGTACCAGGATGAGAGAGTTTAGGTAACAAGGAGCCGTTTTGCCGCTGTATTGAAACTCTCCTCTGATCAGCTGCTGTGACATATTCTGCCAGAGGCCTTATACATGAATATCTCTACAAAATGTCAAACCTGCGGGTGGTGATCAAATGTTCCAAATCTTTTATGCAGGAACAATGGAAGGGAACTAGAACAGAATTAATGGGAAAGTAAATGACATAAACAGGTTTAAAAAGAAAAGAAGAAAAAAAACAAAGTGTGGCTTTTCAGGTCCATCATGTTTCTGCTATTCCCATTTCTCTTTACTCAGCTGCTGGGAGACATACTGACAGAAACACACTCCTCCCTCCAGATGACCAGAGGAGCTGGGCAGGGGAAAGGGAAAGTCTCTTTTAGCAAGGCAGCAGGTGTAACCTGATGAGAAGAACATCAGAGCTCTTTGAAACATTTCCTCTGCAACAACCTGCTCAGAAAATGTTTCTACAAACTCCTGTTTGCAGCCCTCCAGAGAAACATACACCAGGTAGAGTTTTGAATTGGACCGACATCCAATTAACACCTTCTCCTCAGAGAGCAACATGCTTGCTTGACCTACAGCTTTCTGCATCTCCCTCAGAATCTAATTCTTATCGTCTATTTGCCAGAGACCAAGCTGAATAATAAACCCAAATGAAACACAAAACAGACTAGAAAACATAATCACATGCATTTCATAAGTATTTAGATTGCTTTGCAAAAACTCATCTTGGTTCAATTTAACTGGCATTAAGGCAGGCAATGATATTAATTTAAAAAAAAATATGACACCAGCGATGTAGATCAGTACTCTAACCCAGAGAGGGCACAGCCAAACTTTCTTTTCAGAGACACTGTTGATGATCCTCACAGCCTCTCTGTACTTGTTGTGGTCCTCAATAACCAGGCGCAGTTGATCTGGCACCTCCATGTCACTGAACCGGCCACAATCCCATTTGTAGAGTTCATCATCATTGACAGCAGTCAAAGGCTGCAGGGCCTTCCCATTGTAGATAGAGGGAGGCTGGAAGGGGACCACAGTGGAGCCTTGGAGCTGCTGGTTGGGGGTGCAGAGCACCTTGAGCAGCTTATTCTTAAAGTCGGGGTTGTTGGCCTCCAGGTAGGTGAGGTGGCAGAGGTGGAGAGGAATAGAGACTCCTGGCTCCAGCAGCACTGGGACGATGGGCTTCCTCTCCAGACAGTCCCTGAACAGAGACATGTTGGCCTCCAGGAGACACCAGCGGCTCCTCACAAACTCTGAACTGAGAACCAGCAGGACCTTCTGGCTCTCCTGGATGCAGTCAGACATGTTCTCCAACACGGTGCGGCCTGGAGTGAAGTCACGCTCATGGTAGCAGACCTGCAGGCCGCATTCCTCCAGCTGAGTGGGTCCACTCATAGTCAGTGCTGCTGTAGCTGATGAAGACATGGTAATGTAGCAGGAGCAGTAGATTAATTAATTGCGAAAACGCCACCTGGGGGAATTTCGCCCCCAGGGGGAATTTCGCCCCCAGGGGGAATTTCACACAGGTCACACAGGTTCGAAAAATATACCACAGGGCAAGAGACGGTTTCAAGTTAAAATTAAGAAGAGTTTATCTAACAGAATAAGGTACATCAACTGATTGCAAATATATTCTAAATCGAAAGAGAAAACATAATATACTGCAGATGAATAATAACTTTAATAGAACTAGTAAAATAATAGCACTTGACCAGGGACTGGGGACAGGGCTGAGGCTTACCATGCGGCAGGGGAACCAAAGGGTGGAAGGGTCCTTAAATTTACCACCCCTGACACTGCACACCACAATAACAACAAAAAAGGGATTGTGAAGAACCACCACCAGGGAACTGGACTGCCGCTGTAGGCCCTCAGCACCTGACCACAAAGAAATAGGGGTTAATAAAATCAAGCCATTAAGTACTAAACATAAAAGAAACCAGTGCAGGAAAACAATAATGAAAATAAACAACCAAAGAAATAAACAAACACCAAATTAACTAGCAAAGCAATGAAACTAAAATATTAATTAAACACAAAGTAAACAATACTAAGATTCATAGCTCACGTTGAAATCGCAGGTTAGAGAGTGTTCAAAACCAGACAGATATAGGCGTAAACCAAATATGTTATGTCCTGGTTAGAATGAGCCGAACTGGCCGCAGCAGATATGTAACAGGCCACCACAGTCTAACGTTGTTCATGAGAGAGCCAACCAATTATTAAATATTCTCAGAGAGCAGCAATTGTTGTGAGAATATTTCCGGTAGCAAAAACAGCAGTCTTAGATGACGATGGCCGATGACGGGCCAAAATCACGACCCAAGCCTCAATGTAAAGATGTGGGCACACCTCGAGGACACTGAAGGGTTAGAGCCTCAAAGGCCGCGGCTCAACAACACAGGAGCACACACAACCACCCAAACAGATCCCAACAGAGCGAACCGTCTCACACGGCACCAGCAGACAGCAACACTGGGAAGGAACAACGAGCGTCACGGCCACTTTCGGACCAAAACCACTTCACCAACAACCGGGCTTGCCACAACAAACAACCGGGCTCTGCCGCGCCACAGCGATCCACCACGAGTGGAAACGAAAGGAGAGAGAGAGAGCCAGGTATGACCCCACCTGTATTTAATGGTGCACAAGGCACCGCCCCGTCATTTACCTGCCGGTTAACCTGGCACAGTGCCATACAGCGGCAGGGAGGGAGAGAACCCCTCACTACAGTAACACTCACCATCTCTCAGTGTGGGAAGATCATGACTGTATGGAGACAGTCTGGAGTTCATTGGCTCCATTGTCTGCAACGACAAACTAATGTAAGAGAAAAGAAAGAAAAGAAATACAAATTTAGCAATGTGATGTGTCTTTATTCTTGCACAAGTCACCAATCAACAACATGAACCACTTGCTTAGTTTACTCAGCATACAATTCTATGGAAGTGACACAGCCCAAGTTTTTTGTAAACATTGAAACTGGTTTTCAGACAATAAACAATGAAATTCAAGATCATGATTTGAGTCACAGCAAGAGTTTTACTTTGAATCATGAATCAAAATACAATAACACATCTGTGGAAAATAAATTGATTTATTGTATGCAGTAATGTTTCATAAGAATATGTGCCAAAACATATGGAATTACAATGACCTATTTTACTTTTAAAAAAAGAGGAGGGCAACATTTCATTCACAAATATGATTTTTTTTTTCTGATGGACATTTACATATCTTACGATCATTTACGATCTTTGAAAACTCCCAAAGTAATTCAGAAAATCCCATCATCCTCAGATGAAAGTTTCATAAAGTCATCAAGTGCTCTGCAGCTGCTTCAGCTGGCTCTTGCACTTGTTTATTTTGTGTTGCCTTCAGGCAGATGTTACAGAGGCTTTAAGTGCAGGAGTAACCACTCACAGCTCTCCTTCCTTCCATCAGTCACACTGCTGAACTTGACCCCTGTTGAACCAGTTCATGCACAGAATTCAACATTTTATATATTTTACAGATGTATTTGGCTTAAGTCTTTTATTTCAATTCATAGCCTTCATGCTTCTCTTGATTTAGCTGGAAAAGAAAAGAGAAAAGGTGTAGCATTGCTCTTTCTTTAAAGAATGAATAGCATTTTCTTAAGTGCATCTGGGAATTTATCTGTTTTATTGTATTTTTTGATATCGTAATGTACATGCAACCTTCAGATTATCTGGTGGTGGTTTGATAAAATATAACGCCAATATTTTACACCAAAACAAATGTTAAATGGAGAATATATAAACAGGGATATAAACTACAGAACTAATAAGCCATAAGCAAAAGGAAAAAATGTTTGAAGTTTTATATGTTGGGTTATTATAATAAGAGTAAATATTGTTTCTCTTGAAACCCAGTCACTCATAACTTTAGGGTCATTCCAGTTCTTTTATGTATTAGCTATTCCCATTTCTTTCACCTCTATATTTATGAGAATAAATTGTACATTTTTACTTCGGGAAAATGATGAAAGGGGAACCCTCAGAGCCTTTTCCTCTGCCACAAAAGAGACAATTTCCTCCAATCATTGTGGTTCTTTCTTTGGAAAAGCCCCAGTTTATTGCAGTATCTTTTCAGGGTCCTGATACTTATTACAATGTGATGCTGATGTGCCAAAAAGAAGAATTTCCTTTTTTGTAAAACCTATACTCAAGTATAACTTCCCAAGATGCTCCACGGTTCTTATTTTTCTAAATAAAAATCTGGAAAAAAACAGAACACATGACACAAATCACAGGGGAGGCATGACATCTGTTACACAGGTCTGCAAAATTTGGATATATTTCAGAAAGTTAAGATTTGCTTAAGTGGATTCTGTGTAACCCCTTAAATTGTATAAAATGTAGTCTGGCACATGGAGTCAATGAACTATACTTTGCACTGGTTTTTCCCACCATTCATCAGTCAAATTTGCCCTGAGCTCATGCGCCTAATCATTTTTAGTTTTGACAGTCGAATGATTATCAAGAGCCATGAGTTTGATTTAAATCAAAGATATTAGCGATTACTGATGGGGTAATAGAAGGTCCATCATGTTTCTGCTATTCCCATTTCTCTTTACTCAGCTGCTGGGAGACATACTGACAGAAACACACTCCTCCCTCCAGGTGACCAGAGGAGCTGGGCTGGGGAAAGGGAAAATGCTTTTTAGCAAGGCAGCAGGTGTAACCTGATGAGAAGAACATCAGAGCTCTTTGAAACATTTCCTCTGCATCATCATGATCAGAAAATGTTTCTACAAACTCCTGTTTGCAGTCGTCCAGACAAACATACACCAGGTAGATATTTGAATTGGAGCAACATCCCATTAAAACCTTCTCTTCAGAGATAATTAAATTGGCTTTACCTACAGCTTTCTGCAGCTCCCTCACTATGTAAATCATTTCATCCCTTTTCCACAACATGACCTGAATAATCAACCCCAATGAAACCAAAAACAGACATGCAATAGTGTAAGCCGAATTATTTGTTTTCTCGTGAGCTATGGCATGAGCTATTAATGTGCCTGTCATGTATGAGGGTATAGATATCATAAACACAAGAAGCAGACAAACAGCAGTGAGCATCATTCCTCTAACCCAGACTGTGTACACTCTATTCTGAGAGACACTGTTGATGATCCTCACAGCCTCTCTGTACTTGTTGTGGTCCTCAATGATCAGGCGCAGTTGATCTGGCACCTCCATGTCACTGAACTGACCACAGTCCCATTTATTGAGTCGTTCAACATTGACAGCAGTCAAAGGCTGCAGGGCCTTCCCATTGTAGATAGAGGGAGGCTGGAAGGGGACCACAGTGGAGCCTTGAAGCTGCTGGTTTGGGGTGCAGAGCACCTTAAGCAGCTTATTCTTAAAGTCGGGGTTGTTGGCCTCCAGGTAGGTGAGGTGGCAGAGGTGGAGAGGAATAGAGACTCCTGGCTCCAGCAGCACTGGGACGATGGGCTTCCTCTCCAGACAGTCCCTGAACAGAGACATGTTGGCCTCCAGGAGACACCAGCGGCTCCTCACAAACTCTGAACTGAGAACCAGCAGGACCTTCTGGCTCTCCTGGATGCAGTCAGACATGTTCTCCAACACCGTGCGACCTGGAATGAAGTCACGCTCATGGTAGCAGACCTGTAAGCCGAAGGACTCCAGCTGCTCGATCAAGAAGTGGGTCCACTGGTAGTCAGTGCTGCTGTAGCTGATGAAGACATGGTAACACTCCCCATCTCTCAGTGTGGGAACATCATGGATAGTTGGAGACAGAGGGACAGCAGGCTGTGACTGAATTTCTGTGCACCCAAGTGAGTTAATTTCCTCCATTATCTAGATGTGAAAACATTGACACTATCATATCGCTATAAAGGACACTTTTATGGTTCATGTTCAAAGTCTATTTCAAAGTCTATTAACGTTTCCTTATCAGTGAACAACTAAGAAGTCACAACTAAACAGTCTAACAGTGTCTTCCATCAGAGATCTTTACAGTCAATTTGATTTGACATTTTAGAGGTATTTGTAATTATTCTTGCTGCATGCAGACAACATCAGTGTCAGAATATAAATTTGGAACAGGGACCTTTTTATTTTAAAAATTCATCATATTGTTGAGTATTTTTGCATATTCTATGCCAAACAGAAATAAATGCTTAAGATGTAAACACATCAGTTTAATTGAATAGACAGCGAGAATAACAGAATGGTACTTTACAGCTGCTGTCTGTTGTTGTCTTTCAATGTTCATGATTTTAGAAATTATGTATGTAGTAAATTATCATTTCAAAACCCCACCCACTCTGAAACAGTTGAAACAAAAGTGAGTATCAGAATTCTGATATAGTTTTCAGTCATTTTATAATCTCGATCTTTCTTTTTACTCTTGTATTCTGTGAAATCACAGACAGAAAGGAGATACATACAGAGGAAGAGATAGAAAAATGTTAAAATATTCTCATACCCGTAGTAAATGATCACATTTACTTCAACAATGGTCCGTGCACAGCAATACAAGGAAGTTGGGATAATAAAAACCAAGCTACAGTCCCTGCTGACGGGATTTCTTAAAGGCATGCTGCATTGTCTTGCAGAACGGCCTGAAATGGAGGGAGATGGTACAGTGATCTTCATACAAAAACATATCAGAGGAATTTTGACCGCTTACCTGTTGCTAGGTTTTAGTAACAAGATGAATATGGTGTCTAATCCAGGCAATCTTTGATGCTGGTTGTAATTCAACTTAAAACAGTTCCCACCCCTCCTCAACTCCACTGTTGTAGACAGGCGTGTGTCTTTGCCTTTCCCCCCTGAAATAAACCCTCAGCTCCTAGATATTGATGACTTTGATTCTAATTATTATTTTAAACCTGATTGTTATCCAGCGGACGCCGTTGGTGTCATGCGCAAAAATTCACAACAGAGGTGTCACCTTGTCATTCATGTCACTTCTGTGATGCCAGGAGCTTTGTCATGCAGGGGCTTCTGTTATCGGGCTGCAGCTGTATACTCCTCAATACAGGAGGTGTGACAGACAGTTGAGAAGAAGAGAAAAGAAGTGGAATCAAAGTTAGAATTATAATCCAACCAACCAACATTATCATCAATATATATCATGAGTTTTTTATGAAACATAACTATATTTTCAGTGGGTTGTCTTACTGAATTCATGAAGTATTGCATTAAAACAATTATAGATTAAATTGTATTACAGATGAAAAAGCATAAAGTTCAGATGGATTCTTCCCAACTACAGCATGCCGCTGTCTTTCAATACACCCAACTTCGGAAATACAGTCCATTGCTCATTTAAAATGATTTTTCTGTTACAATGATCATGACTTGGAGACCAGAGGCAGATTCACAAAGCTTCCTAAATACAAAGAATTTCTCCCAGTGATGCTACTCTAAGGAAATTTCTTACAATCGTGACATTTCCTAAGAATTTCCCCTTAAGTTGATATACAGACTAAAATCATGACTTTATACCCTTAAATGTACGACTTTATTCTCGTAAACGTATAACTTTCTTTCCTTTGGACTTTATTCTCATAAATTTATGAGAATAAACCCGGAAATGTATGACTTTAATCTCTACATCTCATATTTCTTTCCCCTTAATGTGACCCTACACTCCTTCGTAAAAACTTCTCTTGTTTCAGCATGCAAAAAACCCCAGAAAAGGTGTAGAATTACTCTTTTTTTCTAAAGGTACACACAAAAACACATAATACGGTTAAAAACTATGGAGACTAATACCTGTCCATGGTCATGTTGTTTGAGGCAAACAAACGGAAAGTGATCACACAGTGGTTGAGCAAAGACTGCAAGGTAAAACAGGAAGAAGAAACTGTAAAACCACCTCACTACTCTTGTTTCAGGTTTCTTAAAGGGACAGCGCGAGTTCTGATGTTTAAAGGGCTTCAAGTATGAATGAAGTAACTATGCCTTTATGGCTCTAAGTTGCTTTTACAAAATTAACATTATAAGATAAAAAAAACATTGCTCATGTGACTTATAGTCAAAATGAGAAGACTCCTTTACTGGATAAGTGTAGTGCTAACAGACAATTTATTTAAAAGGGCTACAGTATTTCGAGTTTGGTTACCTGAGACTGAAAAGTCCCCCCAAATACCTTTCTTTTTTCATATTTTCATTAGGGATATAAATAAGAACACAGTACAAAATTACAAGTGTAGCCCCTGTTATTTTTACAGAAAAAAAGTCCTAAGCATGTATGGAAAGATAATAGAAATATAAATTAACAAGACATTAAGAATGACTGTGTACATAGTCTGGTGCCAAGTATACAAAAGCAAAGAAAGGAAAGGGAAAGTAAATAACAGAACAAGTGAAACCAATTAAATTACTTTGAAATAAAAAATAATAATAAAGATATAATAAATAATAATAATTAAATAATAACAATACAAAAACAGGGGGTAGGGGGAGTTAGTTAGTCCAGGGACATAGTTGGTATGGAGCCTGTGAGATAAAGATGGGTGTTTAGGAGATTTCCAGACGAGTAAAATGTGACGTCTTGCCAGAAGGGAAGTACAGTAAAAGCTAATAGTTCTGATTGTAAGGAGTTCATTTGAAGTTGTTGAAGTGAGATAAATACAACATTAAAGGGGTCGATTTTTACCTGTGTCAGAATCATCAATAAGTATGTCCAGAACTTGAGCAGACACGTGACTCAAATTACAGGGGGAGGCATGGCATCTGTCGTTCAGATCTGCAATATTGGGATGTATTTCAGATAGTTAAGATTTGCTGAAGTGGACTCTGTGTAAAACCTTGATTTGTATAAGCTGCAGTCTGGCACATTGAGTCAATGAATTTTAAGTTTTTACAGTCGAATGATTATCAAGAGCCATGAGTTTGTCATAAATCAAAGATATGAACGATTTCTGATGGGTTCTCAATGTCAGAATATCTTGCAATGATTTATTTAATGTGTTTTTTTAAAATATCCAAGAAATCTACTTAAACTTTTCTCTTACCAGCTGCTGTGACACATACTGGCATGTAAATAAGCATGCAAATTAACATTTGTTAATGAAATTGGTTGCCAGAGGTATCGTAACATTTGAACAGAAATTCACCCATGCAGGTAGTTATCAAATGTTTTACTTTTATTCAGGGCAATGAAAGGGCACTAGAACATAATTTAAAGACCATACAAGGGTAATAGAAGAAAGTTTGGCTTTTCAGGTCCATCATGTTTCTGCTATAACCCCACTCTGGGCAGCCCCCTCACTCTGAGACCTCTCCATTAGTGCATGTCCATAGGATCCTGTTTGTGCGTGTGTGTGTATTTCGGCCTATGTTTGTGTAACATGTTCATTAAACAGAGTGTAAAAACAAATTTCCCTTCGCGGGATCAATAAAGTATAAAATTATTATAATTATTATTATAAAAAATGAATATTAACTAATTAACTATCAATTCACTCTTTATTGATGATTGCTATTATTAAGTGTTACCCATATTACTAACTAACCTTACTGTCAATTATTTAAACACATAATCCAACAATAAAAGAAAATCTTAATTTACGTTGATGGCCATTCAAAAGACACATGGCAAACTACCTGCAAACATAAAGTGTCCGTCATGGGAATGTTTGGGAATAAAAGGAGGAAGGCCTTCTCCTGACTTCTATTCATAAGGTGGGAAGTACGACCAAGTACATCTAACCACTGCATGGTATCTCCAAGTTGTGTGGAGAGGAATTAGATTGCAGTTTCTCACAGCTGCCCCCAGATTTGTGCAGCACATGTGTTTTACTTTGTTTTTTCATCGTATGCATCCTCAGCCCTGAATGATGACTTTGGCACTGCGAATGCCCTTTCAGGTTAGGTTTCTGTTGCCCTTCCAATAGGCCATGATGATTGAGGATATTGTGGGTCAACAATCATTACTACCTGACCTGTATCCAGGTTCTCCTTGTCAGTCTCCCATTTTTGTCTGGTTTGAAGGTTTGGAAAGTAGTAACGAATAAAGGCTGTCCAGAAGTTTTCAGCTAAAATCGGACTGTGCTGCCATCTTCTTCTGCCAAGGAGTTCACTTTTGCAGTAGTTTAGTAGATTGTTGAGGAAGAGATGAGCTCAATATGTATACAGCTTGATGTAAGCATTTAAAGAGTATGCCCAACCTTTTCTGCGTGAGGCGGCCGATCTTCTCCATGAAAGGTCCAAAAAGTACATGCCTGTGGACCAGAAAGGGGGCCTAAACAGTCGGAGACAGGATGGAGAAAGGTCTGCCATTTTGGGAATGACTGGATTAGCTCTCCATCTCTAACGTTCTCGTCACTAATGTTGATGTTGGCGGATGGCTTGTAGAGCACTTATGATCTAGTGCCTGTGTATACTGTATAATTAGGGGCTTTCAAATGTATACATAACAGATTTGAATATTTATGTTAGAAAGAAAATGTGGCTTGTCACGTCCATTCCAGGTCCATCATGTTTCTGCTATTCCCATTTCTCTTTACTCAGCTGCTGGGAGACATATTGACAGAAACACACTCCTCCCTCCAGGTGACCAGAGGAGCTGGGCTGGGGAAAGGCAAAGTCTCTTTTAGCAAGGCAGCAGGTGTAACCTGATGAGAAGAACATCAGAGCTCTTTGAAACATTTCCTCTGCATCATCCTGCTCAGAAAATGTTTCTGCAAACTCCTGTTTGCAGTCGTCCAGACAAACATACACAAGATCAATTTTAGCATTGGAGAAAAATCCCATTAGTACCTTCTCCTCAGAGAGCAACATGTTTCCTTGACCTATAACTTTTTTCATCTCCCTCTCTATGAAATCACCCTCATTCTTTTGCCATAAAGATAACTGAATGATCAACCCCACTTCAACAAATAACAGACATGGAATAGTGAACATCCACAGATTTGTTCCATATCCGACTAAAAACATACGTAGCATACACAAAAATATAGATATTGTAAGTGCAAAGAGTATTGTTATTGAAAAGTACATCAGTCGTCTACTCCAGACCAAGTAAACCTTATTTTCAGAGACACTGTTGATGATCCTCACAGCCTCTCTGTACTTGTTGTGGTCCTCAATGACCATGCACAGTTGGTCTGGCACGTCCATGTCATTAAACCGACCAATATCCCATCTACGGAGTCCTTCAACATTGACAGCAGTCAAAGGCTGCAGGGCCTTCCCATTGTAGATAGAGGGAGGCTGGAAGGGGACCACAGTGGAGCCTTGGAGCTGCTGGTTGGGGGTGCAGAGCACCTTGAGCAGCTTATTCTTAAAGTCGGGGTTGTTGGCCTCCAGGTAGGTGAGGTGGCAGAGGTGGAGAGGAATAGAGACTCCTGGCTCCAGCAGCACTGGGACGATGGGCTTCCTCTCCAGACAGTCCCTGAACAGAGACATGTTGGCCTCCAGGAGACACCAGCGGCTCCTCACAAACTCTGAACTGAGAACCAGCAGGACCTTCTGGCTCTCCTGGATGCAGTCAGACATGTTCTCCAACACCGTGCGGCCTGGAGTGAAGTCCCGCTCATGGTAGCAGACCTGTAAGCCGAAGGACTCCAGCTGCTCGATCAAGAAGTGTGTCCACTGTGAGTCATTGCTGCTGTAGCTGATGAAGACATGGTAACACTCCCCAACTCTCAGTGTGGGAAGATCATGGATAGTTGGAGACAAAGGGACAGCAGGCTGTGACTGAATTTCTGTGCTCCCAAGTGAGTTAATTTCCTCCATTATCTAAAGAGAAGGTAGAGGTAAGAACATATCAAACATCAACAGGTTCAAAGTATTTAAACTCATCTTTATCAGTGAGCAAGAAAAGGGTTATATTAGTCCAACAGTGTCATCACAATGTGGTTTTATATGAGTCTTGTACTGTCATTAACTGAAAGAAACATTTAAGTGGTATTTGTAATCTTTTTTTGGAGACAACTTCAACACCTGAAGGAAAGAATGCATCAGAAAGCTGTTTATACCTTCCAAAATTCTGTATCTATTTAATGGGCTAAGCAGCACAGATTTATACTTTTTTCCCCAGTACTTTCCGATTTGGTACTATTCAAATTAGATACAAAATGTGACGCTATCATTTCAAAGTGTCACTAAAAGTGTTTGAATCTCTTCAGCTCTGAAACAATTTACAGTCATTTTTAATGAATCACTTTCCTACTGTTGTCCTTTTAAATAATTATCATTATAGAGAGATAGAAAAAATAAATTGTCATACCTGTAGTTGATAAACACATAAAGAAGTGCAACAATGGGCTGCCAACAGCAGTACAAGGAAGTTGGGATAATAAAAACAAGCTACATGCCTTGTTAGTGACTTTTCTTAAAGACATACTTGATTGTCTGCTACTGTTGGCTTTTTAATATGGATGGAGTTGGTACAGTGACTGTACCTTTAATACTTATAATTATTAGATCATCCTCACTTTGCATACTCTAACCAGTCTATCTCGTTGGTTTGCTTCAACCTGCAGCCAGTCCTTGTTTTAACTTCCAATTCTAAGATTGATTATCTACTTCTGTGCTTCATATTGTAGAAGAACAGAGAATGAATTGGCTGTTTAAACAACACCTAAGACTATTTGGTATGAATCCTATTAGAGTATAATTCGGTATTAAGCATAAATACTACTGGCTATTAAAATCTCTGCATTTATTCATGTTGCGCTGGGACATATCGTCAGTGATGGTTCTTTCATGCCTTGGACCTGCCAGGTAAGCCAGACCTACTACTGCGGTTAACCAAGTTTCAAGCTTCTTGTTGGTCGCTTGAACTGACGCTGCATCCCTGAGGCTGCAGTCAAAAACTTTGCCTGGGCAATCTATCTCTTCTGTACCTGTTTGGCTGAACATTTTGATGTCTAGCTGCCTGGATATAGATCAACATTATCAATCAATCAATCATTCAACCAATCAATCAAGCAATCTTTACCAGCATTAGAATTTCACTTGCATTGCTCAAGTGTACTCTCATTGCAGTATGTCGATCAATGGCATTTTTCTGTAATACATGCCATATTTGGTTTTACCACATAAAAAGAGGGCGTGGACAGGAGAAAACACATTTTTAGAATGATACTGATTTGAAGTTTGCTGATTCCAAAATGTTTGAAATTTTTATAACAATATCAATTTTTAACAGTTATTGAAGTCAACTAGGCTAAGGCAAAAACTTGGTAAAACTTTATAAGGTTAAAGCAGGCGACATGCAGCAACGAGGCTAGAAGGCCGAGGTACAACCGATCGTAGTATGCTGCAGAGGGTATATAGCCACATCAACATCCAGGCTACTCCGGGAGATGGGAGTGCGAGGAAAGGCCCACCCCAACAGGGGAGTCAGTGGCTAAAGAGAAAGGACCCCACCTGGGCCCCCAGGTGAGTAGATGACATATTGACATCATGTCCTAATCAACGATCTAGTTATACATGCATTTGTCATTGACAAATTACTCACTCATTTCCTCTTGAATATTCATTATAGAAGACTTAATATCTTATTCGGTGTTTATTCTTTATCCATCGGGCCATCAACTAAGACTTGTCCTTGGATAACCAATCAATACTTTTTGATAGAATGAAAGGAAGTTGTTTATATATTCATAACCTAAAATACTCTATATCCTTCGTTGAAGAACTTGGAAGTTTGCAGATCAGAAATACTGAGCAAAATAAAGACTTTTCATAGAGACAATTTTTAAAGACAATTCATGTCCAGTACAGCACCTTCAAATTGACCATCATAAGCAGTTATTGGGGGTTACTGAGGGGAAACTTTTTAAATTGGCCTAGTAGTTAAATAATACAACTATGCTAAACTAAGTCATTAATAAATTGATCATGATGACGAATAAATAGCATAAATGCTAATGACACATGTGCTAATAAGCACAACATTGTGTTCCTAAATGTAAAATGTACCAATAACATAAGAGTTGAGTGTCATGTGTGCTAGTGATTAATTAAGCTCGTCAGATGGCTTTATGAAAGTTAAATTTGAGCCCCATTTAAAAATAACAAAATAAAGTATAAAGAACACATTGACCCATTGAAATTCTCAATAATTTCTTATAACAGATGTTGTATCACTTACCGTATTTTCCGCACTATAAGGCACGCCGGATTATAAGGCGCACCTTCAATGAATGGCCTATTTTAGAACTGTTTTCATATATAGGGCGCACCGGATTATAAGGCGCATAGAATAGAACGTGTTTACAACTGAACAAGGCTGGGAGATATTGTGAATATATAAATATAAATACGTATAAAACGTAACGTATAAAACTACAAAAACAAAAGTACATAAGACGATTTCCCCAAATAATAAATTATTTCTTTGACGTTTCTCTTAACTCTCAAAACGTAGTTTTATACGTAGTGCATTCACAATAACTCAACGTTGTTCAAACGTTAATGTGCATATTCACAATATCTCCCAGCCTTGTTCAGTTGTAAACACGTAAAAGAAACACAGTCTGATACCACTAATTCAAACGTTAGTGCAGGGGTGCCCAAACAGTCGATCGCGATCGACAGGTAGATCGCTGACTGATTCTCAGTCGATCGCGAGATGTTTTGTCAATATGAAATACAATTGTAAAATAGAAAAGTGATTTCAATTTCATCTCATTGCACTGTTTCCCACACACGATACCTGTGTTGGGAGCCCAAGTATACTTCCGACCTGTGTGTATTTAATTTTTCATTTATTCATGAAATTGCTGCGTGCATGAGAGAGCGAGCGGCGGAGATAGAGAGAGAGAGAGCGCACGCAAGAGAGAGTGCAGGCATGCGCAATGACGTGCAGGTAAAACCGGGGGGGTAAATGTTTTACCAAAAAGTCATATATAGAAACTATGCTACGAGTATTAAGCGCATTTGATGAAGCTGCAGCTACTTTTCTCTGCTCCTCTCTGCTGTCATGACTGTGAGCATCGCGGGGCACACCAACATACAGCGCAAACGCGCACGCACACGCACACGCACACGCACACGCACACACACACACACACACACACACACTTGCACTGGAGCGGCAGCCACCAGGCGAACCTTTTTACTTTTTGCTTTTAGTGCTACAGCACACAGTTGATCCGTGATTCGTACGGACCGAGGTGGGAACACATGTGACCCGGTCAAACAGTCGGTTGGACTTTACTCCGTTCACTCTCACCGTGTCTGCAGCTAATTTAACAAAAGCAAAATCATCTCACAGCAGCCTGCTGTAGTCTGTAGTCTGCATTATTTTTTACAGAACTCTCATTTATTATTTTCTGTTTGTTGTGTGAGTATTAAATGCGTTTGTAGGCTGTTGGTAAAGGCTATGGCTCACTATGTGGACTGGTAGATCTCGGCAGACTGGTAACTTTAAAAGTAGATCTTGGTTCAAAAAAGGTTGGGCACCCCTGCGTTAGTGCAGGGGTGCCCAACCCCTCAACACGTAACTCAACATTGTTCAGTTACGTATAACACGTAAAGCTCACTTTTTCAGTTCATTCCCCGTCCACGAATCCCTCGAATTCTTCTTCTTCAGTGTCCGAATTGAACAGTTGGGCGAGTACGGCATCCAACATGCCCGGCTCCCTCTCGTCATTATCCGAGTCAGTGTCGCTGAGCGCCGTGTACAACCAGTATGGATCAACCAATTAACCAATTGATTCATATATAAGGTGCTCCGGATTATAAGGCGCACTGTCGTTTTTTGAGAAAATTAAAGGCTTTTAAGTGCGCCTTATAGTGTAAATACGGTACTATGACTTTTTATTTCATATTGTAGGAATTACTCTTTTAGATCACTTGATGTCTGGGCTTGTTGCATGGTAGTTCTTAAATATTGTTTTCAGGTTCATTCTTTTGTTCTGTGATGGAGTAGGTAATCTTGGTTAAATAACCTACCCCAAGGTAATCTATTCCCTTACATAGCTCATATTGAAAAAATCCTCATGATTCATACTCTCAAATCCCTGCAGTGACTTTGGGCTCTCCAACATCAACAGAAGTGACCCAATAAAGATGAGAAAGCATTGTCATTGACCCTGGGCCGTTTTAATATCTCTGAGATATAGAAAAAAGAAGGAAATTTCATTTATCAAAACCCCCTTCCAACTCTGGTCAACATGAAAGAACAATTTAGAGGAAAGGTCTGCCTCTGCTCCGACTTTTTGCTCGAAAATTAGGTTCCCCAAATCATTACACCAAGACAGAGAAAGAAAAAAGAAAGTCCTGGCCCTCAAGGGAGGAAATACTTCTAATTGTATATCCTGTTCAGCTTCACTGTTTTCACACAGACTGGTGACTTCTTCTAATCTTCTGGTAACAGAGCTGAACAAGTGCCTAAGGGTAAAGAGGAAAGCTGCGCTAACCAACATAATGTGGCTGTAATCTGGACCCACATCTGCTGCTTTGTTGATGCACCCAGCCTGGAAGAGCACTGAGTGGACAGGATGCTGAACGCTTTAACACTCCTCACTCAACCAAACTCCAGTAAGGAAATCAAATATATAAAGGGTCACATAAATGAAGTAACAGTACACAGCATTGTATCTGCAAAGGGATTCAATCTGGCTGTGCAGTACATGGTCAACATTTCCAGCCATCTGTACGTATTTGTTACGTCTCTTCAAAAATTCTTAAATGAGTAAGATCAACAACAGGTCTATAAACAAAGTACCAGCCTATATGATAAGAATAAAACTGACTTAAGATTTTGGACTTCAGATTACAGACTTCAACAAGAAAAAGGAGTGGACTTTATTTGAAGATTTCTTAATGAAATAATATAAAGATCCCATACAATACTCATTTTCACCTTTTATGTTGTCATTCTGTTAAACCTAAAGAGTAGCTCTGCGTGATTTACAGCCAAACAAAAACCCTCTTATTTGTGTTATACTGCCATCTGTAAAAGCCCTCATTTCAGCCTCTGCCTGAAACCGTTCATTTCAGCTGCTATCTCTTTAAGGCCCCCCTCCCCACTTGCCCACTTTCTTCTGATTGGCCAGCTCTCTGGAAGCCTTCCGATGAGCAAAACGCTGCAGGGCTTCCAGTGGAGGGCTGCAAGAACACCCAAAGTAATGGGCTTCACCAGCCTACACAGAGACTTGAAGCTGTCTCATCAAATTCTTGGTTTCATATCAGGGTACTATCAAGTTATATGCACAAAAAGCCATTCAGTGCACTCTGCAGACTTATCCTGGGATTCCAACATACATTTACCTCATGAGCTGAAACTCCACCCACGTTTAGTATGGGCAATCAGTATTGTAACACTATACTGTAGGTGCATTTTAAAATGGGGATCAGAATAATTGGTTGACTTCAAGTTTTTGTCACAAAACAAACAGACAGAAAATATTTATTTACAGAAGAGTTTTTGCAGGTGTAACAGGTGTGTTTGGACCAAATGCTGTATACTTGAGAGAAGATGGTACTTGTAAATTCAGCAGGTACAGGAACAAACAGGCAGATAAATACAATTCAGTTTAATAGCCAAGAGCCGTTTGAGTCTCTGCACAGGGCCAGAGGCTCAGACTGGGCAAGCCGAACCAGGGAATAGGTAAGTGTGGCAAGGTGTTGGCAAATACACTCATGCAACAGTCTATATAAAGGCAACAGCACTGTTGTGGACCACACAGGAGATAGTTACAGGGAAAACGGGTCTAAAACCAGGTAAGCAGTCAGTTGAAGCAAACAAACAAGTAGGCTTTGAGTCGGGGCCAGGTGGATGTTCCCGGAGCCAACAGGTTAAGTGTACAAAGGACATGATGCCTTTTGAGCCATAAACGATGTATCCAATGCATCTTTTATGGCCGATATTCATTGTGCGCCAATTCAAATGAGGTGGAAGACTTTCAAGCAGCTGATGATTACACTTTTACATAATTGGTTCAAACTCAGTTGAAGCTATTTACATGTAAAGAGGTGCTTTGAAACTTTTACTATCCAAAAAATAATAGGTTAAGTAACATGATGCTGGTCATATTAGCTAGCTCTGTTTGAGCTGTCGGGTTGCTAGATGACAAGAATGGCACTTACTACTATGTAGGGCGGAAACCGAAAATCTTATGTAGACTAAACCGTCTCACTTCAGTTCAGCCTGAGCAGTCTACAAAGGGTGGGACCATCATGGGCTGAGTCCATCAAAGGATGTCATCCCTGAATTGGGACACAGCTACAGTAACGTAAAGTGTAGCAACATGGAGAAAGGCATGTAAACAGGAAAACGCTAATTGCCTGGGAACCAGGAACACTAAGAGTGCAGAAGAATCTTGCCTGACAACAATCTGGCAATGAATGAGTGAGCAGGAGAGGCTTAAATACTTGCTTTATTACTGATGGAATGCAGCTACGTGCACAGGTGAGCTGAGTCTGCTGATGATGTGGAGGTTGCTGGAAGGATGACAGAAGGTAAGGTGAGTGAAAAATTATTGAGGAGGGGCAGGTGAGAACTATGACAGCAGGATCTTTATGAAATACTTTTCAGAGCTTTGGCCTTTTTAAGTTCATATAAACAAAATTGTGGCTTGTTAACTGCAACTCCACACACAATACATAACAAATTTTCTTCAAAAATGACCAGAGATTTGGTTAAAACGAACATTAATTTTTCCAACAAAACAGTTCATACATTCTGTAGAGCTGGTAAAGTATGAAGGGTCTTTAATAAACTCCATCTAAGTTTACATTTTGAGCAATCACAACCTACTTCCTGCAGCAAACTCTTCCACAGTGACATACTTAAGCAGTTTTTCCACTTGCTTCAGCATACGGATATGAATTCAAGGACCCAGCAGTACAGACATTATTATTAATGCAGAGTTTTCTCACTCTTTTTACTATGTCTGTCATGAAGGCATTAAACCTATTTTTAGTTGTGACAGTTTTAGGACAGGTAGATGGGTAATGAGAAACATGAGGCAGTGGAACACTTTACATTAGGTATTCATCAGTTTTTGCGTCTGAGTTTCTTGCCTAGTTTTACGCTTTAAATATCAGTGTCTGAGCGGGGAAGATGAAAAATGTATCTTGAACCAGTTTTCCTTTGTCATCTACCTGATGAATATTAATTTGCAGTCATGTCTGTCTCTGTTTTTGTCTCTGTTGATGTGCCACCTGAGGCTCAATTAATCATTTTATCATCTCCACAAGTCTTGGCAGACAAAAGACCTTGTCTGTCTTTTTTCCCAGTTGATACTTTAGTGATAGATTGTGAGGATTTTGGTTTGTACAGACATAGTCTGCAGTTAAACGGGAACAAGGAACTAATTTTGGGGAACAAATTTCACTTAACTTCAACAAAACAAAGAGGTTTTTATACACTTTTTTTTGCTTAAAACAGAACACATACTTTATAGAGTTAAATATTTCATGATTACATATTTGAACAATCAAAGTAGATAATATAAGAGGTGTATAATTACATTTAATAATAATGTAAGAGTTAATAAATTATAATTGTTTCTTATCTGCACACAAACTTCCTGTCTCCCCTGCAAAAGTCAGGCAGTCACCCAGTCCGAAAAGTCTGGATTCACTCCTGCATGTCATTGTTACTTTGGCAAGCAGCAGGGTTCTGTTGATGGAACGGCGGGGGCAACATGTTATGACTGGGACTAAACTTTCACCAAGCTTAGTCTGACAACTTCGCAACCTTCATCAATCTCATCAACTGTGACTGCTGCTACTGGTCATATCTCATTTAATAGCTGTAAAAGCATTGCACACTGACAAATCTAAGAGACAAACATCGAAAAAGCAGGAGGTAGTGCTAAAAGTTCCTCTCTGTACTGATCTGAGTCAGCCTCTCTCTTTTTGGACAGCCGTTTGCTGAGCTAAGCATTGCAGCAGCAGCAATAATATAGGCACGGCAAATGACGGCAGGGAAGAAAAATCAAAGTGTCACATTTAATCAATTTATTGTGTCATTATATCAACAGATTGCTTTGCCAATTATATATATATTTTAACAACTGATTGAAAGTATGTAACAAATCAATTCTAATTCATAATAATCTTGTTTAAATATATGAAGAAATGTTCCAAAGTGTACCGACAGCATCTCAGAGGTCAGATAAGACACTCTGAGCCAGATGTTTGGCACCCTGTTTTAGTTCATTGCTACCTGTGATTGGCAAGCTGCTGCCAACCAAATTACAAAATTTGAGGCTTTAAATCAAAAGTCTACAAACCAATGGCTGACATCAGTGTGGCTGTGCAGACTTTTGTACAATAGACTTTTGTATATAGTGACAGCATGTGTAGAAGCATCAGAAACTCACGCTGAGGTCAGCTTTTTAAAACCGGTTTAAGTAACGTAACTTTCTGAATAGCTAAGCATGTTTCACAATATATTTTTTTTTGTGATAAAAGTACTTGAAGTGATAGCACGTATTCTTAATGCAGCTTAACAGGCAAAACATGTTTCACAAGCTGAAGGACAAAATAAGCTTTGTTCGCACATTTGATGGTCATATCAAATCCTTTGACAAACACAGTTTATAATAACAGCTAGTATTTAGCTTTCGCCTCATTGCATAATCAGTCACTTCACCCCACACGTCATGAAGCTTGTTTAATGATATCTATTTAATTAATGAATAATCAAATGGTTTCACAGGAGTAGAGTACAGACATTTCTATGTTTATGGTTATGTGATATTGGCAGAAGACAGACTCAACAAAATTAATAAATAAAGCAAATAAACCTCACAGAAAAGTTGACAGTGTTACGCCCTCTACCTGCACCAGCCTGGTACAAGTTGAATCTGTGAGGTAACAGTGGTAGCCAGACATGATAATGAACTCTCCTGCTCTTTGTTTGTTCTGTGTCCCCATTTGGTTCATTGGCATAGATCCTGTGCAAATACATTACGGCAATCTGAGTTGACATTGTGGATACACAGACAGGGGAGGACATTATTTGCTTGCTGTTAAAATAGGTCAGCTGAAGGTGCCACAGACGGGGACCACGGCACAACCTGTCTGCTTACATCTTATAGCACTGAGACACTTTGTTCTCCCTGCAGATAAATAATTACTTTAACCATCACAAAAGCAAATAAAGCAAGACAATGGGAGACATTTATGGCCCGACACAGAACTACCATAAAGACAAGTACTGGTATTGTTGCCATAGTTACGAACTAGTGTTGTACTAATGCTTTTAGCTCTGATTAAAGAATTGTCACTGAAAGCGTGTGCAAAGTTTTTCAATTCTACCTTATATTCAGACTTTATTTTAGCCATTACTTGAATTTCTCAGTACCAGAGGTGTAACTGAGATTTAGAGGCTAAGCCCAAGAGAGAGATTTACAAGTCTCCTTCCTTAACTATGACTCTGCTGATCTGCTGATGACACTTTGGTCGCCAGGCTCTCTAATGGACCAACTTAAAAGCTTTTTAGTCATTTAGATATCATTTAGATATATGTCACATACTAAACTTACCTGTTAACAAAATTGATTTCAAACAAACCGCATGACCCTGATGAAGGCCACAAGCCAAAACGTGTCAGTCTAAAAGTGCTGCTGGAGCTTTTTGACCTCTTCAAGCCTTTCACTTTGTTTACCTTGGTAGTAGGTGAAGTTGTGCCAGAAAATCCGACTCTGCTTCTTCAGGCAAACCACTTGACACCCCTGTGTCAAACTACTGTCCTGCCTCACCAGAGGACTGAACTTTCCTCGACCCACTTTATAGCACTCACTTTATATATAAAGTTATTTCAGGACTTTAACATCTGAGAGCAGAGCTGGGTCATGAAGTCATGCTGTTGTTGGCTTACAAAACCCCTTGAGACGTTGAAAGTGAAACTAAGCTATACTAACAAACTTGACATGACTTTACTGCTGCCTGATCTCCACCCAAAATTTGCCATGCAAATGGCCTGTACAGCAGGCCATTTGCATGGCTTTATTTCTAGCCTCTGTTGCTGTAATAATCCAATGTCACATATCTACAAATTGAAGGTTTTATCAAATGTAATGTACTCAAGATGTCTTACAGAAATATTTGATTGTAATCATAGAGGATAGTACATCCTGAGAGTTAGATAATCGAAGGAAATGACTTTGTATTTTTAATTTGCATTTATGTGCTTCTCTCAAAGTGCAATTTCCTGCCGAATTGGAATTATACATCAAGTCCATTTAATAAAACCAGACATTTTATGACCCAGCGTTAGCAACCAATGTAAACATTACTTTATTTCCATCTGGTACGAAGAATGCAAAAAGAGGAGGAGGAACTTAAAGATACCAGATCCCCCCCAGTCTGTTCGATGGCCCATGTATTTGAACACAAGAACATCATTCTTGTGTTTAAAACCTTTTGTAACGTAATGGCATACCATTTACAGTGCTTCGTGGTAGCATATGTGTAAATCTGAGCTTCATGCTGAAAAAAGTAAAACACCAGCCTCTACAGTTTAAGATATGTAAAGAGAACCAGACTGAAGTCTGTGTTACTGGTTGCAACTTCAGTGGATTCAAAAGTTTTATGACCACAAGAGTAACATGACATGTCATTTTTTCAATTTTATGAATGTGGATGTTGTGCAGATCTCAAGAGACCCTTAAGGCCTGAGGCTGGAATGCTGTAAGGACTGAGTGAGAAAAACAAACACGTTGTTGTCTTTTTAAGTAAAGCCTTTAGAGTAGATATAAGAACGTAAAAATAGACCTGATGAAAAACATGATGATATATCAGCCAATAAAACATCAGGCTCTCTTTACTTAGAAAATAGTTTCAAAACACAGAAACATAAATACAAAACTCTAAAGAGAATTCAGAGGCCTTAAAAAAACAAAAGCGTGAGTTATTCTGTGTCCATATTCGACAATGTTTCACATGATTGTGAAAACGTTCTCTTGAATTCCTAGAAATCATATATCATAATCTTATAATAATGCACAGATGTTTATACTCCTCATACAGGCCATTTCTATCAGTTTACATTAAAGGTTATATGAAGACACTTCTGTTTGCCAAGTCATATGGAATAGATTATAATGTGAATGTAGAATATTTACAGTATTCATTCTCAGGCGGTGACCTCATTTCTCCCCACAAGAGAACAGCAGAGAGAGAGAGAGAGAGAGAGAGAGAGGAGTGATGAAGAACAAGCAGATACATTTATCTCCTCCACGGGGATGGTGTCGGACTCTGAGCCAACAGGTGGATGCTTCAAAGTGGAGGTTTAGCTTTTGAAGTGCTGGATGAACAGCAGCCAATGGCAGCAGCAGTAAACAAGTGACCTAGGCCTTAGACTGACACATATGGCTTCTGTACAGCTTAGTGAATAATGACGGATTTATGCATACCTTATCTTATTCTTGAAGTAAGATCATTGCTGTGGGTGGCATGCTGTAGATTTCAAATGCATTTCAATCAGGAGAGAAAAGTGAATTAAAACAATTATTTATTACAGTGAATAACATGGAAATGTGTCTTGACAGAAATACTTCATGTGTTTGGAAAATGACAATTCTGAGCGTCGACAGAATAAAATCCCCCCCATGGAGTCCAGACACTGGTGGCGGTGAAGCTGATGACTTGATGAGACCGGATTGGTGAACAGTAGACGGATGATGATTCTGCGAAGATGGGCGGTGTTGGGGAGGTGGAGGGACACACAAAACATCAGCATGAAGGAAATAAGGCAGAGAAGGAATCATATTTAAAAAAGGAAGCAGTATGTTGAAAATGAGGGAGAAACGCCATGATATAGGTTAGATGAGTACCACTGACGAGACAGCTGATTATCCAATGACAGCCCTAGAAAATGACAGCTCGAGAAAGACAGCGGAAACGCGAGTGAGCGTGAATGAAAGGGATGAATGATAAAGACCCGATCGTGAAGGCACTTACAGTCTCCCTCACTGAACTAGTAGCGTCTTTGAAATGTCATGGTTTATCTCTTTATGTTCCTAAAAACACATGTAAAGACATAAATTACAATGACACTTAATGATGTTCACCAGCTTCATGCAGTAAAAAGAGCGGCTTTGCTGTTGAACTTTCAATCCTTTGTCTTGATTTCTGATGAGTCATCAGTATCATCAATATAACACAATAACATAGAAATATAAATGTACACTTTAGGGCCATTGTTTTCTTTATTGGATATGACAGCTGAAGAGAGACAGGAAATGTTGGGAAGAGAGAGTGGATGACATGCAGCAAAGGGTCGAGGACTATAACCTCTGTACATGGGGCGCACATCATAACCGTCCGGTAATCCCAGTAGAATCAGGTTTGAGGAAATATTCTCTACAGCCATGAATAGGCTACACTAGTGCCACACATTACATAGCAGAGACATTTCATACATATTAGGTCATGACAACACAAATTGCTGCAATTTACACACTGTAATACATTCTGTGTAATCACACAGATGGCCGCCTTTTGTAGGCTGGAACCAACAGGACATGAGGGGAATACTGAATAATGTGGAAGGCATTAAATCAATGACATCTCTTAAGGTACAGTTTGACTTCACTGTTTTTATCTGATTGGGTTTGTAAAAGCTTGAGAAGCAATACCCAAATGATAGTGAATACATTTGTGAATTACCGAACCGATCATAAAGAAAGTATATGAATATTCAATCAACTTCATGTCTAGTCAGTTTATACAACGGCAACATTCAGGAAACATCAGAACCCGGGCTGCTTTCCATCTTTGGGAAACTTGACCTTCTGTTGTAGCCAAAGTTTCTTTGAAGTCAAACCACAGAACATCAGGCATCACTGAAATGCTTACAACATGTCCCAATGAAAGCACATGCAGCTGTTGTACTGCTATAGACATACGTAAATTCCTTTGTGTGTTTGATTCACTGAGAGGATAACGAAGGTTCATATATATGCTAACTATAAATGTTGTAGCTTTAGTCTGTCTTCTGGCCATCCATGATTTGATTTTACTTTCAGTTTAAATTCACAATCCCTTTCGGTCTTAAATTTAAACATCATCATCATTTAAAGGGGCTATATGTAACTTTTTACATGAATAAATCGTTTTTTATCGCCCATTAACAAGCAAACGGTTAACTGGTGTGAAAAAGTAGATGTTCACTGTCTGTGTTGCCTGTATAAAAAGTTTACCCGGGTCGTATTTTCCGCGAAAGCTCCAGGAAGTGACATTTTATGCACGTTCCCAACGTCCTCCTCACTCCGCTCCGCTTACAGAGATCAACAGTTCAAACTCATCACACACTCCTACTACAGCCAGAGGCCGCCTTCCACACACTTCTATCCGCCCTAAGAGCTCTCAAAGATGGACAAACTCATCACACACTCTCAGCCAGTGCCTGCAGAGACTGTCGTTTGTACGATGGAGAATGAAAACAGACACACAGACTCCTTCACAGACTTTCACATGTGTATGACCACTTACCTCCTCTGTAAACATTATGCCGGTAAATATCCAGTGTTTCGCGGCCGATGATGATGCTCGTTTGTGTACGTACGCGCACGTATAACGAGCCAACGGCCATGCGGTATCGCTACAAATGCAGTATTTTTGAAAGTTACACATAGCTCCTTTAAACAGCATCATGTAAGTGTACTGACAGCTTTGCTACACAATACAAGAAAATGCACAAGGACTTTTCACTATTGTAAAGTGTATTAGAAAATTCCTATATCAGTGAATATCATGAACTTTGCTTTAAATAAGTCAAAGTTATCAAGAAGGCTTAATCTTTTTCTGCAAAAAAAAGCAGCGCATGAAACAACACATTCTGTTTAGATATCTGGAATAAGGCCTCCTATACTGTAAATGTGTGGCCTTTTTAAAGTAAGACTTGAGATATGCAGATGATATTCAGATCTTTTGGATAATTCTTTGGACATGTAAACACACAAATTTATGTCACTAGGTACATCCCCGGTCAATACTCAAATACTTTGTGCAAATGAGCCCCATCATTAAAACTTGACTATTGTTATAACATGTTTTTGTTATTTTTCTGTCTGTTTCCCAAAGTGCAAATTCTGGTAAAAAGAGCACTTTGTCATCTTCATTATTTTTAAGGTTTATTTTTGGGCTTTTTGTGCCTATATTTAGAGATAGGGCAGGGGACAGAGTCAGAAATCAGGGAAACACGGAGTGGGGAGTGACTTGTGGGAAAGGAGCCATAGGTCAGATTCGAACCCGAGCCACCCGCTTGGAGGACCACAGCACCATGGGGTGCTTGCAATAACCACTAGGCTACCGCCGCCTCTCAACAAGGTGTTGTCTTTAAGGGGTTTTTTTTGTCTTCCTTATGACATGTGCAAAATGTTATCTGATAAAGATTGTGATTCTGATTTTGATCATATAAATTGAAAGTTAAATTGAATCTGTTTGAGATTTATAAAAGAAAGCATTGCTGTCCTTTAGACAAGATAAGACAATTATCAAGAAATTTCAGGAAATTGTATGCATTCAAAAGTTTCTTTCTCATAACAGAGTGTCGGTCATCAAGACATAACGAGAAAAATTGAGATGCTCTGAAGCCCCGTGAGAATGGCCAACCAACCTTTCTTAAATCCAATAAGCTCGAAAAGAATTAGTGTTTATGTTTTTCTTTTTATCTTCCTTTCTGGATTCATCTCGGACTTAATGACGGGGGCTGCGCACACAGTCAGGTTTTTGATAGCATCTCATTTGTTTTCATTATAGTGGTGTTATTACAGAACAAGCCTTCATTTGTCCTCTGCCACATTTTTGCCATTATTAAAATGTGTATTCCTTGCAATAAACGCTATGAACAGCAACCCAGAGGAGCTGAGACACAGACGGTCCCTCATCTTCCCATGAGTCAGTGCTGATGCTGTAATTGATCCAATCAGTTTTCATTGCACTTCCATTATAAGGGCTGTGGAAGCAAAAGTGTTCATATTGTGCAGTCAGTGAAAGGGCAACAGGGTCATTTGGAGCAATTGTTCCCAAACTTTTAAAATTGTGACCTATGAAAGAAAAACATAATTTCTACTTTAAAGGAATCTTATTATATTTCTATTTCTATGGTATTGTAACACCCAGTACAAGAACTTATCTGACTGCCTTATACAATATGTTCTTGGTTTGAAAGTTGTCTTTGTCCTTAAATACAAAGTGCACAGGTGTATTCAAACATTCAGCACCAAGCGAGTCAGAGGACTTGCTACTTTGGTTGGAAAGAATTAACATCTTAGAACTGTATCTCTGGCAAAATACTCAGCTGTTCAAATGGGCAGATATGCTCTAATAATGCTTAAAATGCCAAGTAAAAACAGGCAGACATGACAAACCACATTAATATAATTTCCTTAAAAAAACGATCCTGCTAGATTTCACCACTAGCTTATCAAGCTAAAACTAAATGATTCAGCTGACTCATGCTAAAAATAATTTTACATGTTAAATATGTCTTTGATTACCTCATGTATAATATCGGTGGCCCGAAACCCCACCTGTGGCTCCTTTTCCTGTGGCATAAAAAGCCCAAGCAGTGAGTGGACAACCACATGATGGGGAAAGAGTTCAAAAGTCTTCGACAACCTCAAATTTATCTTGTGAAACTTGATTGAGTCTAGGGCCCCAGGTTATAGAGCACTGATTTAGATGCAGGTTTTTGGTCTTGAGCAGTGAGAAGCACAAAGTCGATAGAGTGATGATCCTGTTGTTGTCTATGTTGTGTATTATTTTATAGTCTCCATCTTAAATACCTGAGGAGTAGAGCCACCATCTGCTCTTTCTAAAGCAATACCATATGTTGCACTCAAAATATAAATCCATTAAAAAAGTGCATCAAATCATCCATAACTGACCTCTGCATTGCAACAAAATCACAAGTGATAGGCACAATCTGTTTTTTATTCCAATGTGTGGTGAAATAAAGTGCAGCAGAGACCCATCAGGAAATCAAAGATATCTGCTGAGGATAATGAAATGTTTCACAATTCAAAACACTTTGCAATAAAAAAAAAAAAAAAACATTGGATAATTTGCCTCCTGGCTTGAGATCACATGCCTGAGCGTGCGTCATCCAAACACAAAATAGGAGCAGTGTGAGTTCAACCCGGCAAAAGTCTCAACATCTGGCAAGCCAATCATAGCATCACTGTTATTGATCAATGGCATACATCCCTATTATACTTTCGCCAAAATAGTAAGGTCAACTTAGATAGGAAAAGGACCACTCATTGCAGCTTTTCTGACCACTTTGGTTAAAGACACTCTGAAGGATAGTTATTGTTTTTTTCCCATGTTGGATTTCATGCATCCTTTGCCAAAGATCAACCGATAAATTATTATTGGCAAACATCTGTAAATAATAATAATCATTCAGGCTCTTGTTTGACAGATTTGGAATTTTCTCATCGAATACCCTGGAGCAGGAGTTGAAGAATTTCAGCTACCAAACAGAAGGCTTTATCAAAACCAGATTGATCATCCAAAGTTATTTTAGTAATCAGTAACAAAAGCACAATGAAAGAGATCAATGATTAACTTTATGTTTATTAAATGGTTTTGAAACTCATGTTTTTACTATCAAGGTGCAATTCTTGGTATGTGTGTCCAATCCAATCCAATCACTGCCCCAGCAAATATAACTATAGGCACACTTGTTTGTCAAGCTTTCAGTATCTCAGAATATTACAGCCGTGTATATAGTTGTTTGAGACCAATACTTAATTGTTATTTTGTGGTTGCTTTTCAAGAAGAAACTACACTTTACAGGCTTTATTTAATGTTGAACATATTCTACTTGTGCTGTTTGATTATATCAAAAATCCTATCACAATTATTTTGATTGATATTGAATTACTAGTTGACTAACAACATCTGGTTCACATGCATTTATTTTAAACACTTTTAACACTCAAACACTCCGAACACAGTAAAACAAGCACTAAATGGGAGTACATTAATGAAAAAACATAAATATAAAGGGGTCTCGGTAGCCTAGCAGTTAGTGCGCACGGCTGAAGAACCCCCTACCAGCGGGCAGCCGGGGTTCGAATCCGAACCCTGGCTCCTTTCCCGCATGACAATTCTTACCACTCGCTCTCTCCCTGATTTCCAACCCTGTCCTCTGTCCTATTTCTGCAATAAAGGCACAAAAGCCAAAAATAAGTCTTTAAAAAAAACTGTGTTTTTGAGGTAGTGGTGTTGTGCATACAGTATATATAACAACACACAATTTAAAACATCTACCACACAACTAAACCAATGGACAAAATGAGCACAGCATGAAGCATAAGAACTGTCTTGTTTTCGTGATATTTGAAATTGAATTGCCCATCGCTTATCATCGCTTGTTAGTTTGTGATTTCATCCCCTATATGCCACTATAAATTGCCTCTTTGTGAGTCAACACGAGTATTGCAATTTCTCACATTTATATCTTGTTCCTGCAGGATTCACTTTTATTACTTTTTTATGAGTTAGGTCCAGAAACACTCCAAATTGTAATGGCGTCTTCCTTGGCCGACCTTTCATCCTTCCTGCAAGTGATATGACATTTTGGCAAGTTGTTTTTCCAGAAACCTGCAGGCAGTCATACAAAGAAACGGCAATAAAAGCGCATTGTCTTTGGCGGAGGTAAAAGTGTGAGGAATGCATTAAACAGTATCTGTTTTATTGTTTTTCACACCTGCTAACTTAGCGACAGTAACAGAAACACGAGCAGGATACATGACGACATTTATTTGTGGGGTTATAGTGACCATATTTTCAAACCTTCATATTGAGACACTTTAATTGTACCACAAATCCCCGTTTATCGATCCACGAATGTCTGACCTGCACTGGTCACACAAGGTGGTACAGTGGGTAAAGATGCCCTCCTTTAAGTTGTTTGTCACCAGTGGTCTCACTGAATTAGATCAAAACAGTGCTACTGTACTTCCAGCCTGTTAACACTGTCAGTATTTGCTTGTTTATGGCTTTATATGTCGACGTCTCAACCGTCTGGGGGCTGAAAATGGACACTTTCAGTGTGTGCAAAACGCAACATATTCATTCACAGTTACTTTTCAAAGGAAGCTGTAACTCTCCTGGAGCACTTTGGAAAATGTTGACTTCCTTTTCATCACGACAGTAAGCTTACCTGTCGTCCTTTTAGTATGATAAGCTAGGCTAGTTAAGCAGATAAATCTATTTTGAACTTTGACTGGTGCTTCATCAGTGATGTTTTTCTATTAACTCAAACAGCAACAGCCGTAGCAACGACATTGATTGACATATATACGGACAAATCAGTGTTGCAAGCCCAGTGTATTGTTTTGGTATTTACACTGGTCAAAACTGGGGCATATTACTGTTTTATAGATATTTGTTGGGACTCGGGAAACAGAGAGTGAACATGACACAATCCCAGTAAAATCTGAACATACGGTCACCTTAGTTACAGGTTATGTTGTGAAGTTGTACAATGTGTGTAATACTTTCAGACTGAGTGGAGAGGTGTTGGGTTTGGAGTAACAGCTCTGATCTGCTCTTCATTTTATTACGGGAAGTTGAAATTCCAGAAGTGTCAGGAAAACTGGAAAGTGGGACACAGGTGCAGACCCAGGGGTGTCTTAAAGTTATCCAAGAAGGATAACCACAAAAATCGCAAGCGATAGATCGGAGGGGGGATAGGGAACAATGAAAATAGTATAGAGCTAAAACACTCTAACTAATGCTCCAAAAATTATCAACTAAACCACTCACGAAAGTAAAGGCTGACAGGGAGGCCTTAAAACTCAACACAAAAGGCTGGGGTATATCAACTACCCAGCACCCCAAGTTATTTTGGTAATAGACACAAACACACAAAGTTATTTGTTTGTGTTTATGAACACACAGACAACAAGAGACAACACAGGGAGAACCTCTCACTACCTCTGAAGGTGACATAATGAGTCAGCACAGAGCACTGAATTCCAGGAGTAGATATAAGCTCCCCACACCTGGTTTTAATCAAGGCCAATCAGCCACAAACACACCTGACTCTGCACTTAGGTGATTCATTCACCAACCCCGGTGAGAAGCCAGAGAGTGTGTCCTTACAAGAAGCTCCAGCCAACACTGCTCAAAACAGTACGAAGTTTGACAAACACTTAAAAACCAGTAAACCTTAAAACATTAACTGATGGGCTGCTCTTAATCTGCCAGATAAAGTTATTATTGAAGTCAACAAAGCTGGAAATGAAGAGCCGACATATGCCTTCATCATAAATGTGTGCACTGCATATTGTGCTGTGGAAAAGCAGTCAATCAATTAATCTTTATTTGTGGAGTTCCAATTCCTTTTCTTTATCTCAAGACACAGAGCAGGTAAAAGACCTTACTCATGGCTATATTACAAAGACCCAGCATTAATCCATCCTGAGCACAACACTTAGCAACATTTAGCAAAGTTACAGTGGCAAGATAAAACGTATTTTTAGCAACAGAAACAGAAGAAAAAGAAAGAGGCAAAACAGACTGTTCCCAGCAGAGCTCTAAAAATTATAGGCACTCTATAGAAGCAAAGGATGGTTTCTTGTAAAATATTTGGTGGTAGAAATCTGAACGATTACTTATTAAACAAGAGAGTTAATATGCATTTAAATGTATTAAGTTGTATTAGTGGGTCACATAATGACATTATTACTGGTTTCTGTACAATATGGCCACAAACCCTGTGGTTTCATGAGACTGGGCTTTAGCTTTAGTATCTCTATATTTTTCACTTCACCTTAACAGGCTCAGACAATATAATTATGGGTTTCTTACAGATTTCGTTATTTCAATGTGGCAGAGTGGGAGGAGTTTGCCAAAGACAGAGTTTTTATTATCAAAGGGGCTATATGTAACTTTCAAAAATACTGCGTTTGTAGAGATACTGCATGGCCGTCAGGCAAACTGCACCAGTAACTTGATTTGCACATGGTAAATAAAATCATGTTAAAACATTACTGGGAAATACAGAGGCTAAATGGAAACATGCCTGAGACGATAACATGGACACCAACCTTTCCCTTCTCCCATAATCCCCTTTAATCCCTGGCTCCTTAGGTCGAGCATCACTCCAGATGACAAAGCAAGCACAGGAAGCATCTTGGCTTTCATGGTCTTCTCATTTTATGCCCCTTGACTCCCTGTGTTTACTGCACAGGGTCATTTTATTCTCATTTATATGATAATTGAACGGCGGTTGTGCCAAACGCATTAAAGTAAAGTGCGGCAGAGATATTCAATATGGTTCTTGTTGGATTTCAAATGGGCTGTTCTCGGGACTTTCTTTTCCTCCTCTGAACTATGGAGCCCCACAGGCGATGTAAATTTATGATATTGTGAGTCTGTTGAGTGAATCCTGGACTCGGTGGTGGTATTACTCAATCATTTTGAAACATGAAACACGCAGAGGCCGTGCAGAGAATCTGCAGTAAAGAAGGTCAACACTGGGCTAGTATATATCATCAATTGGTTCAACAGGAGGTAATGACACATGATGTGATTTACCTGAGCTCTTGCTTTAAATTTAACAACTACATCACTAACAGGAAAGCATGTGCATGGTATTGGCTACTTTTTAACTCATATTTCTGTGCAGAGGTTTTCTTTTTATTCTCTGTGACCAGTGAAATGAAAGAAGGGGAGGCTTTTTACATCCCCAGCTGCAATAAACAACAACCCTGCCAAATTCCTCGAATCATTCCACGATCTTCAGTACTTAGCAATGTTTTGCAAGGACTTTAATGATTATTTATTATTTTTGTGATCCTTCCAAGTGTTGAACGCTTTGTAAACACTTGGTCGTGATCTGCCGGGGAGAGACAATGAGATTATCCCCATATAAAAATGTCTCCTCACCAATCAAATCATTGCATATTTCAGAAATGATATTAAGCACTGTTGAACCCACACCTCTGGTAAATTCATGTGTTGATAGCAGAGATTGAAAATGAAAAATAATATTGAGTGGAAATCTTTAAGTAATGATTCATCCATGTTAGAGTGCTATCACCCTACATTGGAATGATGATTCGGGTAAACATTTAGCCTGCTAAAGTCTGAGATTCTTCAAAACTGATAATGACAGTGCTGACTAGCATTACCTTTGTTATCCACCAACTGCAATCTAACTAGGGAACTACACAGCTAAAAAAAACCTCAGGACCCGCTGCATGTCAACCAAGTGATGATTTTATAACCTTTGGGAGCGACCGGCGACATATCTGGGCTTTTGGAGAAGCCAGCAGTTGGCGATGAAGGACTTCCAGCCAAGACTCTAATGCCTTTTGGCAGATGGTTGTTCATCATGAGTCTGGTTCTGCTCAAGGTTTCTGCCTGTTGAAAGTAAGTTTTTTTCTTGCTTAGTGCTTATAATGGATTACTGTTGGGTCTTTGTAGATACTATAACAAAGGTATTTTGCAAGCTTTTGTAAAGGGTCTTGATTTGTAATGAATTGGCGCTATACAAATAAAGATTGATTGATTGACTCAACTTCTTCTAAATGTACTTTAATGCACTGACAGTCCATCTCCCTGTCTCTCTTTTAGGGCGCGGTCATCTGTACCGTGCTGTACCCAAGCACGATTGCCCCCCCGCGGTCACACTACACAGGACTATCCATGCTTAAGCACGATTACCTCTTTTACATAACGTCTTAATACAACACATGCACGCTTTATGTTATTATGAAGCGTTCTCAGTTTACAAACAGGCGGACGAGAGCGAGAGAGAGAGAGAGAGAGAGAAAAAAAAAAAGAAAAAGAGAGAAAAAGAGTCCGCGAGTCCGCGTCTGTACATCGGAGAACAACACAGAGAGCTTGACAGCTACTTTACTGACTTTGCAGCTTATTTTAAGCCATTTTAATCAGGCACAGACGTAAATAAATTTAAAAATAAAATAGACGTGCGGCCGAGTCTGCGCGGACGCCCGCCCATCGGAGAGCAACACAGAGAACATGACAGCTACTTTGTGGCTTATATTGTGTCATTTTAGTCAGATACAGACATGAAACTTTCTGTATCTGACTTTCTCCATAATGAAGGCCGTCAGCGTTGTTTACCCGCGTGCTTGTGCTCGTGCATGAAGTGTACCGTGCCGAAGCACACCTCTCCGAAGTGTGCCAAAGCCAAGGAAGTGTACCGTGCCTGAGCACGATACACTGGTCAAACGAACTGGACTTTAGGGTTGAAGCGTGCTTGGGCACGGTACGGATGGCCAGTGAGAGCGTGCCCTAAGTCACATTCCATCTTTCCAAGGTACTCTGCATTTCTCCAAGGCTGTTCAATGCATACTGGACTTGTTTCTTTGTTTAGTTGTTAGCCTGGTTACATTGCCTGGTTTCTTTGCTCTGTTGATGTATAGTTACCATTTATTCCCTTTTGGATTTGGTCTTACTTTTTACCTGGTCCTATAACTGCCTGCCTAGTCTTTTTCTTGTTAACAGTTGTCCTGAAAATCTACCAATACATGCTTGTAAGTCATCTATCCACGGAAAACTGCATCTGTCTGCCTGTTACCACCTACACTTGGGTCCTTATCTCCTGCTTGTACAACACATTGTTACAATACCACACATTATAATAGAAATAGGAGACAGACACTTCTTCATTAATTATATTAAAAAGATAAAGAAATATCACATTGTAAGAATCAAAATTTGCTAATGCACAAACTGAAGTACATGTAAACTCAAACAGTGACCTCATTTTCACAATGTCATCACAGATTTTTCCTATGAATGGCCGGCATAAATAGATTGAATCAACAAGTGGTGTATTTCACCAGCTGTCACAGCAGCTGAGGGGATGAGAGGAATGTTGGTGGCAAGCGAAGGCCTCAGTAGGGTCCGAAAATACCAAGCCAATGCACTCCATTGACATCCTGCTGGTAAAATGCTCAAGAGTGAAAGGATCGCTGACGGCTGTATTGATTTCATTGTCTGTGGTCAACGGTGCCTTAACTTTGAACAGACCTGCTTGAGTTGTGATTGTCTGGGTTCTTAAGAAAAAAGGGTCATTCAATGGGATGGATTACTGACTTCTTTGTTGTTGTCACCACTTCATAGATAAGTCTTTGGCTTACACACATCTGATGTGTCCTCAATAAGTTTCAGGGTTGGCTCCAAAACAATAGGGATTACACACACTTGTTCCAATGAAGAATTAATTGTTTTCTTTGTTTGATTCTCGAGGGCTGAATGCGCTGCTCCTCGGAAAATACCAGACTAATGTGCCTTTATAAATTGTTTTTTTCCTGAGCCTCCATATTCTTTCATCTGCTCAAGAACTAAATGGACGCTGACAAAAACGTGGAACCTTTGAAATTCATTACCCTCCCGGGGGCTTTTTCTCCCTGTGACAATGCCATGACTCATTCTACACTTTTGTCTTTGCTGTCAGTGCAAGTAGCAAATGTCTCAGAGTGTTAGATCACCGTGTTGGCAAGGCCACCACTTTGTGATTATTAGTAATTACAAACAGGCAAAAATACTGTTTGAAGGTGACAAGGGATCTGCAATCACTCTGAACCTTTTTAACCCACATATTCCAGTCCAGGTTTTTGCACACTCCCTGAAATATCTCCCACATGGTTGCACCGACCATACAGCTCCGTACTCTCGTTTTTTTGTGTGCCTTTATTAGAAAGCTAAAGAGAGACAGGAAATGTTGGTAGGAGAGTGTGGGAGAGGACACATAAACGGCCGAGTTAGGATTCAAACCCACGGCCGCTGTGATGAGGAGTTTGGGCTCCAAACATGGGGCGTGCTGCTTAAACGCTACGATATCAACGCCCCCTCCTCCATCCATCTCACTTTGAGTACTACTACTTGATTTCTATGTTTTACTCTATTTTTACATACAGTATATTGTTGAGCAGTTAATGGTATTAATAGCAAAGGGCCTCAGCTCTGTAACACGGGGGCGGCCTTGAATATATTTATATATATCTGGAAATGTCTCTCTAAAAACAATCTCTTGAATATAGAAACCCTCTGTTGTGATTACCATCCATCATGTGCTTTTAGAAAACCAAACAAGTGATCAAATAGTTTGGAGTCTTGTGCAATGTTGGTCCAACTATTGTCCAATTATGTCAATTAAATCCTGTAATTAATATAGGCTACATTTTATAAAGAGATTAGTGTCAAGCATAATGCCAGACACATTACTCTTCTTTATAACTGTAGGACTTAAGTGAATGATCCATATAATTTGGGTCAAAACTACCCCAACCCAAACATGCTATTACCCCAGCATGCATGGGAATGTTGTTTACAGCACAACGAAAGATGCCATTTGATAAGGAAGAAAAAACTTAAAGCTTAAACTAAGCACATTTCTATAGCAGAATGGAACCACCATAGGACCTTGTCTTAGCCTTCAAGGGTTTACTTCAGTTATAAAAAACCTGCTTACTATCTATCATCCCACATGTTACACATTTACTTCCTAAATAGTTAAAATAAGTTGACACAAAATATTTACTTAAACGTTCCCATTGGTTGAAAACCATGTGATTTTGTAGGATTTGCTGTTATAACACCCATTAAACCAAACATTGGTTGGTTACTGAGGATTAAGTGAGACAAATTAAACATGCCAGCATGACTCACCACAGCGTCTGATTGAGGCTTTCTACTCCGTACCTGTCAAAGCCTGTTGACATTGTCTTTGACATTTTCCTTTCCATTAACTGGTTTTACCACTCAGTCACTGCCAATATGGGTTCATTTAAGTGATTACTTTAGATATCAACTCCAAGTTCAAGACATTTTCTGTCATCAAGTTCTTTGTCTGTAAATGCCTTTAGGTTTTTTCTATTATATTGTTCTGTTTTCTTCTCTTGATTATTATCAGTTTTGCCAAAGCGCACAGACTGATATTAAATTAACTGACTTCTCTCTCTGAAAGTCAGTCCTCCAGAGCTGTAATCAGAGCTGCATCCTTTATAGCAGTGGTCTGGTTAACAGGATAAGCTGACCTTAAAATGCCGTAAGCGACCAATCAGCACTGAGTACTTGCCAGAGCTGTACAATAAAGTAATTTTTATGCAGTCTAATAAGGTTAGTCATGTTCAGAAAGTATATATTGCTAGTAAAATACAGATAGTAATATTTCCTTACATTACACATGACATCACTTATTTCATGCGGTTACTTCATTAGCCTACTTCAGGAGAAACCAGATGACTGAAGTAATGTCTTCGATCCGTCCTGTCACTTCAGATTTTCACCCTCCATGGACATAAAGCACATCCCTCCGTCCTATTTCCCAGCTCAGTGACTTTTACTTCAACAGCTGCCTTACATCCGGTAATAATCCTCAAGTATTTACTTTTCCAGAGGTGTGGTAATGTAGAGATAATACTGTGGTATTCTTATGGATTATAAAGGCAAAGTAATCAGAGACTAACACGTGAAGTGTCATCTCATGTAAAGAGCTAAATGGAATTCTTTGGCCTTTTCAGGTCAGGGAACACAATTGAAAAGTCTTTGAGGAAACCTTTGATGATAATGAAGTTTGAGGCACGGTCACAGATGCTGTTAACCTCATTAATGGAAGCATCTGCAAATTTAATGCATGGCTACACTTCAATCACTGCGTTGCTGTCAATGCACAAAGCCATTTGAACCAAAGTATGATCTTTAATTCTAATTTGGCAAATATTTAAAACCTCTGTCAGGGTTGAGAGAGTGATACAGTTGACAGTTTAAAGAAAGAAGGGTTGTGCACTGGATTGGGGAAAAAAAGGGTGTCAGAAAAAATCGTTACGCAGCTACAAGAGGGCTGCACTTTGGTGCAATGGTTATTGCTGTAGGTGTGAATGTGAGTGTGACTGCTTGTCTGTCTCTATTTGTCAGCCCTTTGATTGGCAGGTGAACAGTCCAGGATGTACACCTGCCTCTTGCCCAATCTGCTCCAGCCCTGCAAACCCGAACGGGAAAAGCGGTATAGATAATGGAAGGATGGACATCTACAAGACAGGTTGAGTAAGAAGAGAAGCAATAAGATATACCGCTTTGACAACAGGGAGCACCGAAATGGACGGAAACCAATAGTGTCTGAAACCTACCATTTTGTGCGAATGCTGGCTGTATCTGTTCCCTTTCATGTGCGCCATACTTGCGCTGACATTTCTAAAAGTAGATGGGTGATTTTGTTGTTGCTTGGTCTTGGTTTCTATACAAGTCTGCCAGGCTTATTGATTGTTCAAATGAGTCACTTTTGTCACAGACAAAGCTGTGACATTTTCACATAGAGAGGCAAAGTACAGTCAGTCCATTACCTCGATATTAAATTGTGATGATTTACTCTTGGCACTGTGGTAACCACTAAAGCAGTTCAAGATGGTAAGGTAATTTGAATTGAGAAAGTGAACCCTGTTGTAGTTGAACATGTAGCACTGGAAGCACACCACAAGTAATGGCTCAGACTTTCCTAATTGCAAAACAGTTCAAACAGTAATTCTGTATAGGGTGCATTAGCATTAAATCAATGTATCCTAAGGTCTCATCTTATACAACACAGTAAACAAGCGGATGATTTACCCTTAAGGTTTCACCACAATGAGCATTCTTCCCCTCATAGGACTTACATGAATACATTTGCAGATAGCAATATATGTACACTGGAAACATTTACTTCCCCAGCAGGAAGTCTTATGGCCCTCATAAAAAGAAAGAAAATGTAAGATTGAGGCAGTCAGCAACACTGAAAGCTTCTCTTTGCGAGCCATCTAATACTTTATGTGCCATATAATTTGATTTTTCTAACCTATCTATTAATTACCACAATCGTTTTTATATTCTGAAAGGAATTCTCTAATAACAAATATTTTATATCCAGCACTCAGTGCTTCTAGACTCAAGATGTTGAAAGACAACAGTTGTAATCAGATGGGATTCAATGCAAATGGTTTCTAATAGTGACCCAGAGTAAAGGCAAAAAACTTAAGCACGTGTTGGCTTTAGGCTATGCATCAATATTGAAATAAAAACTGTGCAGAGATTTTTGACCAGATTTCAGACATTACTAAGTAAAGGGGTTGCACCAAACCAACACACAGCTTTATATACGGGAGCTTTTCTTTACTTACACTCTCTCTCTCTCTCTGTATAATAAAAACATTATAGTCATCCAATTTCTTCTGAAAGCTCTGGATCTGTAATTCCCTTTTTTCTTTAATGTAGGTCAGGGTTTACTTATCCATCTGTCAGAGGAAGTATGGAAAAATGTTTTGGCTAGATTTTCATCGAGCTTCACATTTCTGACTTGTTTACATTACAGCCCTATATGATAACAAGCTTCCATTGTTCATGATGATATCTCAATCAGCATATTTGACATCTTCTCTTGTTTTAAGTCTTTACAGTAAAAAAACCTTATTGATGAGTTTAAAATTGAGTATTTCTCTCTTGCATAAGCTGTGTACAACCATTTAATGTATGTACTCAATGTGGAAACTGAAAAGTATTGTATAGCAACGTCTCAGGACTTACCTCTGAACAACTGTCACTGCAGTAGGCATGACAAGAAGCTAACCAAATCAGATCTGTTTAACATATTACTGAGGAAGCTCAATTGTTTTTAATTCAATGTTTGGGAATACTTTTTCCATAAGGATGTTTACTGTTTGAAATGTGATGAGCGTTTCCTGTTCATCTTCTAAAACAGCATACTGAATCCAAACTTGAAAGGGTGTTTATTTCTCCCCAATGCCTCTGAAGGAATATTCATCGTAACATTTAGATTTCACTTGGGATCCCATCCATGAACAGAGTTGTTGTCTTCTTCTTATTTTAGCTCAGAACATTGGCAGACGTTGGCTGAGTGGCGGACTGGCTTCCAATGAGAAAATGTGAGGATGAATAGCTCCTTCACTGAGCCAGGGTTCCCGCTATGACTGATTCCCCAAACACTCAGCACACAACAGGTGGGAACAGTTGGACTTCATCAGAAGTGTTTATGTTATGAGGTTATTAAGTTATGTTTTGGTTGCCAGGGATTTACTGTTTCTATGTTTGTTGCTATGAATCAGTGGGTCATGAGGGTTTGTTTTGAAAATGGTGGGAATACGGAATCTTGATTGCATTCGCACACTAAACAATAATTTGCATGTCATACATATTTTCTTATGGGTTGGCCATTTGGAAATAATGAGATTGCAATTTGTTACACACACACACTCACACACGCTCACAGACACACACGCTCACACACATAAATGTGTCTCTATTATAAAGTCGTCCCTCAATGTAAGTTATTTGGAAAACATTTTTTAGATTCCTTCTACAGTTTCCTTATAAAATTCAACGGCACTATAAATTATAGACTAGAGAATTGCATTTGCATCGATACCTCGTAAACATGTCACCAACAAAAACTGAACATTAATATAGGTTATATTAAGCAATGTCGTAAATTATCTTGGTGAGTTGTACCATAGAAACTGACAACCAAGAAGAAAATACTGTGCAATTTTACAAAGCATTAAAAGCTCTTGCTAGCATTTACTATTTCAGAAAAACAGAACTTGCTTCTCAAGATGTTTTACAGTAGTGCTTTAAATTCTGTTGCTATTTTTGAAAAAAGAAAAGAAAAGGGAAATACTCCTTATTTTGGATGGTATTTAGCTTTTGTTTTTTTATGGTTTGAGTCCATCTTTAGTTGTAAAAATCCAATTTTTTAAATTGTACTTGGATGCTCCCAATCTTTAGATCAGGATAATCATTTCTGTAGTCTTCATGAACTATCATACATTGAAGAATAATTTTTCACTTAAGTTGAGATGCTTATCTATTCAGTCGCAAACATCTTGGAAAGAAAATGACCTGCACTGGCTTGAGTTTTTGTTGAATTGGGGATTTGCACGACTAGCTGACGAAACATTTAAACATCGTCACTCTCGCTAGTCAGCCCCAGAACTTATTTGAACTAATTATTAATTTTAATAAGTCATCTTTCTTAATTCAGACCTGCAATGCTGGTCAAGTGTTGTGTGTAAACTGTAAAGCAGCCACCCACCATAAGCCAGGGCTGTAGTTCTGGTTACTACAGCCATTCTGCATTACTCCCCACTACCTGGATGTAAACAGGCACAGAGGACCAATCATCTCATAGCAGTGTCTTAATCTAGAAAATTGAGATACAATTGTATGTAAGATGTGTCAGGTTAAACTAGCATATAACCTCTGGAAGGGAACGATTACCAGCACAGGCATGTTGACTGCAAGAAGGACCAAGGGTTGGCGTTGCTAGCACTGCTAATGTTAGCCTATTGGGCAAATATTTTACATTGTTTATATGCAGATGCTTTAATCCCATGTACTGTAAAGACTTAACTGCTTAACTTTCTGGGTGTTTTCTTGTTTTTTGACGAGTAGATTAGTCTGCATTTGATTTGTGTTTAATTGACAGGTAAATAAGTCACTATAACATCCCTAGTAGTATGTATCAAACTTGCCAACATTCAACATTTTAACAGGGACATCCTCTTTCCACTCTCAGGCTCAAAGTTCACTGATGCACCCACGATGCTTTGCTCAAAGATATAAATAATTCTGCTTAAATGAAGTAAAGTCTGGAGGATGACGGTCAAAATGTGGCTGGGATCGGGGTTGTCCATTTCAGCGATGGCCTCTTTAACTGCTGTGAGACCCTGCTAATCCAGTTGTCCTTAAAGTGTTTTCTCATGGTCGCTGTTGTCTCATTAAACATTAAACCGTTCCATTGAGTAAATTCAGGGTCTTACACTCCCTCCTACCTCCTTTATTCTCAGCTGATGTGACTTTGGGTAATGCTGTGCTTTCCTGACAGCATGCCAAGGTTCCCAGCCGAGCAGACGATGAGAAACAGGCAAATCCTTTCCAGATGTTTCAACCAACGACCCTCATTTATCGACAGCGGAGTTTGAAAACACAGAGCTGATTTCCTTTCCCTCGAAAAGGAGAAAGACTCTCCCCTGGTGCCCCAGAAGGATGGTGGCCTTACTCCCCCTGACCCTGCGGATGCCTCATAAATTGAAATAACACAAACCTGTCAGTGCACAGAGCTTGGATTTATGCTACCAGCAGACAATGTTTACTTAAAACAGAGGGGAATGAGAGAAGTACATCTGACCATTGCATCAGATTGAATCTTTTCACTGCATGAAAGGAATATTGTTTGAGACCCAACAGAGAAGACAACTTGATGTGATAGAAAAATAAACCTAGAATTAGTGGCTTGTGCTCTTGAGGTTTCAGACATCTGCACCAATATATAGCTGTCCTTACTTGCATAACTGTTTCCTGCCTTTTCCTATAACACACGTGTGGGCCACCATGCTTGTGTCAGGCAAGTGAGCATAACGTTTCTTTGCAATAAAAATAACAAATTGCTGCTTTTAATATGGGCAAGAATCATTGAAGAGAAATTGATTAATGATTCTTCTTGCATAGCCAGATATGCACATGTTACTTGAAATGGTATTGGCTAAACCCATCATAATTATCTACACTACTGGAAGATAACACTCTGTGATGCTTGTTTTTCTTGAAAAACAAGCAGAACTTTTCAAGTCCTTGGTTGACCAAGGATGCAGTGACCATGCCTATACAAACAAGAGGCAGGAGGGACAAACAAATGAACTAATGAAGAGTTAAGAAACAAGTATTTTTGGAAAATCGCTTTTTTAAAATTACAACGTGATCAACAACTTTACTCAGTAAAATCACGTGTCTGTGTTGAAAGTCAAGAGACACTGGAATAGAAAGACCTGCCACCCCAAATTAATGACATTAGCAGAGACTAATGGAGCTCAGCGTAAGGTCAAGCAGGAAGACTGGTTATATTCTTTCACACGTTCAATCAATTTTCTCTCTCTACCACTTCCACCATCTTCCTGCTATGGTGATCAGCTGATTTGGGGTGTTTACTCTTTGTGGAAGAGAGGGAACAGATTTTAAAATTTGACTGCAGCAGGATGATTGGTTGAGAGAGGCTGTGGCAGAATCTGGCTGGTTTATTACTTAGTCACTTTGTCATTTCAATTCTATCGCTGTGACCCTCCTCCGTCTCGGTCACCTCCATTCCAGCTCAGCAGAGTTCAGATACAGCCTCAGAAAACCCACTCCTCATCACATCCTTTTCTTCTATCGCCACCATCACCGGTGTCTAGACTCCATAGGGGAATCCTATCCTGCAGTCGGCCTCGCTACCCCTCTAAGTGCATGAAGTCATGATGACAGAGTCCATTCACCAAAGACATTGTACATTTCTCTTTTCCTAAACTGATTAATAAATAATTGTAAACTCTTAATTAAGTCTCTCCTGATTAAAATATATTTAACTGTTAAAAACAGGGGTGGATTTTTTTGCTGATAAGATCAGCAAAGAGATATTAAGCACCGCTTTGTCCACAGGCTTCTCCAAGTTCAACACAAACTGCTTTCAAATGTGTGTGATAGGAAACAGACTCACATGAGAAACTACGCAGAGTTTAGGTCAGGATGTTCCAGAGAGGATCACTTGGAAGAGGGTCAAAGTATTTGAGCACATTTCGGAATTCTGCTACTGGTTTTCATCATCACTTATTGGACAGCAACCTGCAGCTCTTTGAGGTATCTCAGGTACACTTGTTACAAACACCTTCAATAAATTCTTAATAACAACACTTCAGCTTAGACCTTTATTCAACCTCCAACCTGTCACTGCATCAGTTTTATTCTATCCTTTCATCAGCATTGGTGCTTTACTAATTAGTACAATGTCAGTGCAAGGATGTCATCTCATCTCATTTAATGATAAAATCAAAACAAATGTTGCCCTCATGTACCCAGTCATGAATATATTAAGATTTGTCTCAGAGGGATGTGGACCATATTTAGAGTCTCCATAAATACATGAATGTATATTAGCACACAACACTGGCAGCAAGTGCAAAGCTGCGATGTCAGAGGGTACCACACTCCATCTTAAGGTGTTCATTATAGCAGTGGAGTAATATGAATCATGTCAATCTGCAGTTGTACTTTCTGTACTGGATGTTGGACAGAATAAAAATAAGATAAAATACTTTTCTGATACTAATATATATACAGTATATATATATATATATAGGTTTTTTTCTTTTTTAATTGGCTGAATCTGGTGCATGTTAATCCACTGTGGGCTGACTTTCATGGATTTTTATAGGCTGTGATGTAGCAAAGATGTGAAAATGTGTTCCATTTTGTTTTTGGCCTCCAATGACTCCATTGGAGCAGCCTTGAATTTAATTCCTTACTTTTGTATTCAGGCAACAGCAACTAACAAATTGTAAACTATATGTCTGGACTGAGGGGTAATAAACAGAGAAGATCCCCTGGTGAATCTAATGGTTTTTCCAGATTTGTACTTTTTATTGGTGCTGTACGATTAGGGTCTTGGGGCTGTTAAAGCTTTAAAACTATTCCACCAGCTTTGTCAAACATCCAACACCAAAGCCTTACTAAATGAATGATTTAGAAAAGCCCTGAAATAAAGTAGGCATCACAAAAAAATAAATGTTCATATTCATATCTACCAGCAGTTTGATAAAACATCAAATCAAAATTGTTTTGGTGACATTTGACATTCACAAGCGGATTGAACTTTATAAAACTTTTAAGATAATTTCCAGCGATACATAATTACTTTTTTCATTTATATTTGTTTTGTTCAGAAAATGAAAAAGCAGTTGTGGGTTTACCTTGGGAATGCAGTTGGCCAGTTTGATTGTTTTTTCAAGAACTCAGGCAAGACAGACATGCACTCCTGCAAGAAGAGATAACTCTGCTGACACCTGCCTGAGTCAACCGAGCGTGTCTGACTACAGGTATGAAATCAAACCCAGCTTCTGTCTATTCTTAGAAACGACTATTTAATGGGAAACCTGAGCTTTAAAAATTGCTGCGATTTTGACCCCAAACTAGATGGGAAATGTCAAGGGAGTTAATAGGGCAAGTAAACATGCATATAGGTTTTTGTATAACTTTCCAAAACACGTATTCCTGAATGCTGGGCTTCTCTATTTCACACCTGACTGAGCTTCTGTAGCAGTAGTTGACAAGCAATAATGCACAATATTACCACAGAAAAACAGGATTCAGATATCTAGGAATTAAAGCTAAAATGAAATTAAGTTGAAGTACAAAGCCAGTTTAAATTTGTGAAGCAATCACAATCAATCACCATACAAATCAAAGTCACCACGAAAGCACACTGATGTATGCTTCAGTTGTGGGCATCACAACTCAAGCAATCCTACAGTTTAACAATATAAAGCAGATTCATCCCTTATGGAAAAAGTTGTACACAACAACAGTTGCAAGCAGAATCTATGTAAGCCATGACTTGTCTTGGTTAGCATTTTTCAGGGAAAGGAGGTGAAATATCTGTTAAGGAGAAGCGTGATGAAGCAATAAGCATGTATTTTGACTTATTATTGTTATTAAGAAAGCCTAAATAAATCAATGTAGCAACTCAACTCTGCAATCTTTTAGCTGACACAAGTTATTGTATGCACAATGATCCATCGAGCTCCGCCCTGCCTGGCTGTGCTCGTGGGTGCTGATTGAATCGATCCAACAAGTTTTCCATGGTGTCTTAAAAGGACAATTCAGCTTTTCCAGGATATTGATGCAGAATTTTTTCTCCATGCAACACTGCTCTAATTCTATAACCAGGGACAATGTGTCCTGCGGATGATTCTTTACCCTTTATTTCACCATATGTTGTATACACGAGTATTCAAAGTATATCCTTCCATGGATTCTTGGGGTCACAGAGAGAGCAGGAAGAGACAATTTGTGGAAGTGAATATTTCTGCATACACTTCCTGAAAGCTTAGCCAGAGCTAAAAATGAAGTGGCCTTAAGTGTAAAGCCTCCTCAGTTATTCTGATTTACCATACCCCAAAATGCCTAGCTAACATAAATGACATCAGCTCTCTGATGACAAACAACAGATGGCCCAGATAAGGGAAATAATTGACTTCCTGCTTTCGACCAAATGGCCTTAAAAACAAAAGGCAGCTCCATGGGAATAAAGTCCCACTGTTTATTTCCAAACGTCCAGATTGTTTTGCTTACTCACTCTCTTATACCGTCAAAGAAACTTTGAGTTCCTGGCTTATTAATTGCAAAATAAATATGGATCATGTGACAAATGAAAACAGGCCAATTTATCTGCATTTGAAGCAGGATGTGATCAGATTAATACAAATTTAGTGTGGTTTATGGTACATAGGACACTTAATCCAATATGTCCTTTTTTAATGCATTTATCAATCATTTGCTTTTAATGGATTAAAAACAAAACTTTAAGCTCTACAGTATCTCCTAGTTCCCGGCTCTTCACTCAGGGAGGGAAAACTGTGAATCACTGAAAAGGTTACTGATGAATTCTCATGTGAATGTTGTTCTACTCCCCCTCCCCCCCCCCCCCCCCCACACACACACACACACACACACACACACACACACACACACACACACACACACACACACACAAACACACACTCACCTTTAACACTAACACCTTCCACAGCTCTGATACAGGGTCCATTTGTTGACTGTCAATCAATCCAGAGTTGATTGGCTTCATGTGAGGGAAAGCTCTCGTGAGACAGCGTTGGGTCCATCAGTGGGGATGTGTTTTGACAGGAAAACACGCACTGGTTCCCATGACGTGAGAAGGATGTGGGCTGTGATGAATTTATGTTCGAGCTGTTTCTGTGTAAACACGTGCAAACTGAGTGAAAGAACACTCTTTTTATTAGGTTTGGTTGTTTTGTTTATTTGGAAACCTTATGCAAGAATGCACATTATGAATTATAAGTGAGATCGGCAAATATAACCCCTGTACTCTGTTTACCTGTTTTAATGGGAAGACGTGAATACTGAATATCATTTGTTTGCTTTGTTTTGACATTATTTAAGCATGTTCAAGCTCCTCTGAGGCCTCATGACCTTGAGGTTTGCAGCATACGAGTGAAAGACCTTGACAACGACACTCAATGTTGAAATGTTAAAAGTCTTATCTGAATGAAGGATTCAGTAGGTCTAAGTATATGATTCGGGTATGGTATTGTACTTCATGTTCCATACTTTAGCTAAAGCATGTTCGTGCCACATAAGAGAATATGACCGATTTAGTGTGACATAGGTTGAAATAATAAGGATGTTATGTTATAGGTCAGCATTGGAATTTTAATACAACCAAGGGAACAAATAACGCATCCTGACATGCCGGCGGGCATGCAACAAAGAGGATATTGTACTTTGTGTACATAATGGAGCGCACAATATGTTCTTTGGGATTATGGTGGATTAGAGTGATCTTCTGCACAAACTCATATTGTCAAGTGACATACTGGACAAAATGGCAGAGTGTAGAGACAATGTTGTTATCGCCCTCAGTCTCCTGCATTATAAGGTTTGCATTGATAAAAACAAAAAACATATTTATGTGTATGTTAATTTGGCCCTTTTATAAAAAAATTTAAACAGATGAGTCAAATCTGAAAGGAATTGAATTTTAGCTTACTACTTGAAATCACACAACATGCGTGGATTGCTTTTAGACACGTCCTTCTTCATTTGAGACTGTAGCTTATTAAGGATGGGAAGCCTGATGAGTGAAAATACAGGTAGTGCATCTGCAGTGAAATATTCCTCTTAACAAGGGAGAAAAGGGAACAAGAGATGTGATAAAAACGTGCATCTATGCGTTTATGTTTTTATTTTTAAAGACTGGTAACAGTGTTAAATGGTAAATGGACTTGAGCTTGTAAAGCACTTTTCTAGTCTTCTGACCAACCAAAGTGCTTTTACACCGCAGGTCACAACTACCCATTCACACACTGATGTTGGCAGAGGCCGATATGTAAAGTGGCAGGCAGTATTAGCCAAACTCATTCATATACATTTCTATAACTCCAAAGCAGCGGGAGCACCTTGGTGCTGGGGATTCTGGGCAGCTGTGGCCGAGTATTCGATCCCCAGGTCCTGCAGCAACATGTCTGATGTGTCCTGACACTTAAACCCGAATTGCTCCCGCTGCTTCGTTGGCGGCGTATGAATCTGTTTGAATGGGATTAGTTACTTCTGATGGTCTCACTACATAGCAACCACTGCCATCAGTGTGTGAATGGGTAGGTGTGACATGCGGTGTAAAAGCGCTTAAAGTCAGAAGACTACAAAAGTGCTATGCAAGCTCAAGTCCATTAACCATTTACCAATGAACAGTCGACCTTCCGATTGAGAGACGACTAACTCTACGACTGAGCCACAGACGCATGGTCTTTTTTTGACTACTGATCCACCCACTTGTCAAACTGTGATACATTTTTGGTCCAAGAAAAGCAAAGGTTACACTGAACTAGAGTGTGACTCTGATAAAAATAACTATTGACTGTGTCCTCTATTACGGAACAAAGACTTGCTGTAGCTCATTATTATAATAGCCTCCTCTTATCTTTTTTTCTTTTGTTGCTGTAGCGTTGACTGGTTCCAAACAGGATAATTGCTTGTCAATCATGAGCCAGACTAAAAAATAAAACCACCTTGGGAATTAACCTTTAATACTTGCCAACCCAAATAATGACATGATTAATGGACAAAGGTGTGCCGGAGAATATAGCAGAGAAGCATTATAATGAAGGTAGTTGCATCATCCATAACCTCAAAAAATAAATATTTGATGGTGAGTTTGATTTACAGATGGATTACAGATGGATTTACAGATGGATTACAGATGGATTTACAGATGGATTACAGATGGATTTACAGACGGATTTGTAATATAGCAATAAGTAAGGTCTTTCACCTGCTTTTTGTGACATAACAATGAGTAAGGTCTTTTTACCTGCTCTTTTGTAATGTTAACAGACAAAGAGTAAGGTATTTTACCTGCTTTTTGTAAAGTGTCTTGAGATAACACTTGTTATGAGTTGACGCTATACAAAATAAATTGAATTGAATTGAATTAGGAAATATATATTGCAGCATGGAGACTATGACTTTGGGGTCATTCTCATGAAATCATTAAAGTACAATGGCAGTAATGATTCTAAATATATAACTTGAAGTTTAGTTATATAACTTAATATTATAATAAAGACAACAATCTTCTCTACCTTGCACAAAGAGTAATTTCAACATAAAAATTAATTATTTTAGTATTTTATTGCATTTTCTGCTGAAATTCTCATTACCGCAACTCGTCCAGCTCTGACTGAATCTATGTTTTTTGTAATTTAATCACAGTAAAATGAAAATATTCTGAAAAACAATAATGTAATCTTGGGGTGCGCTGGTAGCGCAACGGTTAGGGCGCGCGTCCCATGTATTGAGACTCTTGTCTCAAACGGTAGGCCCGGGTTCGCTTCCACCCATGGCCCCCCTCCACATGTCATTCCCCACTCTCTGACTCTATCCACTGTCCTCCCTCTGCATTAAAGGCACGAAAAGCCCCCCCCCCCCCCCAAAAAAACGTAATCTATACTAGATGTTTTCAAATGGCAGAAAATGTATAAACTGAATATTCATGTATAATAATTATGGTAAATGTAAGTGTCCCTGACTGATCTTCTCATACTCCGCAACATTTTTGAAAGACTGTTTACACGTGCACAAAGAATTTTGATACATTTTGATTTAGAATGAAGCAACACATCTGCCAGTACGTTCAAGATGGCTACCAGGTAAGTAGAACTCTTCATATTTCTCCAGTTAAAAGTTAAACATTCTGTTATCAGACTGCATACACGACAGTATTGATTATCATTACCAATATTGTCGTTTTCTACAATAAGAAAAATTTTAGTTTTAAAATTTTCTTTGGAAATGTACTTGGTTAATGTCTAATTATGTTCATTGAGTAAAAATTTGCTTAGTCATTATGGCTCTCCTATAGTTAGCAAAACATGCTATGGCTCCTCCTCCGAAACACCATTCTCACTTACCGCTACAATTTAAGTCCAGTAGCGGTAGAGAGAACTTGTGTTTCGGTAATGAGAATTTAACCATAGAAACTATATTTTTAAATAAATATCATGAACTTCAATATTATATACAAACTTGATATTTTTGCTTTATGTCCTATTTCATTGCAGACAGTCAGCAAGTGACAGAAAGAACACTTTAGCTAAGGCTAGGCTGACAAACTTCAGAGAAAAGATTTACACCAACCCAGAACTACTGGAAGAGTACAGAAGGAAAGAGAGAGAGAGGTCACAGCAAGAGCAATTAGCATTTACTGTATATATTCAATAGGAAGTGTATGCCTTCATACAGTACTACACGCACACACACACACACACACACACACACACACACACACACACACACACACACACACACACACACACACACACACACACACACACACACACACACACACACACACACACACACACTATGGTGCACCACTTTATTTAAAAGTCCAGCGCGTATGCACTATTCAAAGGGGGGGACCCAAGTGATTTTAACAAATACTGACCCATCTCTAAACTTTCTTGCTTGGCAAAGGTCTTTGAATCACTGGTAAATCAGCAACTGTGCAATTTTAAAAATTTAAAATAACATCCTTACTCCCCATCAATCAGGATTCCGACTGGGCCATGGTACAATATCTGCAGCAACCCTTGTAATAAATGATATAATTAATTCAATTGATAATGGTCAAAAATGTGCAGCCCTCTTCATTGACTTGTCCAAGGCATTTGATACAGTCGACCACCCTATTTTGTTTAGTAGATTGGCATCTTTTGGATTTGATGAGACTGCATTGAACTGGTTCCACAACTACTTAACTAACAGAACCCAAGCAGTAGTTGTGGATAATGTAAAGTCCCCCTTCATGGAGGTCAACAAAGGAGTACCTCAGGGATCTATCCTTGGACCGGTTCTATTTACAATGTATATAAATAGCATTGCAGAAAATATTGAAAACTGTAAAATTCACCTGTATGCTGACGATGCAATATTATATGCCATTGCGCCCTCCAATACGCAAGCCCTTTCATTGCTACAGACCAATTTTAACTCTTTCCAGCAAACTCTTGTTTATCTTAAATTGAAACTGAAGCCCGAAAAAACTAAATATATGATCTTCTCAAGACAGAACGTTGAACCCATTAATGCCACATTGTCAACAGTAGACAATGTAAACATTGAGTGTGTTCAACAGTTAAAATATTTAGGTATCTGGTTAGATCATGATTTGTCGTATAGGTCTCACATTTCTTGTTTATCTGTAAAAATAAGACCGCAACTTGGTCTTCTGTATAGGAACAAATCCTGTCTAACAGTGCACAAAAGAAAAAAGATTGTCCAGGTCACAATACTGCCCGTTTTGGAATATGGAGACACAATCTCCTTCTGTCTTGAAGCCTTTAGATGCCTTATACCACAGTGCTCTTTGCTTTATCACAGGCAACAGATTTCAAACTCATCATTGTGACCTTTATCGCTCTGTAGGCTGGTCCTCGTTGGGTCAACAAAGAAAGCAGCACAGTATTTTGTTTATTTACAAGGGACTCATAGGTAAACTCCCTTCTTACCTTACTACTCTCCTGTCCATAAACATATCGAGCCATCCGACTAAGTCTCAAAACTGGATAACTTTGAAAACACCAAGGTTTAGAACTGAATGGGGAAAGACTGCCTTTAGTGTTGCTGCACCCATTATATGGAATGACCTTCAGAGGACAGCTAAGTTGCCCTCTCTTGTTTCATACAGCGTGTTTAAAGACCTAGTGCCCAAACTACCTCAGGAAGGAAATTGCAACTGTTTCACAATGTGAATTAATTTAAATGGACATGGTTTACATGTGTGAATATGTGTTTCAGTGTCTAGATGCTATTATTGTTTACTGTTATATTATTTATGCTGTTTCTATTTTTGTATTGCTGCAGGGCACCCCTGGAAAAGAGACCTCGGTCTCAGTGGGTCCTCTCTGCTAAAATAAAGGATGAATAAAAAAATAGAAAAAATAAAAAAAGTATTGATGCATTCATTTTTGCGTAATGTATTTTGGGTATGTATGTTATGTAAATGATTAAACTTGAATCCAATCTATTACAAATTAAATTGTAATATATAAAATGGTTTTAACCATACCTCAGTCTTAGTATTTACTTATAGTATACTTAATTATCATTACCGAAATCTTCAACCTCATTTCCGAAACCCATGTATCATTACCTCAACAGGTGTTGATTTAATGTCAATTTAATGAGTATAATAATAGTAATAGCTTTAAAATGTATGTGCATAGTATACACATTATGCCTTTCAGGTTTATCACATCATTTTGAAAATACCTACAGATTTCATTAAAATATCAAATATTTTAGGTTGCAGATTGTGGAAGGTGTTGTGGTAATGACAGAAATCAGTCTAAATCAAATAAAAATGTTAATTTAATTATATATATAATTCAGAGTTTCAAGTAACTTTGCATGACTGTTAATAATCAGTTTTAAAAAAAATGAAAATGTATTCTTATTTCTATTGATCTTATTTCTATTGATCTTGAAAATGTATTCTTATTTCTATTGACCTTTCTATTGAACATCCCTGATGTTTTGGGACCATTGCGGTAATGAGATTTTTATGGACTTGTTTTGGAAAATATGTTCTAAAACATGCTAAATTGTCAGTAAATATTTTATAATTAATGCCCATAAACACTTAAGACCTTGATATTAATCCCTAAAAAAGAAATGTGTTTAATCTAGTCTTTTAAAGATTTCATGTTGTAACTCTATAAAACCAAGATTTCATGAGAATCACCCTTTGACACCCCTTGTCAATACTTTGACGTCACTTGTCAAAACTAATACAGTAGACAAACGTCAAGGAATGATGATCTTTTGTGATTTAGTAGGTTATGTAAATAAGACATAATGACAGTTGAGGACTGGCCAACACACAGACCTGAAGACTGTATGAGAGTGAATGACTTGCAGAAAGTTAACCTGGATCATGTTTTAAGAACCTCAGTAAACACTTTTTTGTGTTTTGATCAAAATCTCATGACACAATAGGATGATCAGACTTCTAAAAATGATTATACTTGTATTAGCCAAAGCCACTGCAGAACCAAGAAAATATTTTCCCTTTTCCTTTCATTTGATCGTAGGTAGGATATGCCTCACGTCTTGATAATGTGCTACTGTATCTCATAGATCCTTCAACAGTTCACAGAGAATGCTCACCTGGCTCTTGGATTGAAATATGACTCTGACTCATTGATACCTGGCTCAAAAATATCCCAGATTCCAGCAACTCATGACATCAGCAGCATGGGAGTTCAACTGAGTGTTGACTCAAGATATTGCCTCTAAAAACAGGATAGTGGGTCACGATGGGTCTGCAGTGATAACTTCAAGTGTCCCACAGTTGGTAATTTCCTGTGGTGAGATGTGTTCGAGTACATCATCTGGTATTATATTTATTTATCTTTTTGAAAGAAATGTTGGAAATATCTTGGAGTGGGGGAATGCAATTTTGTGTAATATTTATGGCATCTTTATGTTACTGTTTTGATTTCTATATTCATTTATTCTAAATACAAATAAATATTAAGCTGCAGTATTTGAGTTATTTTTCTTCAAAGCATTCAAACTGAATTTCTTTTTAACTTTTTATTTTGTTTAACTAGATTTATTTTCCCTGAAAGCTACCCAAGACTGAATTTTCATTTTTACACATTTATCAATTACAAAACTGGAAAACGTCTGACAATGTTCCTGTGCTCTCTATTTATGTATGTCTTTTGGAATAAATGTACATGTCTTTCATTTCTTACGTTCCTGTCCTCCTGAGACAATTTCACATGGCTTAACAACACAGATGCATGATGATTCTTTAATGTTAAATATGTATCCGGGCTGAAACTACACGTTAAGACGCAGCACAAAGCAATTTTGAACATGTGCTCCAGTGAAGGTGAACGTATTCCAATTTAATGATTTGTATCTCTTTTGCATTTTGTTCCATTATAATTCTAATTAAGATCTCACATATGACACTTGAACAAAGCCAGGCAGAGGTGCTTTTTTGTTTGACATCCTGCTATAATAACACTCAATTGGCTTCAATTCATAACCTTTTTTTTTTTTTTCAAATGCATAAGTCATTACATTGCTATTTTGCTATGCATTTATCCTGTCAGGGCTATAACTGTGTGAATTGTTGATGTTTAATATCTTACCTTCTAAAGTATCATTGTTCTTAGTTGGAAACTACAAAATCTGGTATGCAAAGAACATGCATATAAGATGAACTATTAAAAGGTTAACTAGATGTGTTAGTAAAAGGAATAAGGAAACATTTTTTTATTTCAGCTTAAAGATTTTTTAAGGATTTATTTTTGAGCTTTTTGTGCCTGGAGAGATAGGACAGTGGATAGACTCGGAAATCAGGGAGGGAGAGTAGGGAATGACATGCGGGAAAGAAGCTACAGGTGGGATTCGAACCTGGGCCGCCCACTTGAAGGACTATAGCCTCCATACAGGGAATGCACGCACTAACCCCTGCGCCACCAGTGCCCCTTATTTCAACTTAAAAACAGCGTATTTTCTTTTCTTTTTTTAATTTAGCACCTACTCCTTTGACAAGATAGTATACAGTTCAAGCATTGACGTTAAAATGGATAAGAAAGAAAATATTAAAGAAAAAATTGGTATAATAAGGTTTTCATACAGTTATAAACAGAAATGAAGCTAATTGCCAAGGTCAACATCCTGTTATTAGGGACCTAGTAGTGGACATAAGAGACACCCTAAAGCAATGGTTCTCAACTGTGTCAGGACTCGGGACACAAAAGTAGTTCGCAGAGCCATTTTCAGTGGATTGCGAATGTGTGCATGGGAAAGAATTTGTCTAAAATTCTATTATACAATTTTACAACATGATTGTTTAGTACAATGTCTTTGTTCTGTCACATGTTTTGTGCTACCTGAGGTCCAAATTTGCACTTTTTGCCAATAAATAAATCTTGCTGGTTGAAAAATATCAGAATTTTGGGTCACGGTTTCTAATTAAGGAGTTGGTTGTTGAGTCCTAAGACTAGAAGAGTTGACAACCACTGCCCTAAAGTACAAATTCATGTTAATTGTTTCTGCATTCTGTGACACCAAAAAAGAAAATATTACACTTTGTCTTCTTCTCTTTGAAAGCTAAACTGAGCTCTTCTTTGGTTACAATTTTTACCCAGGCCTATTTCCAAATTTGCCAACTGAAAAAGAAATGATTCTGAAAGATAAACTCAGAGATTAAGTGTTCCTCTGTGGGTTGAGAAAAATGATGACCCTACTTCTTATAATAAACAATTTGAAGCTAGATTAGTTGGATAATAAAACAAAACTAAAAAAAACAGGGCTATTCATCTTCATGGTCACTACAAGACCGCAACACTACCAACATGCTGATGTTTTACATATTATGATACATTGCTTTAGATTAATCTACAGATAAAACAAACATAAACATATTATCTACAATAAAATAATGTAATATCCACAGTATAATAGTAAGACACTGACAGGCAATATTTAAAGCAGATGTATACTTTTACTTTAGAGGATTGTCTATTAATAACCTACTTTTGCTTACTTAAGCCTATTGATATTTTTAGTTAAGTGGGAGGTCTGAACAGTCTATGGTCTGAACACTTATTCTACCCCGCTGCACTAAGAACTACTGCGCTACTTATGGGAAAAACTTAGTATAATTTCCAATGCAAATGCTGCCATCAAGTGGTAAACCTTTTCCATTACACAATAAGACTTCGCCAGCAAGCAGCCACCATGTTTGTAAACCAACCTTTTTTACAGAAACCGAAGGCGCCTATTGGTCAGGGAAATCGGTGGTTCCTCCAAACTCATTTCTGGTTGGTTCTTTACAAACCAAACAGCCAGCATGCGTCATTGGGTATATATTCGTTAGCTTTAGCTAGCTTTTGATGGTGGTCTTAAGTCCGATGATCAACAGGTTGGTGTTTGACTTAATGCACTGTTTTTAGCATTAATTACACACACATTGTTATAAGAAAAATATTGCTACACCACCGCGCACCTCCCTTGCCTTCGCCTTACCGTTCTTTGTAAAGTAGATTTAGTTAGCATCTTGGCTCTAACATCAATGCTCGCTAATTAGCTTTGAGTTAGCATGGTTGATCTTGTGTCATCCAGTCTAGTAACTAACGAACCCAGCAAAAGTCTCTTTGAACCGAAAACGAGTCTTGCTAGGTTGCGTAAAGTGTCTTGGTGAAATAAGCGTCTTTCCCCCGCGGTGCTCGGCTCTGTTTACGTTACAAATCCAGTTTAAATGTGGCGGTTTGCATGAACTGTGAAGTGACGACGTGGGAGGCGCAGCACGGAGCCAACTGAGGCTAACCTTTATGTTGCTAGGCAACATATTATTCTGCACATAAATACGGATGTAACGTCGTATTAAACTGTAACACACTTTGTCGTTAGACGCGATGAAATAAATTGACGAGGGCTGCATTGCACAGTAACACAAAAAGGTGCTATTATTAATTTTATCATTAGCAATTAGGATATTATATGTTAGCGTACTTCTCGCACAATCAGTTTCCATGGTAACAAGCCACAAGATATAACACTTGCTCAACTGCGTTCATTTAAACAACACTGAGCAACGTTAGCAAACTAGAGCTTCCTGTGCGTCGTTATTTCATCAGATTTTGTGTATTATTGTGTTCTTACATTTTTTTCATTAAGCAAAGGTTTTGAATAACCTTGTAAAGGACGTCCTGCTTGAAGGTACGGTCAAGTAAATGATGGTGTACGAAGCTAAGCCTCTACTTCACCGCTGTCGTTAGCTTGAAAACTGTCTTTTAACCATCACCTGACGCTGTGGTCAAGTAATTAGCGTAGATACTAAATTGGTGTTAAAAGCTTTCCTATATTCAGTTGTTTACTTAGCCATATATGCGCTAGAGCTACCTACTGTATATAACTGAGTGGGATATTATTAGGGATACAGTAAGTAATATTTCTTAAAGCAACACTGCGGCGTCCTAAGTACGGTTTTATAGGCTTCTAATCCGCTTTGAACGTCTTATTTATAGGGATGGAAGAACCGCCTGTGGTGATCCTCCAGCACCAGACGACTGTCAGGTAGTGACGGTGCAAAAAGCAATGCTGTGCTGCTGTGTAAAATGAAGAAGATATTCAGCTTTACAAAGAAAAAGAAACACCCGTCCGGTACCCCTGACAATGGGAGTGTACTTTCAGTCGGCTATGAACTTAAAGACAAGGACCTTGGCAAGGTTCACAAGGCAGCCTCAGTGGGTGATTTGGCAAAGTTGAAGCAGCTTGCTAAAAAGAATGATATCAATCAACTTGACAAGGAGAACAGGTATGTGGGATAACAGTACAAATTGTCTCTTTCTTGAAATTTGCTTTACTGTATTTATTATTTGCCTACAATACTCTTTAGCATAATACCTTATGCTATGTAAATGGTTCTTTAAATGTTATAATTACTTGGCATGATCATTTTATCCTCTTGTCTCCTGGGACACATTTGGCATCTTTTTTTCTCAACACATTTTTCATTAGTGTACATACAAGTTTTCCTTATCTGAAAAAGTTACAGCTTTTCTAATAATTGTGATATACTGTATGGTTCAAGGATTTTTTTGTTGAACTCATAAGTATATTTATATATATGACTGCAGAAATGCATATTATTTCATTAATTGCAGCGATTTAATACAGACAATGTATTTGTATTGTTCACGGTATGTAAACACATTTTGTATACTTGAGCTGGGTTGGGTTAAAATTATGTCCATTATAAAACTTTTAACGGCACGCTACCTGCTGTTTGAAATGTACATGACACCCCTGTGTTTTTTTTTACTACTTATGTTTCAAAGTCAGATCCAGTTACCGAATGCAATCGGTATGTGTCAAAAGTAACTAAGCAGTGTAAGTGGATTACTTGAGCCAATTTGCCCGGATGCATGGAATTGGTGAAAATATGGAATGGCTTGTCAGAATTTGTGAAATGTTCCCGTTGATCAATAATTATTAAACCATTTAAATGTCAAGCTTTAAAACTGCATCTATAGTTGTAAGTGGAATTAACATGTTATAACAACAAATATGGGGAAGAATCGAATAGGTTGAAAGTAATGATTATTTTCATCATATAATTATCAAATCATTAAATTAAATAATATGCCAATTATTTTAATGATAAAAGCGATTAATAATTTAGTCTGCAAAATGTCAAAAAAGGGAGAAAAAAACCTCAATACATTCCCCAGAGCTCAAATTGATGTTTTGAATTAATTTTTTATTTTTTATATTAATACGTTTATTTATTTTTGTGTGTGTTTGCATGGACCACATATGGTACAAAGCATAAAAAAACTTTGATTTGCATTTATTTAAGATAAATAAATTATATATTCTGAGGTTAAAGAGGCTAAATCTAGAAAATGTTTTACATTTTCTTTAAAATGATGTGACAGGCTCTGCATTGAATACATAGAACTTTGAAGTCATTAAGTTGTTTGGATAGGGGACTAGTAAAGTAATGCAGGGGTATAACAAATGTCTGAGGAAATGGTAAAGAACAAGAATGTCTGCATCTGAGAAATTCTCCTTTCTGTTTTAGGACAGCACTTCATATTGCCTGCGCCAGCGGACATGTTGAGGTGGTGCAATTCCTTGTCGAAAGCAAAGCCAAGCTTAACCTATGTGACAATCAAAACAGATCCGCCTTGAAAAAGGTAATACTCTACGATGAACATCCAACACAGAATGATTCCTTATTAAATGTTAAATATCATAATGATCATAATTACATATTTCAGGCAGTGCAAGGCCAGCATGAACGCTGTGTAAGCATACTGCTGGAGAATCATGCCGAGCCTAATCTGGTGGATATCAATGGCAATACAGCTCTACATCTGGCAGCAAACATCCCTTCAATTTCCACTGCTGTCCTTCTGCTCGAACATGAAGCTGACATCAATGCTCAAAATAAGGTGATTTTATCTTTTTGTCTACCACAATGCAACCTCTCAGCCTTAGGCTAACCATCAAGTTGTTTTCCGCTCAAACAGACCTGGTGAAATGAAAGCATATTTATTTGAATTGTTAGTAAAACAAGTACTTGAAAATATTCTATTCCTGAATGTAATTTGGAATGTTTCTGCCCCCTATAAACTTTGATATTCTATTCATGTACTTTGGTGACGCTTGCTGCTAAATTAATGTTCACTATTATCTAATTTTAGGAGGGATACGCACCTCTGACTGTAGCAGTCCGTGAGGACCATATTGAAATGGCTGAGTTTCTTCTCAAGGAGGGTGCTGATGTAAATGTGATCGACCAAGCCCAAAGGTGAGTTCTAAATAATGATGCGTTTCTGTTACATGTCCACTAACTTGACATGTGAGAATTCTTAGTTTAAAGTTGGCCATGGTCTTACCTGCAGGTCCCCATTAATGATAGCTGCCGGCAATGGACAAATCGGTATGTTGCGGCTGCTGTTGCGATTCGAAGCAGATATCACTCTAAAGGATACCAAAGGATGGTCAGCTGATGACTACGCAGTGATGAATGGCCATCACCCGTAAGCTTTGCCTCTTATTCTTACACTTACGTTCCTTGAGTGGTACTTCCTCAGTAAAGGTTAACAAATGAAAGCGAGCAAGCCCAAAAAGAAACACAATTTATTATCAAGTTTAAATTTTCTCATAAGAAATATATTTTTCAAGTGATGTTTTTGGGCCTTTATTGATCGGACAGCTGAAGAGAGACAGGAAATGTTGTGAGGAGAGAGTAGGGAATGACATGCAGCAAAGGGCAGTGGTCGGATTAGAACCCACGACCTCTAAGCACTGAGCTAAACCAGTGCCCAAGGAATCAGTTTTGGTCTTCATTATTTCTGTAATTTTCCTTGACACACCTGAATCTGACAACGTAGGTAGGGTCATAGTCCATAGGTTAAGGCTTAAGACATTTACTGTGTCTTCATTCTCTTGTAGATGTTCCCTCCTGATCATTGAGCACAGTACCCAAAGGAACGATGGGCCCTCCCTATCACTTCAAGGCCCAAGCAAAAAGAAGAAAAAAACCTTGTTGGGAAGTCCCTCACAGGATGTTGAAGCAGGCTTTTCTTTGGGAGGACCAGCCACTGACAAAGATGGTAAGGATATAAGTTTTAAGTGCATGAAGGTGAGCGTAGTAGTACGAGGATACATTTGTGTCTATTCATTATTGACTTGGATTATTTCATTCATTCCTCATGCATAACCTCTTGACTGGATCTAGAGCATGGAGCAAATGAAGCAGGGGGAGGTATTACTTTGCTTAGCTGAACCTTGTCTGCAAACTCAGTCAAAGACTGCCTTTCTTTCCAGAAACATTTACTGAGGATGGGTGCTCTAAACGCTCTTGTTTGCAGGAAAAGCTATTTGTTTTGCTGCTAGAATTGTTGACTTGTGCAACAATTTCTGTTTTTTAGATGTAGAAGCTCTCTGAATTTCCATATTTTGACAGTTTTGACATTAAGATATAACATCACCTCTTCAAATGAGGTTAAGTGGTGATTCGCTGGAAATAAGTTCCTATGCTTTGTTGCAGATTTTGAAGACAATTCTCAGTCTGAGTCACTAAGCCGGTGAGCAAAGTTTTTTTTGTTTTTTTTCCAAAGATATTCTACTTACATTTCCAATTTACATCAAAACTCATACCACTTTTCTCCTTCCATCAGGGTTTCAAAAAGTGCAGCAGATGAGTGGCCTTCATCAGATGATGATGATGATTCGGTTTTAATTGAAAAGGTTTGTACATCATTTTTTCTCGTAATGTGTGTCTCTGGTGTGATTTTCCAAAAATGTGTTCACAGGATATGCTGTCTTTCAGAAACCACAGAGGGTAAACCTAAGAAAATTGATTGCATCGGAAAGAGGACAAGGTACTAAATATCTTTTAACTTACTGGTTTGTTTGTGTCTTCCCATAGTTTGTGTTTTTTGTTAGTAATCTTTTGTCCCTGCCTGCCTTTAGCATCTGCCATGCCTGACAGATCCTTGAGTGGTACAGAATCAGAGCAAGAGAATGAAAATAGAGTCCAGAGAATCCCATACCTCCCACACGCTTTACCATCAAGCAAAGCTCAGCAGCAACCAGTAGATCCCTCTCCTGTTTCCTTCTTTTCCAAAGCACCCCAGATGACTTCTAGCCCTCTTCCAAGCTATAGAAAGGTAACTTAAAATTTTGACAACTTCTCCATTTGCATGTCTAAGACATCTTTCCCTCCCTATTTTTTCTCCCCTACTCTAAAAAGCTGACAGTGTAGCTGAGCGGGAGAAAAGCAAACGCTCAGAGCAACCATCAAGTAGCAAAGCGAGATCTAACCCTCAAGAAGGAAGCCCAGAACCTGAGGAGTCTGAGGAAGAAGATGGAGAGGAGGAAGAGGAGGAGGAGGAGGAAGAAGAGGATGATGAAGATGAAGAAGAAGAAGAGGAGGAAGAAGAAGAGGAGGAGGAGGAGGAAGAAGAAGAAGATGATGAAGATGAAGAGGATGTTGAGGAAAGTGAGGAGGATGGTGAGGAAGAGGATGAAGAAGAAAATGGATGTGAAGAGGAGGAGGATGAGAACAATGTGGCTACTGTGGAGGCCAAAACTACTGAATTTGAAAATAACCAAAAACCTTCTGTTGCCAGTGCCCTTGAGATTCTTGATGGCTCTGATCCTCAAAATGTACCCGGCACTGGTTCTGGTATTGTAGGTGAGACTGAGAAAGACTCCATAACAGAGAACTTAAAACATGAAAGCCCAGCTGTGACAGAAAGTTTTGCAATACCAGCAACATTAAATGTAGCAGAGGATTGTGTTGTGTCAGCAATTAGGGTAGAGTCAAAATTTTCTGATGAAGATGATAGTCTTGGGAAGGACTTTGTAAAGTCATCAGCCCATCACATTAATTCAGACATGGGTTTATCAGGAGGCCCCATTAAAGAGGAAGACTGTGAAAGAGAAGTGGAAAAAGAAGACGATGACTCCTGGATTGATGAACAAAACAGTGGTGAGACGCTTTGGAACGACAGTGATGATGATGAAAATCAAATAGGGGGAATTGGTCGCAAGACTGTCCTTGCTAATCGAATGAGGGCACTGCCTGCGGACAAGGAGGAAAATACAGACTGTTCCACTGATGCTGGATCTAAAAAAGAAGCTTCCAAAAAAGATAAACGGAGATCCTCATGGGGCTCTTCCTTGGAGGACAGTGACGTTGAGCTGCCTGAAGAAGATAAAGTCCAAGAAGCGATTCTAGATCACAAAAGTGATGTTCAACCATCAGATTTACAACCAGAACCATCAACACTGCACTCAAAGTCAACATTATCTCATCCAAATGAAGACCCTGTAAATCCTTCCCGGGATATTTCTTCAGCAGTGGTACAATCTCCAAAATGTGCCTCACCTCGGGCAGTAGATAAACCTACATACTCTTTGAAGATATCTCCAACAAGCACTCCTAAGCCTGAGAGCAGACCAGCAAAAACAACAGCAGATGAATCAGATTGGGATTCTACCTCTGAAAACAACAACCGCAATGATAATGGCTTCATCACTAGAGGTGATGTACTTCCACCAGATACTGAAACAAATATTGTCACAGTAAACCAGACTAGAGAGCAGCCGTGTTCTGATGACTCTAGGGAAGATGAAGAGAACGAAAGTATTGACAAAGAGTCAAATGACCCCTCCCCTGCATTGTCGCCGGCACCTGAGGATGAAGTGCTAGATAATGATGATGTGGAACCAGTTAGTCAGTTATCACAAGTCGAAGGAAAAGTAGACTCAGAGAATGAGAAAGGTGACGATGATAGTTGGGATGATGACGATGAAGTAAGTGAATCAGAACAGCAGAAGATGGTGAAGAATGAAGTAGCAGAATGTGGTAACATCTTGAAAACATGTCCTACTACCCCATCCAATGTGCTGTCCCCAAAGTCGAGGCCCTCAAGTGTAATCAACACAAAGCCAGAGGATGAAGCAGAGTTAGATGACCCTGGGGAAGATGAAGGCGATGATGAAGGAAATGGTGAGACTTCAGGGGATGAGCAGGAACAACAGCTGGTTGTTAAGAAAGACAATGCCAGCAAAGATGATGAACCAAGTGAGGACTCTGACAGCATGGACAAAAAGCTGCAGTACGATTTTGCTAGCGCAACAGTCAAAGTGTCCGATGATAGGTATGTGTTCAAAGGTGACAAATCTGACAATGAAAACGAGGCTACATTGATTGCATATGTTCCACTAGAAACTAAAAGTGCCATTGTTCCCCTGGAAGGAGTGTCAAGTGATGACCTCCATAAAGAGCCAATAAGGGAAAAGATTTCGTCATGCCCTCCCACCAAAGAAGATGTCATTGATGGTCAACTCCATGATTCAGACAGGAGCACATTGTCTGATGAAGAGTTACCTCAGACTGACATTGATGATGTTGATCTAGACTCACCTGATGTAGAGAGTGTAGTTCAAGAGCCAAGTCAAGAGCTCAGAAATGTTGAAGAGCATGCCATTCAGGTAAAATCGATGTAGAAAAGATGATTTTTAACTGTAGTGTAGCAGTTTGTGGTGTGGCCCCAATAAACCCTGAATTTTCTCTTTTGAACTCCCTAGTCTATTCATCAATAATGGCATATGGACACACCAGTAGTATAAATAGATTTGAAGAACAAGATTATGAGATAACATTTATTTTCTTTACACAGGACAAAGAGTACACTGAGGATGACGACGAGAAAGAACAAGATGAGGTAATGAGAGATGATGATGATGATGATGATGAAGAGGAGGAAGAAGACTTGTCAGAGGAAAATGAACAACCTGAAGGGAGTCAGGGGTCCCTTCCAGCCTCATTGCCTGTGCCTGAGTCAGAAGGTTCTAAAAACAAGGAAAGAGGTATTGTAAAGAGCGAATCTTAATAGAACATGTCAGGTAGAACTGCATGTCAGTAGTTATTGCCATAGACCATAGTTAATGTGCTCGTACATTAAGAAAAGTATTAACTGTAAACATGTGAATGGATAAAGATGCAACAAGACATGTTTTGAAATGATTCAAAGTGTACTGTGCAAAACCCATAGAGTTAAATATCATGTCCTAACAGCAAGCAAATGATGCTGAAGCTACCACTGCTTTTCATTTATTTCATTGTTCTTAATCTATATCGTTCTGCATCTAGATTTCCTGTCTGAGCTGGGTCTAGAGAAGGGGGAGGAAGAGCAGGATACCTGGGACTCTGAGGTATAACGATAATACATTTTGGAACACCTGCTTGGGATAGAAGATTATCATAAAGCTCCTAACCGATTGTTCTCTTTCAGTCCCACTCTGACAGCCCAACAATGCCACAAAAGGAGAACCAAAGCTTACGTTCTCAGGATCAAGAAAAGATGTCTGCTGTTAAAGAAGAGATTAAAAAAGGTAGATCTATTTTCTTTATTCCTTTTTTGTCCAAAGCAGTCAAATCATTACATGCATCATTTCATGCTGCAGAATCAGTTTGACCTCCGTTAAGCATAATTGTAGGAAACCATACTTGGTAAAGTAATGCATGCATAAATTCAGTCTGATGTTCAAACATTCAGTTGTTAGACTTGACATGACATTATATTTAATGGAATCTTCATTGATCAAAGCAGTCTTTCCAACCTTATGCTACATTTCTTTTGTAGACTTCTTTTATATTCCCTCTTTCTTAAGAGGGGAAGGAAGCAATAGGATGGCAGTGCTAGAACCTTGGAGGAATGTAGACAGGCCAAGAGGCAGCCAGGAAGGGGGTATGAATGTTTTGACTTGTAGGAACAGCATGTTAACCTAACAGGAGCCTGACCATCAGCTCATGCTCACCATAAGAGAATGCATGTATCACAAACTAATACTCCACCTTGCCTGTTACCACATAACTGCATTTTCCCAAAATTAAGGCCACTGGTTCTTCTCAGCTTGCTTGGTTTTCTCAGGTTTTAGCTCAGATAGTATTAATAGGTGAGTACCAGCATTATTTGCTGATGCTGAACCCCAGCAGGGAATCTATATGCTTGTTTTACGCCTATTAACAATGCATTGTTTTGGTTAATAACCATCAGCTCATTTGTATGGGAATGCATTGCTCAAACTCATCTTGCTTGATCAGAATGTTGCATTTTATTTTACAGGTAACCGTTTTAGTCTAAAACATCACAAACATTTTTCATCTCTCTTACAGTTGCGAACGATACAAGTGATGATAACGGAGGGGAACAGGAGGAGGTTGATCAGGGTTGTGCCCAACAGAAAGAGGTAGGTTAAGCAACTAATTGCAGAAAAGGGTTAAACACATTACAATATGTTGCAAAAATAAATGTGTTGGTTCTTTTTTCTTTCTATCAGACAGAAAAAGCCAAATGGGAACCACTTACTGTCCTGAGCAAACTTCAAGGAGAAAAAGAGCAAACAGGTAATTACTCTGGGACATCACAGGTTCTGTTATTTCTGAACTGTAAGAATCATTGAAAAAAGAGTTCTGTATTTTACTTTGTATCACCTTTACAGACCTGATGGAGGAGCTTGGTCTGGGAGATGTTGATGATCTTGAAGGTAAAATGAACAGTTCTTCTCTGTCATTAATTGTTCAAGCTTATTTTGATCTTCTGGAATTAAACTATTTTCGTCAATATGTTTATATGTTTACTTTGAAGCACTTAGTGTCTTTTAACTGTCTGTCTGCATGCAACGATGACTTTATAACCCTTTGTATGTTCCTGTCATTGTCCTTTTTGAAGCCCACAAAGCAGGTCAGTAAAAATAAATGAGCTGATTAGATGATGTGAACTATATCAAATTGTCACTGTAGTTCCTTTTTTGAGACCCCAACTTGATAGAGAAGCTTGATAGAGCAGCCACTGTGCATGAATAAAATCATGGCATGGGGAGGTAGTGGTTATTGACCTACAGCTGCTTGTCTTAATGGCACAGATGCATCAGACTGGGACTCGGCCAGTACCACCAGTAAGAGAACCCTGCCTGGCCGCAGAATGGCCTCCCCTGGTATCGAGGAGCTCCCAGAATGTTCCAGTCCACTAATTAAAGAGGAGGATGAAGATGTGGCGTCAGAAGCACCCGTAACACCAGAGAGAACCATAAACTCCAACGACAGACTGCCCGACACACCCCCACAACCAGTGCCCCATCCCCAACCTCGAGCAAGGAAGATGGTGCTTCAGAAACCAGAGAGTGAAGAAGGTCTGACCTGACCTTTCTTTTTTCTTTTTTTTTTTACATGTCCTTACAATTTAACTGCAGGTCATGTTTACAGTATGTTTCTCCTTCTTACTATGAATTTTTGTCATTCAGAATCAGATTGGGAGCCCGACAATTTGGCAACTTCTTGCAATACAACCAAAGTTGACAATCAGCAGCAGGACATTGCTGAGCTACAAGTCATGGATTCACCAGGTAAGGCTCATTGGTTTCTTTTTTAATAAAAAGGTCTAAAGACATTCCTATGCTCAAGCGCTCAAGTTAAAGACTTTCTTCTTCCTAAGGTTCTCCTGAGCTTTCGCCGAGGGTCGGAGAAAGAAAAAGAAATGCTGAGTCTGATGAGCAGCAAAAAAAGGTGAGAATTATAAGATAATAATGCACTTATCCCATTATTTAATTCACTAGTATGTTTTTTCCACAACGTAACATTATCCCTTGTATCTTAGTCACAGTAAATTAAAATACAAAATCACTTCATATTTATAACGTTGTGCATATTTCAAAGCAGAGAGTTTTTCTGATCTTTAGAAACAAGGTTTCTAAATTTCAAAACATTTTGTCATTACTTGCCGAGACTTTGAGGATCCACAAAATATTTGTTTTCCCTTTCACTACGTTACTGGTAATTCAAAAAGTGAAATAAAAATCTGCTTTATTGGCTCAGTATGTTTACACTTAAAATGATTTGTACTTAAAACCTCTAAGATCTTAGGGCCAGATTTACTAAAGGTTTGCATGTCTTAAAACATGTGCAAACTTGATAACACCAGCAAACAAAGTGATATCTGATCTACTAATGGCGCGCAGTGAGGATTGCTTCTTTCATGAGCAAAACAACACGCATTGACCATTTAGTACGTTTGCCTTCATGAATATGCAATATGGGGCGTTTCTGCCCTAACGTGCAAAATACTGGGAGGAGAAAATGCAAACAAGTTAAGTTAGTACACGCATTGTGATTTACCAAGCCTGACAAAAACTGCTGTGATTGTGACGGTGTCTGTATTTAACACCTTTGAAAGGAACATGCTAATCCAGGAGACCAGTGTTACGCACAACAGGCTGCTGTTATTGTAGTTAGGAGGAGACATAGGCACAACAAAATAAGGCATAAAGATCACGTTTTACCCCACATGTGTTTACATGTTTCAAATGACAGAAAAATAAATGACATGCATTTATTTTTTAATTTGATTCAATATTCTAATCTTTAAGGAAGAGAAACACCATGATTAAATTACAGGCTATTGTTGCCATAGCCTACAGTCAAACAAAACTGAACATTCATAGCCATTTTCTTTGTAATATTCAGATTTATATCCTATAACTCGAAAGCATTGTGTGTTTATTTGCCTCTCCCACTAATACCTTTTTTGGGCTTGCAGTCATCCTGCTTTCTGTCCATTCTCTGTGATGTAAACCAGTAGAACACGCAAAAGCCTAACTTAAATACTGCCGCCTCCACAAGGTTTGCACCTGTTGTCATTCACACAAATTTTCTTAGTAGATCACCCGCAAAACGCCCACCAACCAAACATGCAAACTTTTGGAGTGAACACACAATTTAGTACTCTGTAATTGGGAGCTTAGTAAATCTGGCCCATAGTGTATTTGCTTTTGCTTGTTGTCAGTAACTAAGTTGGTCAATCCGTATCCCAAAATTAGGTTGAACATTTTAAAGTATGCATTTGCCATGTTTGGAAAAAACCTACAACTTTGTAGTTTTTGATACAGTTTTGACTCTGACCCGATCTTCGGACAGATGTTTAGCAAGGACAGATCTTTACTTTGTCAGGATTCTCAGGTTTTATGTGTATCAAATAAGCAAGTGACAATTTTTCCCAGTAAATCTTTGATCTGTAATTGAATTATTTAATTTGTTAACATTTTAAGTTAGGGTACGAGAGAGCAATGTTGAACATTTTGTTTCTTATTCTAAGTCCATTGTTGCTTTTGCATTTTTGTCTTGTCTGTCTTGTGATTTCCTTGTCCATCCATGAAATCAAAGGAGAAAGATGATTCCGTAGATACCAGTCTGTTAGATTTAGACAGCCCAATCGCATCCGGCTACACAGGCTTTGACAGTGGAGAAAAGGATAATGACTTCAGAGATCAATGCAGACCTGATGAAAGAGGGAAAGCCAGCGATGACCCCCCATGGGAGAAAAGATACGAGAAACTCTGGGTAGAAGTGGAGAAAAGAGATGTAAAATCAAATTTCAAGAATGTTGCTTGTGAATTAAAAGAGAAGTTTGGGGAACTGCTCAAGTCAAGATCTCCAGCAGAAGATGAAGAGGGAATGGCTGAATCTTCTTCAAGTGATGAAGAAGAAGGGGAAATCATTGTGCGCCCAACGGCCAGAGCGAGGAGTACTGTCCTCCTCACAATCCCTGAGCAGAGGGAATCTGGACTGGAGGACTCAGCGACAGAATCAACTGAAGGGTCAGCATATGAGGACAGGATGCAGGTCTATGAGCACCCAACGCGCGAGAGCAGCCTGTATCGAGAACAAAATCTGCTCGTTGATAATGCCCAAGAAGAGTACAGGTCTCTTTCACCACAACTCACCAGAGCACAGAGAGACAGCACAGAGATGGCTACCAAAACTTTTATTGATGGTCACAACATAACTACGTCTTCTGCTGGCCATGGTGCATTCTTACAAGATGAGGCCAAACTAATGAAAAACACACATCTGAACCATACCTGTAAAGACACCAATGCTAGTGAAGCAGAGAAGAAGAGTACAAGTCCAGGAGAGGAACCTGAGGATTTCCCTGAATCTCGCAACCTGTGTAGGCGTTCATCATCGGTCCCAGGTGTTTCTGATGAAGAGCTGGAGGAGGACATGGAAAGGTTTAAACTTGAGGTAGGGATGCTGAAGGTTGTCTTCCTGGATATGGAGAAAGAAAAAGCCAGACTCCAGAAAGAGGTAGAGGATGGCCGCCCCCTCAAAACAGTCTCTTCTAGATCGCCTCACTTTCCTTCACTTTATCCATGTGCTTAATTGAATTTCCTTTAATCATCTGTTTTAGCGTGCCCATGCACTGGCCTCATATCATCACTTCATCTGGTGTCCTTCCGTTTGATATTCCTTTCCCACGCCTTCATGTTTATTTTCTGAAGTTTTCATTTCAAATAGAAGAGTTGCTCTTGCATGTTTCTCTTGTGTTTTTGTGTTTGTTTTTAACAAACTATAACACATTGTTAATGAACATTTGCTCTGCACTCGAACGTGACTTGCAGCGACAAACATTTGTTCAGTCTTGTGTGTTCTTTAGTATTAATTTGCCCATGCATGAACTTTGCATGAATCTTGATGTTGAATATGCACTGTTGTTTAAACTCTCTATTTTTAGGTGTTGTGGTGTGACTAAAAATATATGCCTCCTTTTTGTCCCTTAAAAAGAAGTGCTGTATGGATGATGTGAAAGTTACTACTGATGGTTGTCTTTATTCCTGCAGGTATTTCTTGAAAACTGAAACCTTATGATACGGACGGATTTATATTTTGGCCAGCCTTTTTGAGTATTTGGAGGTCTCTGTGGGAAGAAAGAATAGATAAAAAAAATATTAATTTGGTGTTCTAAAAAATTTGCTACACTATCAAAAAGATCTCACCTAGATCTCCAACTCTTACAATTGTTTCATATTCAAATGTTAAAGGTCACATTTTATGCAAAATACACACAGCATGTTTTTCTAACACTAATAAGGGTCCCTAGCCTGTGTACAAACACCCCAATTATGAGAAAAGTCCATCCTATCCGTCTTTTGCCTGCTCCACTTTTCAGAAAACGTGTGCTAAAACAGACCGTTTGGAGATTTTCCATTTGTGACACCACAAAAAGAAGTAATCCCTCCCGCAGGTGGATGACACTCCCACAGCTAGGTGTTTGTTCTGCCCTCTGAGTCTGCCTTCTCACCGTAAACAATCAGGCATGGAGTGAGAAAGCCAGAGCTAGATCCCCTTCCAGAGGGGGGCGTGGTCAGATACAGCTCACTTGCATTTAAAGCTACAGACACAGAAACAGCCTGTTCTGAGCAGGGCTGAAATAGAGGGGTTTATAGGCACGATCCAATACAGGATCAGAGTGGATTTTTAACAAAAAAAAAAACCTTCACAGACAAGTTTTGGGGAGACTGAGACTTATTTAAACCTGTTGAAATGGAGTATGATGTGTGACCTTTAAGTTATCCAATACTGACTTAATTGTGAGATTGACATTTGATTCACTTCAGGTATTAAGAATGTTATAGGAATCATGCATGTCCTGGACATGCATGTAATTAACCTAAAAATACCATGTCAAATAGAGTAAGCACACTAAGGTGTTAGGTCTCCAAAGGGAGGGGTGACACTAAATTATGTATGACAAAGTGTACAAGTCCCTGCTCCAACATGCATCTTAAAAAGGCTGGCCCCAAACTGTTTCTGATAGGAATAATCTCTCACATACCATTATCAAATATTTAACCCTCTCTTTTTCAGGTAGTCCAAGAGACGGCAAAGACTGCAATGGATCTTCAACAATCCAGTACTTCCTGGGATACTGGTGGAGCAGCATTGGAAGAAGAAGTGAGTTCTGAGAAACCTGAGAGCAGTTTGGGATCCCAGTTGAGCCAAGCTGGAGCCATTCCCCAGGAACGGCAGCATGTAGCTATGAAGAGGTATGCATTATTTTCTTTTGCACATTTTTAGTCTTTGACAATTCTCATCAGAAAATGGTGACTTTTGCTTTTAAAGCAAATTCATAGCAACACATCCACAATCCTTTACCTAAATTTAGAAGTCAGATTTTATCTACAAGAAAAGATTTGAGTTCTGTTTTGTTTGTGTGAGTGAGTCATATTAAATTCTCCTTTTTTTTAAAAAATTAATCCACCTGTTGGTGACACATTCAACATACTGTAAAGAGCCCAGTTTTAACTCTCTCTTATTGATTTAATTTGATGTTTTAAGCAATACCTCCAAGGTGTCCAAAATGTAGTTGTCACAAATCATTGACTACTAGATTTATTGCTCTCCATAGCACCAACGAGGCACCAGTGCAATTGCACCTTCCACTCCAGCAGACCCTCAATAGCAACAAACAGGAATGGGAAGCTATAAAGGGAACCTCACAGCTGGAGCTGGTCCGAGGGGCCCGGCACAGCAGAGCCCCTCAGACCAACACCCATATTAATGGAGATCCTCTCTCAGTGTTTGACGATAGCACTTTAAGTGATGTGTCGGACGATGAAGGAAGGTATATATGCAGTATGCCGTTTTCTTTTCACCTCTCTGTCACTAACCATTAGGTGTGTTTAGTCTGAACATCAAGAGAATCATGCAGACAGCATTACTGAGAAGCACTTCAGGGATTGGCTTGCACGAGAGCCAATAAAGATCTCTGTGCAAAAGAAGAATGTATTAAATTGGATATTAAATATACTTGTATATTATATATTTAGCATGTATAGAAAGAGAAACAAAAGGAACATATGACAACATAATGAGAGTTGTTTGTTAAAGGTCATGTTTGTGCATAGGTGGTTTATGATGAGTAAAATCTGATCGCTTGAAAAGGCCAGAAGTCAAATTGTCTGACCAAATTTAGCTTTGTGTTCAGTCTAAACAAACCTTAACTGTACTGGTGGTGGGCCATGATTAAGATGCAGTCTTTTTACATTAAATTACTTTCCTTCCCACATAGTTGCCTGACTAACGACTAATTTCCCCAGACTAGAATAGTATACTGCATTATACCATTATGCTTTAAGCAGCTCTAATAACCTGAGAACATACTCGTAATTTTCCTAATAACTCCTGATTTTCTTCTCTCTGTGTGTTGGGTGAAGATCAACCAGTGGACAGAAAAATGAGGTAAAACTCTAGAAGTAACTGAAGTTTGAATACACGAAACAACCAAAAAGCTGGATAATGTTCAGAATCCATGTTGTTTTTCAGAAACCTGGAGAAGAGGAAATGGCAGAAGACTTTGATGAACTCACTCAGTCATCGGACACAGCCACAGATGACATGGACTCTCCCACTTCGGGCTATCGTCATGCATCACTCCTCGTTCAGAAGCTGGACTCAGCCACTTTTGGTACTGATTCATCTGTTTGAAATGTTATCTTTTTGTTTAATGGTCAATTTCTGTCTCAATAGAATGTTGTAACTTAATAATTTCATTGATATAGTTAGCAAACAAATGTGTGGGTTTTTTTAATAATCCAACTCTGGACTCTTGGAAAGCTCCCTTACAAACTCTGCTATGTTATCTCTCACAGACTCGAGAAGCATGGTGAAGCTGCAGAACATTTTCCACGAGTATGAGCGTTCCATCCAAAAGGCAAGGAGCCGACATGGGTACCTGGTAGACAAAGTGAGCCAGCTGGAAATGGAGAGGACAGAACTGAAGAGCTCTCTAGAGGAAGTGAAAGATATTAAGTCTGCTCTGGAGCGCAACCAGTTGGAACTGCAGACTGAAGTCACAAACATCAAGTAAGAATTCTGTCTTCTTTTTCTGAAAAGCTTGATTCACTTCATATTCATGTCTTTGCTTCAGCTTGGTCTCCCCTCTAATATTTCTCTACATCATGATATTGTGCAAATGCCTGTTCGCTTATTTTATTTTATTCTATTCTAATTACTGGTTCTGCTCGAGGTTCCTGCCTCTCAAAAGGCTGTTTCTTTATGTCCACTTTTACTGGGTTTAATGTTGCAAAGTGCTGCGCTCATGGTGGATCAATGTTTGGTCTTTGTAAATAATTTAATACAGATTACGCTCTAGACCTGCTCTTTTTGTAAAGTTTCTTGAGATTACATTTGTTATGAATTGTTGCTATCCAAATAAAGATTGATTGATTGACTCAAACTATTTATTCTGACACCTGGTCTAGATTTCAACTGAAACAGGAGCAGGAAAATCGCCGCAATGCCACCATGATGTACAACAACACCAAAGATAAGCTGAGGAGGACGGAGGAGCAGCATCAGTTTGAGGTTCAGGAGAGGCAGAAGTTGGAGCTCACACTCAGGAATCTGGAGCTGGAGATGAGAACACTAGTTAATAACATGAAGCAGGTACTTCGTTACAAAATACCATCCAAACTTTCATACATTTTTATAAGTATCAATATAGCTATCTTTATGTTGTGATAATTTCACGCTTAGTTTGTAGCTTATTAGTAACTGTTATTTATAATACAGTATTTAGTTGGAAAACATGGTGATATGATGAGAAACATTGGATTTTTTCATTATTAGTTATCTTGTCCTATTGTCGTCATAATGTGCACATGACTGTTACACAATTGGTTTGCTGTTTATGTCAACAACCCAGCTTGAAGAGGACCATAGTGAGACCCAGAGACTGCTGGCTCAGGAGAGAAGTGCTCGGACGCTGCAGGAGAACCTGCTCAGCAGTCATCTCCGTAAGCAGCAAGAGATCGAGGACGAGAACAAACGAAACATAAGCAAGAGCAGCGAGGTAATTCTCACCCTCATTTGGTTGTAGAAAAAAAAACTAGAACAGTTTTTGAACAGTCCGCACCCACTGATGTCATTTGAGTTGCTGTAAATGAACAGATAATGTTTAAGATAATTAGATTTTAGGGATGCAAAGTCAGGGTGTTGTAGTATGTTGTTAATATATTGCTTGTTGTTAAAAAAAAAACTTTTGAAAATAAATAAAACATTTTGTAGTATAATCTGCAGACTTGAGGCTATCTTAACATGTTTTTATTTGTTTTTTAACTTTTTTTCATAGGCTCTGTCTCAGCTCACCGAGGCCAGTGACAGGGAGAGGGAGTTGCTGCAACAAACGGCTACCTTACAGGAGCAGCTGACCATCCTGAGAACAGACCTTCAGCATTCACAGTCCAACAGCAGTCTCAAAGAGAGCCACCTTTTGGAGGAGAACGAGACCCTCAAGGAACAGATCGAAGATGCTCGAAGAGATCTCAAACTGAGCAATGAAGCCCTGACTCAAACTGTCTTCAACTGCAATAACCAGATCACCACCCTGAAGTCTGAGTTAGCTATGACAGCGACTCGTTTTGAAAATGAGCGGAAGACTCGGGAAACATTAGAGGCAGAGGTTGAGTCCACTCGCACCCGCCTGGCTGGAGCCGTAAAGGAGGCAGAGCTTTGCCTGGCAGCTCACACTGACGCAGAGAGAGCTCTACTCAGGGAGAAAGACGAACACCAGCGTCTCAAAGACAGACTCACGGGTTAGTAGGCATGTCTGGACAGTTCCAAGCTATTATTTCATGAACTGCTATTCTGTGAAACACAAACCAGTGCCTAACTGTGAAAGATTGTTTGCATTGTTATATCAGTTTTAAAGAATGTATTTGTCAAACATGCTCACCAGTTTGGGAAAACATTTTGTATCATCAGTTGGCTTTCTGTGTCACTTAATAAATGTGCTTTTTGCTCTTTGTATATAAGGAAGGATCAGGTACAAAGAGCTTGACTGTAGCACCTACTACTGGCAACCAGATTTGAATCATTGACAACTATTTAATTGATCCAGTTGCCTCTATTGGTATCATCTTTGGTTGAACAAAACAAATTGACCTCCTGCTGTGTATGGACAGGATTTAGTGGCTTGTGTTTAATTGCATAAGCAGCCTTTCTTTACATCCGCCAAGGAGATTATCACCTCCGCATCCTCAGCAGGATAAAGGAAAGAACACTGCTGGCCTGCAACTTTGCCAGATGTCGTAGAGAGGTCGGAAGAACCCATTATATATTAAAGCAAATCCAGGATCCAACCCGTAAGCAAGCAACAATATCAACGAGATGTCTGCGGCATATCATTTAATATGAAACTAAATAAGCATCATTGATACTGCCTTAGGTTACATGTTTCATTCTCATTCAAACAAATCTCCCCCAAATAATGTTGAGTATTTAACCTGTTATTTTCTGTAGTTTTGTTGATTTTTATCCCACAATATTGATATTATATGTATTACTCTTTATATTTGTAAAAGGATTTAAACAGCTATAATTAACACTCCATTTCCTAAGTTGTTTAATGTACCTAAGAGAAACAGATACGTTTACTGCTTCACTCTCTTTAGCTGCATTCTCACTGAAGGATTGATGAATTACTCAGCAAAAAACTACAAGTGAAAAGCTTCCCTCTTCTAAGGGGGGTGACAGTAAAAGTTCAAGAACCACTGGACTAGTCAGAGGTCTGTGATCTCAGAGTGCCTGTCTCTTTTTTCATACATCTTTGTCCTACAATTTTTATGTGTTGCTTGATTCAAAGAATGTTTATAGCTCCTAATGTTTTTATTTCTACAGGTGAAGCAGCCACACAACGTGAAGCAGTGAGCAGCCTGTCCCAGAAGCTGACCAAGGCAGAGGCTCGTGCAAACAGCATGGAGAATGAAGTGCACCGAGTCACCCTGCAGCTGACGGAGAAAGGCCTGCTGCTGGAGGTCCTACAGCGAGAGAAGGACCAGGCAGCTATACGCGTCAAAGAGATGGAATCGACTCTGCATGCTGAAAGGGAGCTGGTCAGCCGTTCAGCAGCACGCGAAGAAGCCGCAAAGGAGCAGCTGGCCCAGGCCAAGAGTGAGGAAATGTTATTAAGGCAACAGCTCAGTGAGTCCCAAAACAAAGGTGAGGCAAAGGAGCGCGCTGTGACTGACGCCCAACAGAGCTTCAAAGATATTCTGTCCAAGCTGCGCTCGGACTATGAAGAGAGAGCACAACTAGTGGAGGAGAGAAATAAGGAGCTGGCCAGTAAGGCTGCTGATCTACGAGATCAGATCTACAAGTTAGAAGAAGAGAAGAGCGAAAGAGAGGTAAGATTAGGGGCCTTCAGAGTAAGAGGATTAGCCAATTTCCGCCTCCAGACTAAGTTTTAGCCTTTCTTCCACATGCTTAATCATAAAAACTCTGCCTTCTTTGCATTCTGTCTCATCTTGATTGGATTCAGGCTAATCTGAGGCAGCTGCAGCAGGAGCTCGCCGACTCCCTCAAGAAGTTGTCAATGAGTGAAGCTTCTCTAGAGGTCAACACACGCTACCGCAGTGACCTGGAGGAGGAGAAGGCTCGGCTCCTTAAAGACTTGGACAGGCTCAAAGGAAAGGTAATGGAAGGAAACAGTGCCCCCTTGTGGAAGAAAACTTTACTACATTTCTGTATTAGCTGTACCAGTATTTATGAAGAAAAACACTGTATTGAAATCAGATGGCTCATTGTCTTTATGATAAGGTCATTAAGTTATAAGCAACAATCACTGTCATCAATGAACTCACTGTTCAATCTAATGTAACATTGCTAATGAGGTGGTTGATTGTCTTTTTAGCTGGAGGAAAGTGAGGACCAGTATGTGCAGGCTGAGAGAAGGATAAACAGCCTTAAGAGTAGTCTGGATGAAAAGGAAAAAGAACTCATCACAGCTGCTCAGAAACTGCAGGAGGCGCTGTCTACTTCAGCAGCTTCTGATTCCACCATCAAACAGCTGGAGGAAGCCGTGCAAAGGTATTTACTGTGAACACGTGCTGTTCAAACAAACACTCGCAGTTTGGTTGAATGTTGATCTCTTGATTTAAAAAAAATGATATCTCACATTAACAAAATAAGTGTAAAACAGGGCTTATAAAAGCTCACTCCGTAGCACAATAATAAAGATAAATTACTGACACATATCAATCTAATATCACATTAGGCTGGAGATCGAGAATGCAAGGCTGGAAGCTGCTGCAAAGCAACAGTCCAACAAGATCGATGCACTTCAAAAAGGAGCTCAAGAAGCTGCCATGGTGAGTCCTGCAAAATTAATAGAACTATCTACCGTTAGTCATTTTACAAAGGACATGTTTGGTTCTGTAACTATTCTTTTTTTTTTGTCAGTTCTGTGATTATTAGACTCATCTCTTCAGGTATCAACATTATGAGGTTATTGTTATTATTTTAAGCCATCTGATCTTTTTTCAGCTATCTGACTGCTCACCTGGAGGAGGGGTTGGTATTTTGGATGTAGACTTAGTTTCTTGGTGTGGCTGTACCTCTGTTCTCCCAAAGATACTTTAATGTGACTGAACTCACATTGTGTATGGGTGTAAAGAATAAGTAGCACTTGGACTTTGTGGTTTATTTTGGTACAATCTGTTAGAGAAGGAGTTTAGATATATGAATGAAGTAAGAGCTTTGATTCCATTTAGGTCTGGGTTTTCTTGGTGACATCAACACGTATTTTCTCCCTTTTAGCTTGATCTTGGTGTGTGGGGTCTTTCTCTCCTTTGAGTCTCAAGCTGCATGATGCATGTTTCTTCCTTTAGTCCAAAGCAGTATCTCAACTGTCCTAAAAGATGAACAACAACAAAAAAAATCAGCAGCAATTCAATGAAACGTTTCGAAAGACACTTATTTTTTTACAATTCTTTGTATTTCTATAGGTCAGAACTCATTTGGAGGACTTGGTTACAAATCTACAGAGCAGTAAGATGACTTTGGAAGACCAACTCAGTAGGGAGGTTGGTGGCATGTTTTGTTTCCTTACAAGTCAAACTTTCAGCTTAGATGTCCATTTCTTACTCGATTCTTACTTTCTAATCTTTTTATATATATTTGTCAAGTCTGAGCAGGGAGTTCATAAATGACTGACTTGCCAGCCAAATGTCCTAGACAGTGTTCCAATTAAAAAAATAGAGAGAAACTTAGTAACAGCTGGGGGAAATTAAGACAGAGGCAAATTCTCTTTAGACTTTCTTCTACTCACACATTCAATCATGCACATATTACACGTTTTTACTCTGGTATTCCAGTGCTTATACAAACCTGGATTACATTTTATGGTATATCTAAGAGTTTCTCTGTGGTAAGATGATATCAATGTCTAAATTGTGATCAATGTAAGAAGCTAAAAGAAGATTCTTTTATTAACATATTCACTGTCTTTCTTAGGTCCAGAAGCAGAGCATGTTATCTCACACAGCCCAGGACTCGAAGGCCTTGTGGGAGGAGGAGCTGAAGAGCCGCTCTAAGTTAGGACTGCGTCTGGCAGAGCTGGAAAAGGAAAAAGGAGATTTAAGCACCCAGGTGACCACACTTAGACATTTACATGCAGGCTGGTGATTTAAGTTAAAATGTTTGGTGATTTAAAAACTGCGTTTAGTGTCCTAAGAAATGTTGGTCTGTTGCCTGTGTTCTAGATGGAAATAGAAAAAAAGAAAGCCAAGAAAATAGCAGAGCAGAAGAAGGCTATTGATGAGCGGCTGGATCAGGAGATGAAGAGAAACACAGATCTTCAAAAAGAAATGTACAGGTGACTCCTAACCTCCTCCTCGCCCCTTCCTCACCCTGGGCAGAGCTTCATCCCTCTAAACACCACTAGGATCCAGTAGAGCACAATCTGTCCTGGCTTCTGTGGCAGTGGTGCACCAGTGTGTGTGTATCTTTCTAAGTATCTGTGGTCTTCGTGGTTTTGTTTATGTTTGTGCTCATTTAATTGTCTTGTTTTGTGAATTTTGTTCTTTACAAAGTTCATTTTGGCGAACATTTATGTCCAATTTGAGTAAAGTGTTAGAATTTTTGCGTTTACTGTGTTGATTTTTTTTTTTTTAAATCAGAACTTGTTGCATCAACAAATTTATTTTTCTTACCTGAAGTGTTTTTTCATCTGTGTTTAAGGTTGCGTACTTTAGTGAAGAATGCAAAGAAAAGATTGCGGGAACAAGACACAGGTGGCGCAGAATTTGGCTCTCCAATGAGCAGCTTACGGATGGACCAAGGCAGACACAGCCAAGCTGAGGGTTCCTTTGGACGAATGAAAGAAAAGGTTTGTCTGTAATTACTGTAAATAAGTTGCACAAGTATTTAAAACGCAGTCTGTTGTGGTGGTCTCCCAGAGAGAACAAAGGTTTACACTGTCTTCCTGCTTGACGATTTCCAATGCGTTCAGGAGAGTCCAGAACGTGCCATTTCTGTGCAATGTTTTTTCAAAATTATTTTTTTGCAATGTGGAGTTTGCATTCCTGCTAGCTACCAACATGCTAGTTGAGCTCTCAGCCCACAATGATAGTTGTGAAGAACAGCCACAGCCCACGAGTCATGCTGCCCACCTCTGCTGGTCACGTTAATAATTGAGGAATCATTTTAATTTAAACCTGTGCTCCACAAGGTTTATTTACTCTACAGTATACCAGGTTTCCTTAAATACAGGTTTATGACCTCATGAGGTAGAAAAGCTGTTAACAAGTGCCGCCCCCACCCTGGTCCAGGCCTGTTATGTATCCCAGCATATTTAGAGTAGTGAAGCAACTGCTTGCAATACACAAGGAATGGGAGCGGATTTGTAATAGTGCCTGGTCGAGCGCAGTAGATAGTAGCTGCACTTGTTGAAATATAATATGGGATGCAGCCAACTTTTTAGAAAAAATAGGTATTAATAGTGTGTCTTGTACACTTAATTTTACGAGTTGGAAACTTTGTGCTTAGCAACCAAAACTCAGCTGTTAGACATTAGCCTCCAACAGTTTTCCCATCTTCTTTTGTTACCAGGTGGAGGATCTGCAGGTGCAGCTGGAGAAGGAAGCGTCCCGCCGCAGTCAGCTCGAGAGGATGAACGGGGAGCTTAAGGATCAGCTGGCCTCCATGAGAGGCTTGAGCCACAGTAATGACCAGCAGGAGAGGAGTAAGAGGCAGTTGGAAGAGGAGGTACTGGACCTGAGGCGTCGAATGGAGGCAGCTCACTCGGAGCAGAGCAACGTGGAGCAGTACCGCCGTGATGCAGAGGAGAGGGCACGTCAGGAGATCCAACAGAAACTGGAGCAGGTCAACCTCTTCCTGCAGGTAAAAGTTCTGTTGGGTAAAAAAAAAAACTGTTGCTATGCACGTGTGACTTCTAAAACCATCAAGTTTTGATTGATGATTGTATATGTTCGTCCACCAGTCTCAGGCAGCATCACAAGAAGCATTGGATCAGATTAAATCGGCCAATGAGGCTAACCTGCGTTCCCAACTGGAGCAGAAGATCCGGGAGCTGGAGGGGGACCTGGGCCGGGCCCGCACCACCCACCATGACAGCCTCAATCAAAGAGACTCTACACGCACAGAACTAGAGCGATACCGGCAACTCTACGCTGAGGAGCTACGCCTCCGCAAGTCCCTGGCTGCCAAACTAGAAAGGTCTGAGCTTGTTTGTAAAACTTCCAGGTTTTCTTGAGGATACACTCTGACCAATCCTTCAATACCTGATTCTGTGGTGTAATCAGACAACGCTGCTGATGGTGATAAACCTTTGCTGTGTTTTCCCTATAGGGCCAACACTCGTCTTTCAGAAGCCAATTCTAAGTTGCTCAATGAGCGCAGCAGGTCTCTGATCACCAGCAGCATCGCAAACGGGAGCCTCGCAGGGCCTTCGCTGGACGTTGGCTCTTTGGGTTCCCCTGCACACTACGGGAACACACTTGGGCCCCTTAACAGGAGTTTCGGCCTGGGACTGTCCCTCCTCAGTCCTGTGACTGATGGACAGAACAGCAGGGTGGAGGATTACCTAGCCAAGGTCTGTACAGTCATGAATCGATACTCTCATTCTGTCAGAGGAGGCAACTTTAAAAGATGAAGTTTACTTACTTTGGGCCATATTCATCTCCATAGTGTCATGGTTGTCGGTGTTATTGTGTGAGAAGTGTGCTTTTCACACTGTGTTCTTATTTTTTTCCCTCTTTCACATTGTTTCTTCCTCTCTCTATCTTCAGACTTTTTTTGTAGCAGGACTTTCCTTCTAACCCGTCTTCTATTTCTCACTTTTTTTAGCTTCTAGCTCAAAAGTCTGTCTCTCATCTGTCCTCTCTTCAGCCAGACTCATAACCAGGTGTGTAGATGTGTGTAGCTCAGTGAATGATTGGCTGCTGTTCCCTTCACTCTGCTTGTGTATTATGGCTCTGTTCACATCCAAACAGTGATGTTCAGTGTCGGCACAGTGAGGAAACAAACTGCAGATGTTGTTTTTAAATAGAACAAGCATTTGAAATGATCATTTTGACTGAGATTTCATTTCATATCTCAAATATATATATTACAAATATCTGAAAGTAAACGTAAAATTACAAAGTTAGGATTGTGTTGTGCATTTCTACTACAGTGGTCCATTTTTTTACTCAGCCTGTCCATGTTTGTTGTTGAGGAATTCGATACTTCAGGATTTCAACAGTTAATGTTATAAACAAACAAAAATATGTAACAAGTGGACATGCCAAATGTTGAGAAACCTTCCAAAAAGGAAACATCCAAGAAGTGAGGCGTTGTATAAAATGTTCCTTTTCAAATGTGAGTGAACCCTGGGGTTTGCATTGTGTGGTTGGTGACTGTTTGTTCCAGCTGACATCTCTGACGCTGCTCTGAGTTCATTTTCTTCATGCTGTAGTCGAGATTATTTGGCTTTTTGTTTTTTGAGGGAGGTCACTGTACTCTGTTACTTCGCCTACTAAAACTGGTGTGATAACCTCTACCAGTTGTATCACATACCACTTACTATTATTATAATTATGATTTAAAAAAAAAACTATTCTAAGAAAAGTACAGTTTGCAAAAAAGATAATTTCCCTCTTATGGTGCACGCTCATTCTGGAATAGTAAAATAAAAATAAAGCAGTAACTCAGCCCATTAAACCTACTGATGTGAATTCTTGAAGTAACTTTTATTAAACAAATTGTCGTTTCCTCCGTCATTAAACCAAAGTTATGATGCATTTTAATGCATCTTGTAGAAAATATTTTCATCATTTTTTGAAGAAATTGGTATTAGTTAACCAAACTGATAGAAGCATCAGCAGAAGTGTCAAAAAGCCTGAAGGAATGTCACACTGAAGCAGCGCTAGCATGGCATGCTTGGCATGTTCTGCTGTGTTTCATCTCATACTCTTGTCGTGTTTTTAAAAACTCTTATGGTTTATGTAAAAAGTGTTTAACTTTTTACTATGGTATCGTACTTGGTGGTGAATACCATATCTGTGTCTTTATTTAAAGCTTGGGTAAGCAACTTATTTTTTTATTCTGATTTTTTTTTTTTTTTTTTTTTTAGAGTTGAAAATAAATGAAATCGTTACCACTTGTCTCAGAGACTCAAGGAAGAAGTCTTCCACAACTGAATCTAACAAGCTGTGTGTGTGTGTGTGTGTGTGTGTGTGTGTGTGTGTGCGCGCGGTGGCGGCATTTTTTTAGTTGAATACATTCAATATTCAGCTTACTCTTGATACTTTCTGCATAGTTGCCTTCCAAGTTTTAAAACGTGTGAATACACATGTTTAATGCCATTCATTTCAGTTAATGAAAGATTTTTGTTTTTCTGTTTTGATGGCAAAAAAACAACTAACTCAACTTTTTCCTTTTTGTGTTCAGATGCAGAGTGAGTTGGATAAAAACATATCAAAAGAGTTGAACAATGGTGAGTGGACTGAAGCTGGGAATGCTGACTCAACATCTTTCACCTATTGTATGGCAGGGAAATAAATCAAGCTTTTAAGATATGTTGTATTTTCTGAGGAGATATAGGGTAAGACAGTATCATTTATATGAATTATAACAAAGTCATACGTCTCACCCTGCCCACCTCTCTCCCTCTCTGAGAAAAACGTAAAGAAAAAACAAATATGATTGTGTAGTAATTCTTACTTATTATTTCACAATCAAGTAGTTATTTTTTAAAATCATTTTCCACGTACATGTTGACATTATGCAGCTGGCTGTTAAGTGTGCCTGTGTGACATTTTTAATGTGGCCCATCTGGATTTAACTTTGTTTTAACTTATTTACAACAACAAAAATCAAGATATATATATCGTGTATCACCATTCAAAAAACAAAAATCAAGATGTAATTTTTTTTGGTCCATATTGCCCAACCTCAATTTATTAGATGGTAGAAGTATTTGACTTGCAGCTGCTCATGGTAACTGTGGCCTCTCTCTCTCTCTCTCTCTCTTTTTCTCTCTCTTTCTCACTCACTCTCTTTCTCTTTCTCTCTCTTTCTCACTCACTCTCGCTCTCTTTCCCTCTCTCATTCACTCACTCTCTCTCTTGCTCTCTCTCTCACGCTCTCTCTCTCTCTCTCTCTCTCTCTCTCTCTCTCTCTCTGGTCCTCAGCCACAGCAGAGCTGTATGTCACTTCAGCCCGGATGTCAACAGGGGGCTCTTCCTCCAGGACGGAGCTGGACCCTGTCAGCACGGCCACGGAGCAGTACTTGGAGGTACTCAAGAAGAACTATATGATCTGAACACACATTTGTATTCCAGCCATAAGAATATCAAATCTATTGACAAATATAAGTAGACTCAGTCAAAGAAAGAAACTTTATGTGTTTTTACTCTATTCTTTGAAGATAAAAGTCAACATAATGCACATTGCACTTAACCACTCAGGAGCAAAGGGCAGGAGTTATATGTCTGTTGGTACAATTAGAATGAACCCTGGAAAGTATTTGTTCCTTTTTACTCGTTTGGTTCAACCTGTTGCTGTAACTTTCTTTTAGCACACTACATATAAACAGAAATGTGATTTGTCTTTTCATTTGTGAATATTGGTTACTCGTTTAAATTTGTAAGTATTTGACGTCTGCATCATTATTGTTGCCAAGATCCTACATTTGGTACGTGCCATCATATGGTGCAATATCTGTCTTGGTTTTTTCTGTATTAGTATTGGACTATTATGTGTTTATTTTATTTATTCTTTTTTTTAATTAAAATGATATACTTGAATAAGACGAGCTGGAATTCTCTCTGGCCAGTGAAACAGGGTGAACACGTTTATACAACAATCACTTCGGCTTTTTGTTAGCTTGATTTTAAGTTAAAAACACTTACTTTGTTTCCCAGTATATGTGTTATTTTTCATTACTCACAGATGCTGTAATAGAATGAGTATAGTAAAAAAGAATTTTGACGCCTGTACATTACAGAAGACTAAAGATGTAAATAAAACTGAAAGACTTTTAACTTGAACAAACTGTTTGTATCGGCTTACTGAGTGGACGTGAGACACAAAAAACAAACCAATCACAGAGTCGAGCCGCTTCAGGATGTTTTATCGTTAGAGGTGTTTTATTTTTTTTTCAAAACCTTTCCAGTTTTCCTTTCTTTTCATTTTGATGAATTGTCACATCGGATGTGTCGACTGTGTTATGTGTTTAACAATTCAAGTGAGCATTCGTAAGTAGAAGTGGGAAAAACTGAGATTCTTTTCTTCTAAGATTTAAAATAGATTCATAACTGCCAAAAATTTAAATATTTTTTCGGGGCTAATAAGTCACCCCCTGCTAAGTGCTAAAGCTAGCTCTTTAACCTTTATTTTGTTCTCGGGCCATTTTTTACCACTTTTTTTACTACTTTCATTACCTAAAAATAACATGGATGGTTCTCTATCATAACCTTTGCAAAAGCCCTTTAAGATCAATATATATATATATATATATATATATATATATATAGAGGTGGGTATATGAGTGTTTTGTAAAAAAGTATAGCTTTTGTTGTCCACTTTTGTGTCCAGACCCATACACACACACACACACACACACACACACACACACACACACACACACACACACACACACACACACACACACACACACACACACATCAAGGTTGATAGGTCAAAATGCTTTCATTGCAATTTTACCTTGAATACTGAGCTTCTAGAAATTATATTTCTATTCTGAAATACCCAATTTTGAGATTTAATCCTATCCTGATCATTCTGATCCAGATTTAAACTTTTTGAAAAGCTGTTCCCTGCAGCTGATTTCTAATCCTGGAGCCGATGTGACAGTAGATGAGCGCTTGGTCTCCTCCAGAGGTCGCAATGCCTTCAAACAGAATATGCCAAGTAAACCAGGAAAGTATGGCATAAAAATCTGGGTTGCTTGCGATGCGAGGACAAACTACGCCTGCAAGATGCAAATTTACACCTGTAAACCTATTGATGGACGACCAGAAAAGAATCCAGGCAAACGAGTGGTCCTGGAGATGACAGAAGGTCTCCACGGACACACAATCACGTGCAACAACTTCTTTACATCACATGCCCTTGGTAGGAGTTACTAAAAAGAAAGTTGACCATGGTGGGAACAGTTCTAAAGAAAAAACCTGAGCTTCCCCCTGCACTTTTGGCAGCCAGAGAAAGGGCACTCTCATTCTCATCAAAGTTTGCTTTCTCTGCAACACATGCACTCGTGTCTTACTGCCCCAAAAGAAGAGGAAATGTGCTTCTGATGAGCACTTTACACAGAGATACTGCTGTGAGCAACAAGGAAGACAAAAAGCCCCAAATCATCCTGGACTACAACAAGAACAAAGGGGCAGTTGACAGCCTGGACAAGGTATTACCATGTTTTTGCAAGATTTAATGTGCATAAAAAATAGCTTATCAAATGCATTGCATTTTTTTTGCAATAGACTGAGCAATTTTCAATCCTTGACTGAGTTTTTGTGTTGTTTTTTTGTTTTGATGCAGGTTGCCAGTGTCTTCACGTCTCACTGGTGATGTTTTATAACATACTAGACGTGTCTGCCTACAACTCATTTGTAGTCTGGACTGAGATAAACCATACCTGGAACCATGGTAAGGAGAGGAGACTGTTCCTAGGTTCAATTTTCATTGTGAAAGTTGGATAATGCGACATCTGAAACCTTGGTGTAGTTGCTCTCTAGATTCATATGCCCGCATTAACAAAATTTTTAATTCCAAAACATCTGTGACCATTGAACATTTGGCTCCTGTTGCAGTTTCAATTCAACAGAAGAGAAAGAAAAAAACCTTTCAGGAAACAAAGAGCACTCATCAGCCAATGTGTGTTATTTACCGGTACCTGTTTTACATTTGCTATTCTTACGTGTGTAATAAGAATTAGGAACGACACATTCAACATATAAACCAAAGTTACAAGTTTTAATTTTGTTTTAACACAACCAACATTACAAACAGAACTGCTTACAAACAGTTTTGTTCTACATCAGCATGCCATTCAAACTAAAATATACTATAGTGATAATGTGGACATCAGTAGCTGGCATATCTGAAAATATTTGAAAGATAATCTGGATTGCTGTGATTGGTATTTTTCTCTGAACTGAATATTTTGCCAATGTGAATTCAAAAGCTTTGTGTGTAGTTGCATTAATTCCATTTAAATCAGTTTTAGCTTACGATCATCTATTTATTTATTTTAATGAGCAACATGTGATTGTCCAATGAAACTGAAAGTAAAAAACAACTTTGTAGTCACATATTTGAGCTGTAAGTAAACCCCTTTAAATGTTCCTTTACTTGTACGTTTCATATACTGTGAACTAGTGCCCTCTAGTGTTCAGTGTAAACATTGTAAACACTATTGGTGAATTGAGGCAGAAAAACATCCCAAAGTTTAGTATTCATCATGAAATGGGTACTCGGGATGGTCACTCCACCTGTGTTAGGACAAACAAAAAGTGTTATTACTTCTGAGCTGGACGATGATGAGGACTAATAAGACTTCAATAAAACTGTTCTTGCATTTCAGAACAAAAAACACAACACAATGCATTAAAGTATGAAGTAGGACCTATATAAATACATCCAGGTTAGGTACAGTAAGTATTAGGCTGAACTCTCCTTTGACTATAATCTATAAATGCTTATACTTACATCAGCAGCTCAACAAATCGAATGTTTTTGTTCAGTGCTTCAACAGCTTTCATTTCATCCTCAGTGAGTGAAAAATCAAATATCTGGAACAAAATATGTGATTTGATTAAACCAGGGTATGTCTACTCTAAAATCACTGCATATAATATGAGTTTTAGCACCATAACTTATCGGATTGATAAGTGTTTTCACTGTGTACAGTTGATACAAGCTCTTATCAGGTAATCATTTTTGATAAAAGCCACCTGAAAGTTATGTGTAATCCTCTCTGGGTTGAAGCTCTTGGGGATCACGACGACTCCTCTCTGGACGTTGAAGCGTAGAGCCACCTGAGCACTGCTCTTGTTGTACTTTTTCCCGATGGATACAAGCAGCTCGTCCTCCAGCATGGGGGGACATTTCACATTCACCCTGAACCAGAGAGGAAAAACTTGACTTATCTGCTTAGTTTTGTTATTGGACATTGATTCTTTATCCTCTTTAACATCATCTTCTGTTAATAATATCACATCTGCTTTAAAAAGTGCATTTTGTCTTACATACCAGGATGCATCTCTGGAGGAGCCAATTGGGCAGTATCCAACAATCACAATGTCGTTGTGGCGACAGTACTCCATGAGCTTGGGTTGTGTGAAGTACGGGTGACATTCAACCTACAGGTATGTAAGAAGAAGACATTTGGCCCAAAGTGGTCAGACACTGGGTTGACAGTTGGATGAGAATAGAATAAAGACTTCCAATCATTATTATTTATAAAGAATATTTTGTAATAAAACGTTTCATCGATAATATCTGTTGAGTACTCAGTATGCTACATGTATCCCTTTTAATATAACATCTTCAGAAAACTCTTTCAATGTGGGAATGACAGCATCCTGCAAAGACCACTAAAGAACTAATCTATCTAAGTAGACTGACAGAAGAAAATCCTTCCTGTAATTTCAACCAGTAAAGGATAATCCTTTAAACAAAGTAACTTTTTCTGTCAGAGTTTTCTTATAAAATGTGAAGTTTATTTCTTAAATGAAGCACAACAAGCTAAGAACGCCTCATGTCTAATACACTGCTGTATATACTGCCATAATATTCTTCTATAGAAACTGTTATCTCTTCTGTTAATGACTCTGACCATTCAGGTGTCAGGGATCTAAAGTGGAGGTCACCTGGTTGGACACAGGTTTGTGTTTGAGGCCGGGTTTATTCAGCAGCAGCTCCAGCTGTCTGCGGTTGAAGTTGGAGACTCCCAGAGATTTGACCAATCCTGCGTCTTTGCAAGCCTCCAAGGCCTGTTGAGAGGAAAAGATTTACATCTTGCAGAGCATGGGCGTGATTATCTATACAGACTTACTGAGATAGTGGAGAAAAAAACTACAGCACACAGTGCAGAAGAACAATCAGACCTTTGAACACACAATGGCTGTTTATGACATTGACCTTGATACTTAATCACAGAATGTTTACACATTAGTCTTTAAGTTCAGAGGAATATCACGCCACATACTTAGTGGTTTTCCTTTAATCCAATTCTAAATATGTTTACTGTCATAATTATCGATGTCTGGTTTATTTCAGGATGGCAGTCATGAGTTATTACAAGTACGTCTAAAATGTAGACAAGTTTAGCCGAGCCTTCAGGTTGGAGAAAGGAACAACCGAAGTCATGTTGCACAATGAAATTTGACATTTCATGAGATAACCTCTAGTTCAATTTAATATAATACTTTATAAACTCTATGCAGTTAATCACCATCTCACCATGCTCAGTTGTGTCTGAATATTCAAAGTCATACTGTATGTATATAACTCTTTGAAACAGAGTTACACATAAATGTATGAATGAATGTTACAAAAAGTGAGAAAATACCCTCTCAGAACATTACAACAGGGGGAAGAATTGAAGTCATTAAACACTAAACATCCACTGTGACCTCAACAGACCTCACCTCCCATGTTGCACAGATGTCTGTGTGGTGGTAGATGTATTTTCCATCCTCGTCCTTTGGATAGAACTCATTGCCAGGCTGGAAGTGAAGCATAATTCAAACACTTGTGTGAACATTTATACATATTCTTGTTGCTTAAACAACCTGACCATGATGATTATATTATTAAAGGGGAATGTCCCTATAAATGTATACAGCACCTTATCCTAAAGGTGAGGTGATGTTGGGTTCATTTGACTAAATAAACAAATATCAGACTATGACCTAAACACCAAGTTGCACTTTTCCGATCATATCCAAACATAGGCATGAATGTCCAATCTTTTAAGAGTTGCATCAGCAACATATCACACAACTGTGAGATTTAAATGTTTTAATAAATGGTCTACCATGACTGATATTTATCAAATCTATAAAAAATAGTATTTAAATAAAACATCAACTTTGTGCATTAAGAACATTTTCAGACACTGGACAGCTGGCTGATTAGTACACTAACATTTATATAAAAGTGGTATAGATACCTTGAAGGCCATAGGGAGCTCAACGATGTAGAGATCCACATAGTCTAGTTTTAAGGTTTTCAGTGTCCTCTCCAAGGCTGGTCTCACCAACTCTGGTGGATGGAAGGTATTCCAGAGCTAGGGCAGATTGAAAAATAGAGCTACTTCAAGAACAACAAGATAAAAAATGGCATGAAGCGAAGCACGTTACCTATCGTCTTACCTTTCCACAGTAAAAGATGTCCTCTCTTTTCACGACTCCCTCAGCAATCTTCTGTCTAATGGCTTGACCCACTTCATGCTCATTGAAGTACACCAGAGCCCCATCAAAATGCCTGTAACCCACATCTATGGCCAGCTTGACACACTCAAGAGCTGTGCCTCTGGGCGTCTATTGAAAACCCACAGAAAATGTAAATATCATTTGACCTGGTTTGGATTGACATTTGCTTTCACATTGAGACGATTTAAATAACTGTTAATGTTTATCCAGTTCCTGAGAGCAATAAGCAGCAGCACTCCTACATACTAAGAGTGGTAGAGCAGATATTATCAAGCCAAGCTCTTATTCAAATCTAGCAACACAAATGATATTCTGACCGTTCGAGGGTCCCCATAGGTGCCCAGTCCCAGCAGTGGAATCCTGTTCCCATCACTGAGAGGGATACTGTGGCTCTCTGCAGTCAGATTCATGTCCTTTAACACTGATAAACTGAAGCGTGCTGTAGCCTGCCTAATAGGTAATATATTCAGGGACCATGAAATTTGAACCCTGACACTTTAGCCTACATACACAAATGTTTGTAGTTCTTACTTACAGAGTCTTATCCAAACAAGTGGACTATGATGCTGGAATTTTCTGTTGTACTTTGTGCAATTGGACAGGTTTTAAGGATGTTTTCCTTACATGAGACAAAGGGTGAAGTCAAAGGGTTCACTTTAGTGGGCTGAAACATATTACGTCATTTAATTGTCTTGTGTAAATAGTCTTCTTATATAGTTAAACAAAAACAAAAAAATCATGCTGTTTTTGTAGTTATGTCGTTCAAAGAGGTATTGGGCTACATAATTAATATAAAAGTCCTAATGTTTTCAAAAATAAAGTTGTTATATTACAAGAATAAAGCTGTAAATCTATGAGAAGAAAGTCTAAATATTACAAGATTAAAGTTGGAAATGCTCAAGAAATAAATTGTTTGTTTAAAGGTTACGTATTATCGTTCTTTTCAACAAGTTTAAATACGTCTCAAAGGTCCACAAAACATGTCTGTGAAGTCTTTTGCACAACAATCCACTCTGATCCTGTATTTTAGCATGCCTCTATTTCAGCCCCGGTCTATAGCTCGCATTATTAGTACAGGCAGTAAACGTACACGCTTAAGTCCTGCAGTGGGCGTGCACTTATTGTGGCGTGGAGCCCATGGAGGAGCGGCCCAGTTTCAGTGTTGTGTTTACAAGCCGAAACAAACATTTCTACTGACTCCACCTTTAAAGCAGGAGGGCACACATTCTCAAAGTAATTTCAAAAGGCAATGATTTCTATGGGTCATTTTTTTAGATAGGCCTACCTCTCATTAAGATAGATTATTCTTAATGTCTACTGCTTGTGTGCTTAAATGATTCTTATTCTGACAGATTATCTTTGATTATTCATATCTTGTGCATCATTCGTACTCAGTTACATGCGTTAGTGTCTTTGGCACAACTACATGTTCATACTGTGTGCACATGTTTTGGCTTGGCTGTAAAGCTATAAAGATTGAGGTCTTTTGTAACAGCCTCTTAATGACTTCATATTAGACTGTCTTTTCCTCGCAATAAAAGAACAGGTGGACACTGTGAAGGATTATATTTTCAAGTATTTCTCTTCTCAAGAGGGGATACAGTTTGGCAACATTAGGGGCTCTACAATCATTTCCATCTATGAGGACAGTGCAGAGCTCAAACACAGACTCATCAGAGGAGGGGGGGGTGGGACCCTTATGGGGTGCATAAGCATAAACATCCTCTGGGAGAACAGACTGGATTGGGTTTTTAATATGATCCACATTCAAAATTACGACTTTAATCTACTAAAATCATGACTTTCATTTGGAAAGTTTAGATTATTTTCTTTATTGAGGCCATAAAACGGTGGCTAATGGATAACTTTTTTTTAGTATGTTCCATAAACTGCAGTGTTTAAGTCAGACCAGTGCCAAATGCTTATGGCTTTATCAGAAGTGTAGAGCAGTACAACCTGACAATCACATATGTTTATGATACAAATTAAAAGAACTATAGCCTAGATATCAAAAGTATCTGGGCCACGTTAAAGATTTGTTTTCTTAAATTGCGAGATTAAAGTCGTACATATACAGGGATCACGTCTTTAGCGCGTAGATTTACGAAAATTAATTCATAAATCGAGGTTAGAAGAGCCTGCGGGGGAAAATGATGAAAGGGGAATCCTCAGAGCCATTTCCTTTTGCCACAAAAGAGACAATCATTGTGGTTCTTTCTTTGGAAAAGCCACAGTTTCCAGGGTCCTGATACTTATTATAACGTGATGCTGATGTGCCAAAAGAATGTGTAGTTTCATATCTGCACAAGTAAAACAGATTTTTTTTTTTTTTTTTTCTTTTCAAACTTATTTTATAGCAAGTCCACACCACAGAGAGTTAGTACTCAAGTCAATCTTTGTTAGCCTACAACTTCACAAGATGCTCCACGTTCCGGCTGCTGTTCTTCTAATGTAAGTAGAATAAAATAATGTCTTTAATCTCGTAAATGCGTAACACTAAATTCGCAAATTTACGACTTTAATCTCGTTATTTACGACTTTAATCTCGTTAATTTACGATTTGAATCCCGTTGATTTATGATTTAATTTCTTTTAAGACTTTATTGGCGTAAATTTACGACTTCAATCTCAAAATCTGAGGTTTCTTCCCCCCCCCCCCCCCCCTTTAGTACAAAAGAAACGCGTCGGGAAGACCAATCAGCGTCGAGCAGCTTCCTCGTTGACCCCACCCCTCTCGTGCCGCAACGAGCGCGAGCGGTGCAATTTGAGCAACATCCGCGGCACAGCAGTGAGCTGCATCCTCTCATGGACATATGTCATATTTTGGTTACAAGTGCGTCTTGTTGGCGATGTAGCCAGTCCTCGTTTTACGAGAACCTGACACGTGAGTAAAATATAATAATAACGAGAAGATGGAGCGCAGTTGTGTGAAGATGCTCCACTCGGTACAAGGATTTTGAGTCTGTTCTGCTCACCTGTTTGAGAATATCTCGTAGTCACAGAAAAAAAAACAGGGTCAGACTATCAACAGGGTTGAAACATGGAGGGACAGCAGTGCTCGACGGATGCTGCTGTCATCATTGTGGAGAACGAAGCTGAGAGCATGCAAGTGCACGAGGGAAGGTCCGGCACAACCGGGCAGAATTACCTGGACACGTGCCCAGTTTGCCGTCTGAACTTCCACAGTCGCGAGCCCAAACTTCTCCCGTGTTTACACTCCTTCTGTAAGAAGTGTTTACCTCCACCCTCCAGGAATCTGGCCATGACGGAGCCGCCACACTCCCAGGTTGACAGGGCGACCAAACCACGTGAGTCACTTTGTTTACAAACACTGACGACCTTCCATTCATGCAAGAGAGTGAATTTCTTCTTCTTCGTTTTTTTTGTTTGAGTAGTTATGCTTGTGGACTGTATCTGGTGCCATGTCAGTTCTACTATACTATGAGTCACACATAAATCCGGTCATACTAATCGAGATTCTGTTGTGATGTGTTTTCTGTTGTGGTTGCAGTGAATGTGATCCGCTGCCCTGTGTGCAGACAGGAGTGTATGGAGGTAGATGTGATTGAAAACATCTTCGTGAAGGACTCAGTTGAGGCTCCAAGCAGCACAGTGGAGAAGACTGTCCAGGTAAGTTAGCAAAATACATTATTACATATGGACAACAATGCTACTAGGAGAATGGCTATAATACACCTACGTGATATATAAGCATGGTCTCGTGGTTGGAGGGTCTGAACTGGGAAGATGTGAAGGAATGGGGTATTTGAATATGTCTGATTTTTCCACTTGATATTCTTGTTTTATTATTATATTCAATTGAAACTGCTTCATCGCAGGATCAATGACATACAGTACCCAATAAGCTTGTCACCTTGTTTTCGACCTATCTGTGGACTCAGCCAGCTATGAATTGTTGCCTCATCCACCTGTAGCTCTGTATGACCTGTGATGACAACACCAAAGCTGCAGGATTCTGTGTGAACTGTGTTGAGTACCTGTGTGCCACCTGCGTGGAGGCCCACCAGAGAGTCAAGTTCACCAGAGACCACACAATCAGGCAGAAAGCAGAAGTGTCACAAGGTATTCTAACCTGGTTCTAACCAGTTTGTCTCTTTCTCTTTGTTTTCCTCTCTGAATACCTTTGGTGTTTCCATGGCAAAGGAAAGAGCTATTGTGGGATCAGTTTTGTGGTCTCACAATTTCTTCTGGGAGTAGATTTTTTTAATTTTTTAAATCCAACAACATTTGATGGATGGAGATGGAACCGCTTTTGCCATGTAACCCAGATGATGAAGCTTGTATTTTCTTTTTTTCCAGAGGTCCATGGTGTTTCTACTCTGAGGCAGATGTTCTGTGACATCCACAAAAAAGAACCTCTGAAGCTGTTCTGTGAGACCTGTGACCTGCTCACCTGTCGTGACTGCCAACTGGCCAAACACAAGGAGCACAAGTACAGTTGATAATTTACAACCTTAAGCAGACATCATATCAAGGATTTGAACCTTGGGTGGACGGTTGAAATCATACTGATGTGCATTTTGATTATGACAAATGGAAACATTAATCATGTAAATGATTTGCAATTGATAGTTCACTGAGCGAATATGTCACTGAACCCCTAATAGTTTATGGAGTGCTGCAGTAACTCTTCTCTAATCAACTTTACTTCTGTCAAGGTAACTTTGATATTGTATGCTGACTTGATGCTGATGTCCTTTAGTTACCAGTTCCTTGAAGATGCCTATAACAACCACAAACAGCACATGGAGAACTTGACCCAACAGCTGCAGGAGAAAAAGAAAGTGATTGGAGAGGTATCAAACTCCATCAACAATGGGTATGTATTTCCACAGGATTACGTAGTCAGATAAAAATGCTAGAACATGTAAAAAAAATGAAAGCTCTCAGCTCTCGTTTTATTGAAAGCTCTATTTAGAAAAAATGACCTTTAAGTTTCATAAACAAGAACGTCTGGTAATTTCATTAAGAAAGAAAACATGTATTAAACATTAAGAAAGAAAACATGTAGGGAGTTAAGGAGTTGGCTTTACATTTTTTATTCCAAAATGTGAACTCTTTGATTCTGCATAGAATCATAAAAAACAGATACAGATAGTTTGATGAATGTTTTACAGACTCCTCCAGGTTGATCAGAACCGTACGTCTGTGCATAATGAAATCAAGAAATCCATCTGCACTTTGATTCTGGAGATAAACAAGAAGGGCAAGATGCTGGTGAATCACCTTGAGGTATGATTAAAACCTTGATGTATATTGCAGCAGATCATAAAAATAATAATGCATCACTTTTTACCCCCGTGCTGTAGACTTTCTGTATCTTCCTGTGCTGTTGAATCCAGAAGAACATTACATGCAGCAATCTGAGTCGACTGTTTTACCCCGAGGCCTCGAGCGCATACCCTCAAGCTGTTTGAACACTGCAGATGTTCACTTATTCATTGTTTCACAGGCCGTAACAAAGGATCATGAGAGCGTCTTGCGGAAACAACAGGAGGACATCGGCTATCTTTCCAGACACCTGGATCATGTCATCAACTTCACCAAATGGGCCACAGCCAGGAGTGGGGGCACGGGGCTCTTGTACTGCAAACGTTTGGTAAGGACTGGTTGTCCCATCATTTATCCGCTCATTCATCATAGTCTTGTTTTTTCTGGCTTGAAACTCGCCTCAGCTCTAAAAGTCAGTCTGGAATCTGTTGTATTTAGATGTGATGAAGTGGGAACACATGCTTTTTGTAACTCACAAGTGTCCCACTCTGAAAATTATTAATACCACCCCGTCTGTTGCAGATTCTGTTTCAGATTGGAAACCTCCTGCGGGCAAAATGTAGTACCTCGTTTGTACCACAGAGCACTGCTCGCTTCCAGTGTCGAGCCTCGTACTGGGCCTCAAATGTTGATTTGGGTAAGAAACACCTAGAGCCCCAGAATGTATTATTAGGTCTGTACATTGTTTACATTTGTAATTATTTTTTATGTTTTTGTAGTTTTCAATACCTCAACTTCACCAGCAATTTTGAGCCCGTCTGACCAGATTGATAATTTCCACAAAAGTTCAGACTGTGGGAGCTTAAATGCATGTCATGATGTTTATCTGCAGCAGCACATGTAAACAATAATTTACATGGTTAAGTGATTTAAATGTATGTGTAAGGAGGAACCACTGATTCTGAGTGTTTTGTAGTAAACTTTAAAAAGTCTTATCTTTCACACAGTTCTCTGCAAAAGTTTGTTCCTCATTGTGTATTTGTCATCCCTACTTGTAATGCTCATCCTGTCTCTGTGTATATTCTCTCATATTCTCTCAGGCTCTTTAGTGGTGGAGAATGTGCCAGGCCACCAGCTGGGTGGATTTCAGGGTATTCCTCATCCCCGAAGCCACTCTGGGCAGGCACCCTCAGGCTCGCCCAACAGCTCTGCCGTGGGACCCCCCCATAATACTCTGGCTCAGCTCCAAATGCAGGTGGACAAGCTGAATAGGCATGTCCGCTGGCAGCCCCAACCACCTCCTCCTCCCTGGACTTGGTACCAGAGTGTCCATCTGCAGAGAACTGTCCCGGGGTCCCTACAAGGAGCCACTCCCTCCCACAGTATGCAGCCCCCACCAGGCCGCAGGTTTACGTTGCCTCCACCCAGCCATGTCAGCCCAACCAGCAGCTTATCGAGCCCTGGGTTTACGCCCCAGGTTAGTGTGTGTTTCTGTGTGTGAGTGTGCATTTTGTGTTGTGTCCGTTTGACAGACAAGTCCTCTTAACACGCTTGGACGGCAGATGGCACTGTCCTAAATAGAGCTGACAGCCTTCACATCCTGGGCAATCTATGTCTTTCCTTGTCAAGATAGATTTTAATCTAAGACAAGTTTACAGCTCAAAATCATTAATAAAAGAGCTAAATCTGCAGTGCAACAGGGACCACCATTTGACAGAGGATGAGCCAAAGATTCAATAAAAAAAGCGTTGATATTATCTAGTCATCCAAGTTGTTTAGTCTACTCTACAGGGTGTTTTGGTTCCAGCTCTAAAGTAAAGGCTCATTCACACACAATACTTGAATGTGTGTGCACGCATAAGTTGTGTTGTACCGATGTGAACAAGCTGCTATCGTTGCATAATGGACTCCTTACAGGAGGAACAGCCAATTGTTATATGTTTCACTTTCACGCTGGGCTGTGACTGGGCTGCATGCTGTAGTCATTCCTGAGTTGGTTTTTATATGATACTTTAGCTGTTGTTTCTCTTTATATCTCAGCATGCCTGTTCTTGTGTTGTTAGTGATGTGCAGCTGTAGGCGCAGATTCATCTGGCACAGACACTAAAGCATTCATGTAGTTTTAATACATAGAAGAGCTGACAAGCTATCAAGTTTCCTCATGTTATGGTTTACATAACCACCGGCTGTGGCTCAGTTTGTAGAGTCAGTTGTTTGTCAACTGGAAAGTGGGGGGTTCGATCCCCAGCTCCTGCAGCTACATGTCCGATGTGTCCTTGGGCAAGACCCTTAACCTCAAGTTGCTCCCGCTGCTTCATCTGCGCCGTCTGAATATGTGTGAATGGGATTAGTTACTTCTGATTACATAGCAAAAGTAGAAAAAGTACTGAGACGGCACACCAGAAGCTGCTCCAATTAAATTGAACTTAATGGAATATCACATGTAACGTTTCGGGCCCTCGCGCTTCATCAGACAGTACTTTTTCTGTGTTTGGATGTTTTTTTTGTCCAACACCCAGTACTTAAACTTTCCCGGATGTGTGTGCCTTTTTGACATTTTTGTATGAGTACTTTACATCAGTGTGTGAATGGGTAGATGTGACCTGTGGTGTAAAAGATTTTCTGATTAGTCAGAAGACTAGAAAAGTGCAAGCTCAAGTCCAGCGTCTCCATGATTACATAAGCCTGTATGAAAATAAGTTAAAATAATATCAAACAAACCCATAAACTCATGGTGTGGTTTCAGATTTAAAATATTTTGTTATTTGAAACAATTTAAACTGTTTCAGGAATGGCTGTGTTCATAGAGGCAGATTTGCTAATAAACTTATTTAGGAAATTGGTTTACATGCCATTTAAGTAAGTGTATGTGATTTAAAATAGTGCTTGGATTAATTAGATTATAAACTTTAAAAATGCTGCTATGGTCCTTTAAGTGATGTACAAAAGTAAATCAGACCCGTGCATAATATTTTTTGTCCTTTCGCTAAAGAAAGATGATCAGCTCCTTGAATGAAAACCTACAGCATGTATGCAAATATATTAGTCAACAATAATGTTCAATATACAACATCTCCCAGTCCATAAAAAGATCTACCTGGATCTCCTGGGTGTTTCCTTTCTTTCCTTGCTCTTTGGTTCTCTCTGCTCCGGTTGTTGCCAGGGGACCTCGACCCACAGAGCCAGCATCAGGGTATTAAAGGTGCAGCCTTTCATCTCCACCTCCATCCTAACATGACAGGAATGTAGCATGAAAATGATGGCATCATTTCCATTCATCTCTTCTGTTTGTCCTTCTTTTATTTGAAGCCTCTGAGGATGAAGGGAAGCAGCCCCAGCTACCAACCAAAACCCATGGACGTGGTTTCCTCCTCACCTCTGTACACACACATTACACCAGTGACCGTTAATGGAGGGGTCAGCTCATCGCAATCTAGGCTCATGGCAAGTGACTCCACCTTCAAATGTGAACCATATTGACATGCGAACTCAACAACATGCATTTCTGTGTTTAGATTGATCCTACATATCTGAATAGGAGGAATGACTCAGGTGGTCCAGTCTATATGCTGAAAACAAACTATCCCCAGAGCCTGCTGCCATTTATCCCACACAGAAATGGTAAGTCTGTGCCATAGGTATCACTGATTTGTTTTTTCTGCAGACTGTGTATAAAGCAGGATTTTTATTGAAGGATATTTTTAATTCTCTCAAGTGCAAGCACAGCAGTGTTCACCAGGGTACGCTGCTGTATCCCAGGAGGAGAAACCAGGGTGAGGACGCAGCTGCAAACGCGCAACAACACAAACACACACTCACACATTCACACATTCACACAAAAAGCACAGGTTCTCTCTCTTTTTTTCTAATTATTCTGCTTTTAAACAGCCCATGTCCCTTTTTGACTTTTGTTCTCTCCTGTGAATTTCGCTTTATTCTGATTGGTTCTTTCTCTTCTCCCAAGGTGTGTTTCCTGGAAACCTCCAGAAACACAGCCGGCTAATGGAGCAGTGGGATCAGCTGCCAAGAAGAGACGAAGGTCGTCACCAGGGCCCATCATAGTCATTAAAGATGAGCCAGACGATGACAGCAGCTATGTAAGGAGACAATTAAAACAGTCCGAAAAGTATTCTATCTTTATTGTAGATTTTGATTTAGACATTTAAGAAGTGGGAATTGAAAATAGAATTGCATAATTACAACAGCTCAGGTCTTATTTTGGGAGTGTAAGCCATCATCATTGTGTTAGTCATAATACTGTACTATCCACAGTAAATGGTCACATCTGGAAACAAAGGGGCCGTTGCTACAATGAACTAGGGGCAGGGAAAGATACATAGACAGTTGATAAAGATATTTTTGTTTAGGTTAATTTTGGGCTTATTTGCCTTTATTTGATAGGACGGTGAATAGAGTAGGAAATCAGGATAGAGAGTGGGGAGTGACATGCAGGAAAGGAGCAACAGGTCGGACTTGAACTTGTGCCACCAGCTAGGCCATCTGCGCCCCCAAAACTGAGGTTTTTTTTTCAAGATTTTCTAAATCTGTTTGTCTGGAGGTAATACCAGGATTAGGGCACATTAAAAGTACGAAATAATCCTTATTTAGACAGAAAAAACTGCCTTCATGATAAGGTCGTCAAAATGTTTGTTACGTCTGTATTTTGTAATACCACGTGTTTTAATTCCATCTCTGTTATTTTAACGATGGATAGTACGACTTCAGGCTTTAAAAAACCACAGACCACAGTGATCTGGTCACTGATGATGGTCTCGTTTGCTTTTGAAGGTCATCTTGCTGTGTCAATAATCATTTCACTCTGTTTCATTACCTGAACACTGGTAGGTTTATTGATTGCAATATTAACAGAGCTTTGTGTTCTCTTTGTTTGTGGATTCCAGGTACATGCCAACCAGAGAGCCAGCCTCCCTGACAGCACAGGTGATCAACCCCAAGTCTGTGCTGGAGGCGAGCCGAGCAAAATCCCAACTCCTCTTCGAAGCCCTGATGACAAACCCCAAAGCCGAGCACAGCCTCCAAACATCCCCTGGGACCAGAGTAAGACCAATTCTCCAAACCATATCGCTTCACTGGGAGGAGCGCAGCAGGCAGACGAGCACCAGGCGCCGCTAGAAGCCTCTAATGAAGTCGTCTGTGCTGTGTGTCGGACTGGGGGAGAGCTGCTGTGCTGCGATAAGTGTCCCAAGGTGTTCCACCTTTCATGCCACGTTCCAACTCTCCTCAAATCTCACAGGCAAGTTCTGTCTGGGGAAATGTATTTAATGCTGCTCTAAGATGGAAAACCAATAACTCGTGCTGTTGTGAAATGTCAAGTTTATACCAGAATCAAGGAATTATGATCCTCTGTGGAATGAAATATGAGCCTCCAGCTGTATAACAATGAGTTTTTTTTACAAGTCCTTTTCACTTTGTGGAGGTGTGCGGTTTACATCTGACTGTAGGGCTGTTGTTAATAGAAGTTCCTGCTAACCAGCTCTAACGTTGATTTATTGTGTCTGGATTGTCTCTTTCCAGTGGGGAATGGTTTTGCTCTCTCTGTCGTGACCTGTTAGTGCCTGAGATGGAGTATGAAAGCAAACCTGAAGCCAATACAGTGAAGAGGGAGCCGGATTCTGAAGGAGGATTCCCCCCTGTGGACAAAAGAGTCAGTATTCATCTTCAAATGAAAATAATGATTTGCTTTCAACAAGAGAATATGGAATTTCAGTAACTAGAAAGAAATAATTGTGAAGTAAGTCTTAGAGATCCAGTTTGGTTTTAAGTAAAACGGTTTAATATCCATTCTCAGTTTATTGATGAACTTTTCTTACTTTACTTTCTACTTTATTTCAGACCCATAGGTCAAATTACCTAACAGGGCTGGTTAAAAAAAATCGATTCATCAATGCATTGAAATGCATTATTTTCCCAATTCAATATCGATTCAGGGAAATCCTGAGATCAATTTTTTTTTTTTGTAATGACCCCCCTATCCACTGGGGGCACTGTTGGTGCTGTGAATTCAGGTCAGGCACAATTGTGCACTTTACATATAGGTCAGGCACAAATGTTCATGAAGGCAGTGCTCTTCTAGAGTATACAGAAGAGCACTGACAACCTTAGCACTGTAGGCTTAGGTTGCTAAAAAACCAAAGCTGCACAATCAGAATTATTTTGGCAAATCTTTAGAACTGATGATGGAGTAGAGAAGTTGTTTTTGAGTCATGATGCTTTTTTATGCACTCATTTTTGCTCTGAGAAAGTAGGAAGCTAAGTCAAATACTTTAACTAACTGAAAAAGAATCTTACAATCAATATTCCAATTGATCAAATCTAGATGTAAGTCCAAAGGGAATGAAAGATTGTAGGTTTCAGTGTCTCTTTTAGTATTAAAATGTTAACTTTATAATGCAGAAATCTTTAACATTATAAGAAAATATCTGAGATGCAAACTTCAGCATTATTGTCATGTGTCAGTTTAAAATGATAAACACATGCAACAGACCATTGTACACGTTTTTCTTCCTTTATTTATCGACATGCATTAAATCAGACGTCTTTCTTTTGGCTGCAGAAGTGCGAGAGGCTGTTGCTGCTCTTGTTTTGCAGTGACCTGACATCAGACTTCAAAGAACCCGTATCCCCCTCGGTGAGTCTGAAAGCATGGCTGACCACAGACAACAAGTTAACAAGATTAACGTTGCAGGGTGTTACTGTAACTGTCATTTTAATGATGTGAAATATGTCGTGTTTATCAATAAAGCAAGAGGAAGTATGAGTATGAGTCAGAGCAACTTTAACAAGATAACACAAATAAACATGTATTTCTTTTGCTGACACAGAGAGTGTAGGGACTGTTATTGCACATTAACTCTGATTGATTATGTAATATCTATGATGTCATATTTGTGCATTGCATTTAACAGCATGGGCCATTTTTTTCTGCACATTTACAACAAAATCGGGGTAAAATCAGTAACCTCTTGTGCATAATGTTGACGTGTAATATAAACTGTGTGTGAGTTATTAATCTTCATTTTGCTGCAACTTCGCCCAGTGCCATTTTATTGGTGCATTATCTCTCCCTCTCTAAATACTGTAGGTATGTGCTAATGACAGGCGGTCTATAAAGGGACCTCTGAACCTTCCCGGTGTGAGAAAACGACTGGAGGCTCAACTGAATGTGTGCTACCAAAGCCCTGCAGAGTTTGTATCAGACGTCAGGCTTGTGCTTGGGAACTGTGAAAGTGAGGTAGAAAGAGCCGTCTGCGAGAAGCCCCTCTCTACAGTATTATACAGCTCTTCACACCTCGTAATCAAATGTTTTAACCCTCATTCCTTCCTCTTATTTCCTGGCAGGCTGACACTGAGGTCCCCATAGCAGGCAGGAAGCTTAAGGATCTGTTTGAAGAGCATCTTAAAATCACTTTCCCTGACCAGACCTTTCCAGAAATCAAACTAGAGATGATTCCTGCTGCCCCTTCTGACTTCAAACTCTCATCTCTTGACGGTACACCCCAGCCTGCAAAGCGCCAGCGCTCATGTTCAGACTCCCAGGATACACCAAACTGCCCCAACGGAGAGAAGGGAGTCGTATGAGGGAAAAATAATCGTTTTGAATCATTATGGTATTTGACAACACTGCCAACACCAGTTTATATGGGGTTTGTTACGGTTTATAACGAGCATTTATAATACAAAGTTACCTTCAGGTACCTTTAACGTTTCTCATATGTTTAATGATTAAGTTGAATTGCAAGCGTACCAGTTGACGTACCTTTTCTCTCTTGCTAAATGTTAAAGACTTGGGATTCATTCAAAAGCACTTACATGCAGCTCTTTTTGGTGTATACAGGGTTAAACTTCTCCTTTTATTGGTAACATAATCAATCTGATGAATCAGTTTGCTCTTACCGAGTGATAAGTCTGCTTATAGTATACATCAGTCCTGCCAATAGATGGTGTGGTCAGTTTTTCACATGTTCATCCTGCTTAACTTTTGGTGGGTAAATAGAAGTCATGGCAGGAAGGATGATGATGATGAGCTTTAATGTCTCTCGTCTTATGAGGAGTAGGATCTGTCAAGAAGCTCCTTGAGACCGGTAAAATGAGAACATCAAAGGAATCAAAGTTGTGTGATAATACCACACATTTGATGTTGTAAAGGTTTATTTTGTTTTATTAGGTTTTATTTATGTACGTTTATTTAAGGAAATACTTTTATTGTGAAGTTTTCTATAAATATATATATATAATTTTTCTTGTCAAATCTTGTCAAATTTTTCTTGTCAAATCAAAGAGCCAGAACCTGCTTTCATGGAGGTGTCATACAGGTGTTTAAAGGGTTCAATAAAAATCATTTTGGTCAATGATTATTCATTAATATGCAGTTTTTTTCAGCCTGTTAAATGAACATTAGTTTATTTATGTCCTACTTAAAAAGTACAAGTCATCCCAAGTCACACATTACAGGCTAGAAAAGCTACTTTCTCCTTTAACAAGCCTCCACAGTTGTTTCCTAACAGCGATGGAGTCCTTTGGGCCCCACGGTGCAGCATGCATGCTGACTGCCCCGCTGAGTCAGTGGCCCTCTGTTGATTGACACAGACGTGGCAGGACAAGCTTTGTTGAGCTTCAAAGGAACTGTACTTCAACCTAAACAACAAGCTTAACACTGTTTGAATGCGACCTTGGCCACTCCAATTTCCTCCACCTGTGAGCGAGGAGGTCAGTGCACGCTGCTGGTTCCTGTTAAAGCCCAGAAGTGGATTTGGAGTTGGAGGGGAGGGAGGGGGCTGGAAGTTTCTGGAAAGTTAGCAGACATGAGAAGTTGGCGTAAGATGTTCATTTGGAGAGTTGATAGACTAGCACTGGCTTGGCTCTCATTTTGGTGCATTCTTCATCTGTTTTATTGCCTGTAAACACCTATTATCTCTTTTCAACTGTACACCACGGCAAAATTAAGATAGAGGCGAGATCAGCCATGACAGGATGGTCTCTGTTGTGATAACTACAAGTGGGGGCATCCTTGACAAATATATATCTTTAGGAAATGCTTCTACAGCAACAATCTAAACTTAAAAGTCCTATTGTACAGTTAAAATGGGTTTCCAGGATAATGTAACTCTATTTGTTAATTCTTTATTATACTACTTTTCATGGTATGATGTGCTTTTCTCTACCTTCCAGAGGTCTTCATTTCAACACCAACTTGCAGAAATCTGCTCAAAATAGGTCATCCATTATATCAGACACGATGTCTGTTTTTGTTATCATGTCAAGTCAAATCATATTTTAACCTGGCAATGTCATTGCAGAAGGATTTTTCGTGATTCACCATGCGACTGCAGAGCATGGACAAAAAACAAGACATGTTTATTGTGATGGATTACCGACCCAAGCAAGTACTTGCATTCTTACACCACAGTGTGTTGTCTTTCGAGTAGCATATTATGAGAATAAATTGGATCATGGACAAATCAGTATTGAAAAAGGCAGTTGTATCGTCTGAATAAGGAAGACAAATACCCTGAAAGTCAAACTTAAATCCCTTATCCCACATAGCCTAATCCAGCTCTTTAATAGTGATGCTACAGGATTTTGTTAATGGAGTCTGGAAAATTAGAAAAACATTCGTAAATGTAAATCATGCATTTAAATGGGCTGAAACATTCAAAACACTGGTATGCTCTGTTAAAATGTGGTCTTTTAAGAAGACTGTAAACAGAGTGTAATTACTAACAGAAAGTGCAGACTGTGGTGGACTAAAGGAGCACCGAGATTGAGACGGCACTCATCACACAGTCCACTAAAACAGACCAGTCACCCATTTATAACTGCCATTTACTTGTGGGCTTCCCTGTATGTCTGTGGTGTCCTGATATCAAGTCTTTGGTGATGTTTCTAGACCGGCTAGACTGGTGGTGGAGACATATGGCTCTGATTAGAAGATCATTTAACCTCTCTCTGTCACCATGCCCAGAGTCAGCAGACTGATTGAATTTGCAGAGGGCTTTAGTTGGTACAAAATGTTTATAATGCAGTCTCGCAATTATTTCTGCACTTCTTGCCAACTCTGGTAGACTCCTGTGTGTGTGTGAGAGTGTGTGTGTGTGTACGTGTGTGTATGTGTGTCTGTGGCTTGTTTATACCCAGCTCCCTCTCACAGTTCATGATCACTTTGGCTGATGGTGAGCACCACATCTGTGGCACTTTTACAAACGCTTTAATTCATTAACTTTGAGTTTATAGAGACATTTAATACTGGATACAGTATCAGTAGAGGATATTATGGAGGATGCAACAGCACACAGCGTTGTTCCCCATATGTTCCCAAAGTGTGCATTAAAATAGCAGCGAGATGCTTATTTAGAGATAATTGAATCCCTTTTTTTCTTGTAATGAAAAAAATTCAAAGGTTTCGAAATTTATAGTCTGGATGTAGCCACAACAGATTTTTAAAATACCCCAAAACTGGCTCCAGATGTTGAATAATCAGCACAGTCATTAGTCACAGGCAAAAAAAAAAAGAGTGTACTCTGGCATTGATGGGGAGACAATTTCCATGTGTGCATGCATACCTCACAGCACAGTAGCCCGAAGACACTTGCAAGTCCTCCTGCCGCCAGGCTATAAATATTAAGGCAGCCCTCAGCTCCCCAGGTAGTATTTCAGGTCTTATTATTCCCAACATAAATGAATCAATCATATTGGACATTTGAGAATGAATTGGACTTCTGTGTAAACAGTCCTTTCAGAATTTTAGGAACAGCCATATGCTGCATAAAATCACCTCTGGTGTAAACTTCAGTGTGCATGTCAGCCTAACAAACTTTTATGTTTCTTTTTTATTTTATTTTAATAAACTGAAAGTATAGCACACGATTAACGACTTGTATTTGGAGTTCAAAATAAAAACACAAGCTGATATGATTAGCAATAAGTGGTCGGTGTCTGTGGCCCCAGCCCGCCCCTCACTGTGCCATAATTAGACGCTCATTCCTTCAGTCACGCTGCAAACTGCGACTCACCCAACTCCATCACATCCACCTCTCTGCCTCGGACTCTGGCTTTGTCTTTCAAAGGAGCCCTGCTGCTTGTTCACACATCCTGCAGGCATACCAGCACACAGCACTGAGACGCTCAAACCCTTCAAACATCTTTGAAACCCGCTTTATTTGAGTTGTACTTTCATTCAATGGGTCCGTGTGTGGTGCTGCTGTGCTCTCTGTTCGGAGTTCTCCTTGGTCAAGGTAAGTTACCTTTCTGAAGTGTTTACTGTTTATACCGCGGGTTGTCTTGTTATTAGGCGAGCTAAATCAAGCGGCAGGCTGGATTTGTTGCGTTTTTACGATTGTCTGTTAGTATGTTTTTTATTGCAAGAATACTTTTTATCATCAAGACTGTGGATTATAGGAATCAAACTGGCAAAGAGTAAGACCCATGGAGGTGACGAGTCTGCCATAGGACTAGTTGGGGCATGTGATAAAAGCACAGTTTGCAGAGTTGGGTGCTTCAAAGTGTTTCAGGTCTGTCTAGAAATGAAGAAGGGCTCAAATTTCCCCTTTCTGTTACAAAACTAATGTAAAAAAAAAATGAACAGAGATTGCTTCAGAAAAAGCCAACTTGGGGGGGGTTGTTTTCTCATTCATGGTTTTGTACTAGGTCAGAAAGTAAAATGTTCTACAAAGCCATCTTTAACAGTCATAAAGAATGCTATTTGTGCACTGCATTGTGTTACACAAAATCTGGATAGGTAATAGTCCTGTGGCTTGAATTTTTTGTGTGTCATTAATCAGATGTGGTTCATGCTTCAGCCAAGTGATAAAAGAAAGAATGACATACTCTTAAGCATGTTAAAATGCAGTTCCACATAAGTTGGAAGAGTTCTCACCACCCATATAGTCTTACTTTCTCCAAGTCAAAGGCCAAGTGTCCTGGTATGCTGCGATGCTGTGGCAGAACGATCAGCGTCTCACCAGGAGAGACAGAAGTGTGATTTATACTAAAGCGTCCACAGCAGGGTCATGCAGGCAGGGTAGGAGCCATATCCAAACCCCCATGGTCCCCTGGACACACATGGGACAGTTTTCACAGTCAGCGGGACTACTTTTCCTTAAGCTGCCTTCTTGGTGGGATCGTGTCACAGGTCAGATATCAACGCGACCAGTTACATGAATTCAACTCCCAGACATACCTGGATGGATAGCTGGGTAGATTGATAGCAGAGTGGCCTCAATACCAATATTTGATTTTACAGTCATGATACTAGCCCGTGCATCTCAATGACATCATTACCAATCAACCTTGTAAAAATCAAATTTCCAGGTCAATTTTTTTATGTGAAAATGACAAAAAAAACAGTATGTTGCAGCAGATGGTGTTATAAGTCAAAGCTAGAAAATGTCCACATCCTTCAGTATATTTGCACCAATATATTGTTTTAGTGGCACTGGTATTGGAGGGATTGGTATGAGCAAATACTCAGGTAGGAATTTTGAATGGGATAGAGAAAGACAGATAGATAGGTTGAAAGATAAATGTGCCCATAGAGAGAAGAGTTGTTCCACTACCTGTATTGGTATCAGTATTAAAGCTAGCAAAATGTCAGTAGTGTTTGACCAACAATCTTATGTACATTTGTATTACACTGGTATCGCAGGGGAACTTGGATTGCGTTATTCAAGATAGATGGAAAGACAAATATGGACAGACAGAGAAAAACACCTACTTCCAGTTGTAACCAGATCTTTATTTTAGATAGCAAGAACCATCTTAATAAAACCCTGGAGAACGGGGAGTCTGTGAAAGAGACACACTGCTGTTGTGATGTCTGGCTAAGACCAACTCTGCCTGGGCGGAGCTCCACCACTGGGATCATTAAGCCTTGTTTACATGAGGCGTCTAGACACAGGCAAGCCATGTGCTGCTCTGCCAAGACTAGAATGGCCCTCACAACCAGCACCGCCATCCAAGATTGAAATCAGCCCTCTCCTCACAGACAATGCATCACAGAGACCAGAGAACCAGGCAGACTCTTCTGTAGACAGGGACACGGCTGTGCCTGGTTTACTCCTTTTGATAAACCAGCACCACACAGTTTAAAGGCACTTCTGGTCTTTCACTTTATGTTTTCAGAGCAGCAGACGGTCGTGGCGTCTGTGATGCCTGGTGGGTTAGAGTTAGTTATCAGCTGTGGAGAGCTACATTTAAGAGAAAGCTAAGTGACAGAGACGTGGGAGAATTACAGTATGAGACCAACTTTTACATGCTGCATCCCCAGGGAGAAAGATTTTAGATTTGTTATTCTTTAATCTAGAATGGTGACTATTATCCTTTTCGATATTTTAATACAAATGTGTTTTTATATCAAAAAGCTGTCTGCAGAGTTGTTTACTGATGCTAGTATGCTATCATATTACCTGAAATGGGGTTTATCAACACTGCAATGATCCAAAACCAGCAAAGAAGAATGAACTCTGCTAGTGAAAACTGAGAAAAGTTAGCAAAAGGTCAGCAAACAGTGTCGTCCAACAAAGCACGATATAAGGGCTAGCTGAGACCATTATTACATGAGGAGTATAGCAAAGCTAGCAAAAAGTTAGCTCACAATGTCATCCAACAAAGCACTGTTTTACTGCACAGGCCTAGCTGAGACTATTATTGCACTAAAACACAAATAGAAGCAGTCGTCGACACTTTTAATCAGCAGAGAATAACTGAGCTCGGAGTGAGAAGTAAAGCAAAGCTAGCAAAACATTGGCAAACACTGTCTTCCAATCATACATTTTAAGGCAATATGTCAGTTTAAATGTATATGCAAGCTAATTTAAACTATTGAAAACACAAGCAGCCTCTCGTTAAAAATCAATTCTTTTGGAATGACACTTGGCATCAGGAATCAGTCTTTGGCTAATGTGATCTTAACTTGCCTTTCGGTTTGTTTTCCTTAGGATTATAATTAAAGCTGTCTGCTGTATATTTTCCATTTATTTTTAAGCCAATTGCCATTACTCCATGTTGGTATTGCAATCAATACCAGGTTTTGGACCATCTCCAGCAATTATGCTAATAGACACTGAAACTTGGATGATTTGCCCCCAGGTGTGAGTTGATTAACACTTTCATATGAGGCACTCAGTGCAATTTTCCATACATGCTATCATATAATTCAAGCACAGATAGGCCTGTTTTGCTATGGTCTCTCTGAAACATCATTCTTCACAAACAGACAGAAGCCCTTCACATTTAGAGACAGGGAGAGACTTTCAGACAACATACTTGGTAGGCCCATGTTAAAAGCTTTTAAAATGCCATCTCATTTCATCCAGCCCCTACAAGGTTTGTTGGCCAGAGGATTCTTGGAAATGCCAGACTTCCACAAGTCAGTAGTGAGTCAGCTAATAGCCTATTTAATACTCAGCCCATATCTAGTCCTTTCTGCCAGGTTGATACACATACTGTAATTGCGATGGCCATAAAGTTTTAATTCTGACTTTTTTCTCTGAGAAATTTAAAGTTTTACAGCGACTGCTGCTTCCATAGTGTTGTTACAAAGTTCATCAGTGATGACTATTCCTGCTTGTGCTTCATCCTTGATTTAATAGGTGTAATAAAATTCCTCCTGTTCCTTGGGGAGAAAGCAGCAAATCAATGAAACTGAGGTCTGCTCTTCCAGACACTTGTCCTCCCTACCAAATCTACATTTTATCTGAAGTTGCTAAATCTTGCCAGACTTTTCACAGCAGACACTCTGTCTCAAACAGCTGGATTTGCTCAGTGCATTTCACAATCACTTTTCTCTATTAATTCTGAGTTTCAGCGAGTAACCAGCAACAACTGGTATTCTTTTACTATGAATCAACAAAACGATTTCATGTTGAGTTTGTTTCTCCTTCTTTCTCTCCAGGGACTTATTGTTATTAACAAATTGATGCACAGATCCTGTTTTGAGCTGGAGGCTAAATACATTTCCAAGGAAACAATCTGCCAAAACAATTTCATGTTTGGCTGATCAAACAAAAACCACAGACGGATGAATGTACTTGATGTGATTTCGACGGTTGATTGTTTACAGAGTCGAGACATTCCACGTGCTGTAATCCACACGAATAAACAGCCAGATAACCACAGAGCTGGTGGAGATCCAGGTAGAGAGCTTCTCTTGTCTGCCACGACATATCTATAATTCATTGTCTTAGGCAAAAGTTATGCCGTAAGGCATTTTGATTTGCAAAGATTTTATCTTTTAAAGAGCAGCTTTTTCAGAAGGAAAGGGCACACCCTTTCTTGATTTGGCTTAGAATTGAATTTTGATCACAAGTCACTTTCCGAGTAAAGAGTATGTTTATCAGCAAGTTACATTTTTTGCCAGAAATGTGATTTTTTGGAGAACAAATAATGCTTGCAACGATAAAGTGGGTAAAATAAGTGGCAGCACTGTTCTTTTAAAACAAGTTGCCATCTTTGGAAAGCAGGCTGGATTCATATTGCTATACGTGTCTATTTTTTAAAATTAGGCCTTTATGCCTTTATTAGATAGGACAGCTGAAGAAAGACAGGAAATGGTGGGAGGGGAGAGTGGGGGATGACATGCAGCAAAGGGCCGAGGCTGGATTTGATCCCACGGCTATTGCTATGAGGATTGTAGCCTCCTCACATGGGGCTTGCGTCATAAATGTTTGGCTATTTAGCACACCACATCTCTATCATGTTTGACAGGCCACACCCTAAAGACTAATTCAACAAACCCAATATTGTCCAAATAAATCACTGAGTGACAAATTGGCAGACAAGATCGAGACGTGTGTTCTGACCAAACAACTCAACAATCCAAACAATGTCCCCTGCAACTTTATACTTAACAAAAAAACACTTCAATCCATTAATTTACAGCTCCATAAAGGTGGTTCTAATAATCCAATACAAAAGCATACATTCAAATGAAACTCATGACATGTTGCACTGCCCGTCAATCACTGGGTGTTCAATACGGAGTTCTAAGCCTGCCACGTGCTGTCGCTCCACCTGGTGTTTAGTATTAAAATAACATGCAAATAAATACATGATCATTGCTACATGTAATTTCATTTGACATTTAGTTAAAGTCAGAAAAAACAAAGAAGCACATTTTGGCTTAGTTACAGGAGAGTAATTGTGACCACAGTCTTGTTTGGAAAATGTTTACCTACAGTATGTAAAATTCAACCAATTTACTTATCTGGTTTCATAGTGGAGTCGCCCACCACTGGTCTTTAGAAAAATGCAGGTTTAAGGCACTTCATTAATGGCATCTCTTTTGAAATCAAGTGACTTGGTCAGCTTCTTATATACAGTTTATGTTCATTAAACTATTCTTAAGACCAAGCCATGTTAAGTGTTTCTTGTCATGTCTGTTTTAATTGGTAGGAAGCCAATCTTAAGTTGAGTAAGTGAGCCGTCTTTTGTGACTGCATGAAGATTTTTTAAGACTAGATGTTGCATTCTAACATCTGGGGTCTACAGGTCCCATGCTGCAAGAGGGGGTCCCTTTACTTGTGTAAAATAGAAACTGACAGATAAGAAACAGTTCTTTTGGCAGTTCATGGTAAATTGGTTGTGTCACCTTATTATCTGATCACACATGTAAAAACGTTTCTCTGCTTTTTAATGCCCGCAGGAGCAGAGCAGATCTCGATTGAGGACTGCTGTAAAGATGGCCAGAAGCGGGGAAATGATAACCAAGACTGCACGTCACTCCCTCTTATCTCGGGGTCCAGCACATGCATGTAAGCAGATGTTATCTACCATGCTGCGTTCATTGATTGAACATCTTTACATCACCAGATTTGCCTGGAGCTTGTTCAGATTGACGAGTCATTACCTGCTGCAACTTTTGTCATAATCTTGCATTGCACTGCTCTTTCTGTTTTATCCCTCAGGAATTTGGCATGTACCATGTTATGGGAAAAGGGCTACTAGATTACTTTGCCTTACCAAAATCTCCAGGCACATTATTCACTACGTATGAGAGCAGGAAGCGCTAATCGTGATGGGATAATAACAGGTCTGCTGGTAACCCTAGGAGGTGTGCTACCACAGGTTCAGGGCTCATAAACCAGGGTGATCTGCTGCTGTGAACACTGACAGCAAACAGATTTACTGTAGGAACCCAGAGTGATCCCAAATTTGTCTTAATTATAGCGTTAAATGTGGAGCAGAGAGGGAAATGGCAGCGGTTTTGGAGGGAGCAGACGGGAAGAGAGGTGAGGGGGGGTCAGAGAAGGGGCTGTTTCTAAAACCCCAGGAAATACCTCAGAGGTGAAATGCGACATAGAAGGGACGTAGGACGGTAGGAGAGAGGCAATAACAGGAAATCTGAACGATTACTGCATACACCAAAGGGGAAAAGTATGAGAGAAAAATAGTAGGTGGAGGAGAAAAACAAGAGCTTGACTTTGCCCTTAAAAGGTTCTGCAGAGGAGGTGTGCGCCCTGCCGTGAATTTGAGATCCCCAGTAGTTTATGTGGAAAGAAGTTTCTGGTGAGATTTGATAAAGAGGCTTGTTGGAAATGAGGGAGAGGAGGCGGAGAGGAAAAGTTACAGTGACACAGATCAAGACCAGACAGAAACAGTCATCCTCTCTTAACTCACTGGACTGCATTTAAACACAGCCAGAGTTAGACAATACAAAGAAATCTGATCAAATAGAAACATTAAGCAACTGATACTTTTATAATAATAAGCACATTTACTCATTCACATTAGTAAGGTCTTTTTACCTGCTCTTTTGTAATGTTAACAGACAAAGAGTAAGGTATTTTACCTGCTTTTTGTGTCTTGAGATAACACTTGTTATGAGTTGACGCTATACAAAATAAATTGAATTGAATTGAATTTACTTGGGTGTGCTCGGTCCAATAACTCCCTTTCACATGTTTATATGCAGGGTCGTGTCTTCCCCCTCCCCCCACCTCACACCACCCCTAAAATCTGATTGGCCACCCTGTGTGCCATGCCAAAATATGCTATGATTGGCTATTTGCTTTGTCAAAGTTTGTTAAAATAACCAGTTTGCAATGTTATACCGATCTGCTAGTAGCTTCCTTTGCATTTTAGTGTAGCATATTTTCTTTTACTAGAACTTTGAAATATTTAAAAATACTTCCCACATATACTTCATATGACATAAGAGGAGTGAGTCTGCAAAATATTGCAAGCAAACTCCTTTTAAGCATACATTTTTTGTCACTGGCACATTGCCAATTAAGAGTTATCGCTAGTTTCCTGGCGTACTTAAATGTGATTGAATGGCTTGGGACTCACGTCTTCTTTAGAGTCCTTAAAGGCTTTATATGTGATTTTTCACACTTAAATATAATAGAAATCAAGTATATCCTCTGAAAATAACTCTGTGAGTAATGACTGTCTACAATGGGTGTAACACCCGAGTCCCCCTGTCTGTGATGTTCTCCGAGTTTTCCGAGTCATATTTTCAGTTTGTTTATATTGCCGGGATGGCGGCTGACTCCTCCCCTCGCGAATAAAAGTTGTTTAATTGAGGGACTAGAGAAAAGAAGAATAACATACTGTACACACTGCTTAACTGCGTTTCTAGATCACGCTTATTTCGGGTACATTTACATGCAGTGTGAAGATACGAGCATAATAAAGATAACCCACCAATGCAACGCGAGTTGTTTTGGTTTCGTGCTGGTGCTCAAGGGCGACATCTGCTGGATCAAAATATCACATATAAAGCCTTTAATGAATGAAGCTTAGAAAGTGTATATACTGCCACTCCGTTGTGTTAACAAGTTAAAAAGTTATACACCGGAATACAAAACCTATACAAAAATCTTTTATGTTTATGTAAATGTGTGTGTGGCCACCCCTGCATTGGTCACTACCACAGTTTGGCCACCCCAGTCACAAAGTCTGGACACACCCCTGTTTATACGAATCATTTTATTGATTCATATAATTATACATTTTATGATCCACATTTGCACAAAAGTCAGAAGGTTGGCTGGTTGCATTATTTTACTTGATATGATTTTTCTTTGATTTCTGAGGAACATTTGAGACGATTGCACTCCAGTGACATCATTAACCTGTAACCTGTTATGTACTGGCAACTGTTAGTCACGCATCTGTTCTAACAGGACACAGCATGCTTATTTTAAAGGAGCGGTTTGTTATAGTGGTTATTATTATACAAGCTATGTCTTCAAAAAGTCAACACGAAGAAAGAGTTGCAGAGGGTTGACATCCTGGGACTGAAAAAGTTGTTTAACTCTGGTCAAAAACAGAGCAGCAAAAGCCTCCGGGAGTGCTGCACAACCCAGTTTAACAGTTTAAGTGATGTCAGTGCTGCAAATCACAATAAACCTCCACACTACTCTCCTCTGAATTCACACAGGACCGACTCTACCCACTCATCAAGACATTTTTAGTGTGACAACCCTGAGATCCCCATCAGGCGTGCCTCGGGCTAATTTTAATGGGCTACTCTGTAAGGCAGAGATGTATTGCACTGTGGAGGTTATGGATGGAGCTGAGTGTAAATGCACCACCTGTGTTTTGTGCTTCTTCTTTTTTTTTTTTTTCTTGCTGACAGGATTGTGCAGGAGCAGTGCTGTGTTGCAGTGCTGGAGGATACCATGTGCAACACTGGCATCAACATGGCCAAAGACCAAGGAGCCTGTGACTCTTTGTTCACCAACACCTGCGAGACCAAGACTACAAAGGTGTGTCAGAAAAGCTCACAATAAATCACTACGGGCTTAAAAACACCACTTAACTCAAATCTGTGTACAATATATCACTCTGCTGGACAGCCAGTTTGGAGGGCTAATGATTAATGAGAGCCATAGTGTGTAAGTTTGTGTATGTGTGCGTAAGCAGGATGAGGCATGTCACTCTGGGGAGGAATGGAGCTTGTTGCTGTCAGATACATTGTAAATTGAGCTCTGACTCTGGGATCTTCTGCAGGCGGACGTCCAAGCACTTTTCAGCCCCCTTATGTTTTTATTTAATTCCCCTCAGAGTGCCTCTTTATTTTAACAACATATTTCATACCAACGCATCACAGAGATGAACGCTTGGCAGAGTATAGAGACGCTGGGATGCAAGTTGGTACACTTTCTGGAAAGGATGAGATAATTGTCTGTGGGACAGCTTGTCTTTACTTGATCCACTTGAAAGTGCAGGTTGCTGGCTCACGCTTAAAGGTGTTACCTGAAAAAGACAAAAGATATGTTTGAGAAGGAGCGGGTTTCATCCACTCTTCATCGATGACATAATAGCTTTGCTTTATTTGTGTACTGTTTTATTGTAATTACAGTAACAAAGGCTTTGAAGACATTATGAATCAAGAAATGACAATCCCCCACCTTTCTCATAAATCCACAAAAAAGGAATTTGTTGTTTATGTTTAACACGAGGCAAAAGTCAACAACAGTTTGCTGACTTACTTTGACTCCATAGAACAGCAAAAACAAGCTCTAAACATGTAATTGCCCTACAACATCCATATACACTGGAAAACTGTCGAAAGTACATTTGTTGTCTTTGATCACAACTGTGGGAAACGATTTGGCTCAATTCATGTCCAGCAGCTAGCGATAGTGTCTGTCTGACATTCAGTTCTCTGCAGGTAGCTTACTGTGTTTTTTAAATCAATAACCTGCTGTGGTTGAATTCCTTTAAAAAGAGACAAACAAGATACAGAAAACAGTTCTGGGGTTAAAAACCGTTCAGGAGAGGTAAGGAGGACTACACAGTTGGAGGACAAGTAAAGGCAAAATGTGACCAAGCCTGATTTAGGGAACCCTGCTGACATGGTATTTTAAGCAGATTAAAACCACACTCACTTATCAGGAAAAGTAAAGCTTTCTGATGTGGGCACTTTTGTTTGCACATTTTTCAAACATGCAAAGCCTTCAAATATACACAGCTTCTACTGTGTAAGCTGCCACGGAAAGAATGTCTTTCCAGAAGTTGCCGAATGCACGTAAAGTTTTCAAGGACAGTGTCAAGGTGACACAGATATGCACCCCTGTTTAATATTTGACAGACCTATGGCATGCATGCACCCAGTCACTATTTATAACACAAACCAGATATATCACACAAGGCTTCATTTCAGGTATATTACTTTATTGCACCAGCTTAAACACAAACACACCCTTCACACAGACTCTGCTGTTTTCATCTCCCCTCCCCCTCCTGGACTGACACTACCAGGCTGCCATAATGATTGATAAGAGTTTGCTTCTGCCAGAGGGGATGATGTCATCTTATCACCGTCTGTCAGCCCGTCTTCTTGCTGATATGCAACTTATTTTCTGTCACTCAATCTTTCTGAATCCTGTCAGTCCACTTGACTTCTCAATCAAACTCCTTTCCACCTGTCTGCTTGATTGAGAGCTTGGATTTCTGTCTGAAATACACCTGCCCCATTTTGCAGTGTAAATGTCTGCAGCATTTTTACAAAGCCGCATCATCTCACATCTTGATCTTTTCTTTTCAGTCTTTAGTTTTTGCCTCCTCTTATTTGACACTTCTTTCGTCTCTGTGATGTAGTGTTTTTCTCTTTCTCACATGTTTTCCTTTTGCAGGTTAAGTTGACATTATGCGCCTTCTTCTATTGTCTTCTGCAGATGTGCTGTGACTGTTGTCTTCTGGGGAAGGCCGCCCAGGAGCAGGGCCTCTCCTGTGACCACAGCCTGTCCGTTGGCTACCAGTGTGGTCTGGTATCCAGGGCTTGCTGCGAGTATGGAACCCATGATAACCAGACCACGCCCGCAGGACAAATTGAATGTGGGTTGGGAAAAAACAAGGATGGAGTAGGCTAGATATTACATTTATTCCTTAAGTTAGTTTGTATTAGAGAAACTTAAAAACAGTCATTTGACCAAATGCATTAAAGCTCTCTAAATCTCAGTGGCGAAACAGACAAGAGAAGACCAATTTAGTCTCGATATCAAAACTCTGCTGGATGTTCATGGTCATTGTTATTCCGTCATTGCTTCAAGTTATATAAGATAGTTTAACACCTTTTGCAATATATTTAAATGACCAAGGGCTTTTTAGTGCCATCTGTTTCTCTAAAATAGAGAAATTTATTGCAGAAATAAAAAATCTCTGTTGTTGTCAAACACTGGCTTGCACTGCCCCGTGTTGCATATATACATTCATTGTTTATTAGTCATTAGGCTACTTTAAATTATTATTAGTTATAAAATTAGAAACATTTGAAGTTTTCAGGGATGTTTTTTTACTGTAAAACTAAAACTTCAGTTATCAAGTGTCACTGGTGTTGTCAAATTTAGCCCAACACTGCCCCCTGTTGGAAGTATATGGTGCCTGCTTTTTGGTTCTTGCTTCAATTTAAAAAAAAAAAGAAGGTTTTTACAGCTGCTTTTTACTGTAAAATAGAGGCATAACGTGTAGAAATCAAAGTGCCAATGATTTTGGAAAATATAGGACAACACTGCCCTCTCTTGGAGGTATATTGCGCTTTTGGTAATTATTGAAAGAGGTTAATTAGCAACATATTTGAAGGTGATCGGGCTCCCTTTTAGTGTCAGATTGAAGTAGCCTATTCACTGTGGATAGCCTTTGTTGTTGTCAAATATGAGCCAACATTGCCCCCCTCTGGATGAACATAGTTGTTGCGGTTTGTCATTTCTTCAAGCTATTAAAGGGTGTCAGTACTGCCCTCTGTTGGATAACTACATTCATTGCATTTTGCTCATCGCATTGAATACTTGAAGGAGGTTAAAATATCTACTGAACATATTTGATGGTCTTTGGGCTGCTTCTTTATAATAATAAAAAAAAGTAGCGGTATAAGATCAAGTCATTTAATGTACATAAGCACGTTTGAGCTGTGTTCTTTTTTTTTTTTATGCAGTACCGAACCGGGATGAAACCCAGGACAATGGAGATAATTCAGGACTAACTGATCAGTGCAATGGTATGGAGAGGACAGTATCATCAATAACACTTCTTCTTAGTTTAAATGATTACATTCTGCAAGTCCAGTGTCAGTATTCATCAGGTTTTTAAATTCCTTTCAGGGAAATGTGCTCATCTCTGTGTGGGCAATGACACCTGTGCCTGCTCCAAAGGCTACAAACTCAAACCAGATGGAAAGAGCTGTGACGGCAAGCAATCCTCTTCCTGGCTCACACTTTTGAATTCAAGTTGTTTTGCTTTAGTTTGTATGAAAAAAAAAGATTCTCTGCTTTCAAACGCTTACAGATATCAACGAGTGTTTGCTTGGAGCGAGTAATTGTCGAGGAGGAGAGCGCTGTATCAACACAGAGGGCTCGTTCCGCTGTCAGAGAGAGGTCAGCTGTGGGACCGGCTATGAACTCACGGACAACAACAACTGCAAAGGTCGGTCAACCTGCTCCTAGTTTCCTTTTGTAACTGTGTATCTGGAGCATATGTTCAATTCCCCTGTATTTTTTGAACATAGATATTGATGAGTGTGAGACAAACATCCATAACTGTGAACCACAGTTTGAGTGCCAAAACACTCAGGGGTCGTTCAGATGTTTCCCTAAGATGAAGTGTGGTGCTGGATATGTCCAGGACGCCCTCGGCAGCTGCATTGGTAAGCACCATATTACAACAGCCCTTACCAATAAATACCAACCGCTAAACTTTAATAGTTAATCGCGATTAATCACATTTTTCAAATTCAATTATTTCACATTAAATAAAAAAATTGACTGGCTTTGATTTGGAACTTTTGCACTGTCCTAAGCTCAGAGTGCTTTACTTGTTTGAATTAAACCCTGCTTTTATTTTGAAATAATGTAACAACCTTCTGGTAGGTAACTCTTTATGTAACAAAATGAAATGGATCTTAAAGGACAAATGTGCTACTTTTTGATCCAGTAGATGTCGCCCTTGAGTTCCAGCATTAAACCAAAACAAACTGCTGTTTGGCGACACCTCCGCTCTCCTACAGCGTCACACCTCCAACCCCTCTCCACTCACGTTCACAATGAATTATATGAATTAGGACGCACCATAATTAAGCTCCGTTAAGCGCAAGCGGCAGACAAAGTTGTTCTTGGCTCGAGCTGCAATTGCCTGTGGTCTGCATTGTTGTGTTAGCGGGCTAATGTTAGCACACTTTTGTTAACTCGTAGCTTCATACTGAGCATTAACTGACACAGAATGACCGAGATCTAAACACACTTATGTGACATCCAAATAAGCTCTGAGTATACTATGTTATTCTTCTTCTCTCTAGTCCTTGACTAAAACAGCTTTATACGCAAGGCCGTCTCGTCCATGTAAACATGATGTAAACACAGCTCTGAGAACAGTACAGATGGGGCTTCTCACTCATTTTAGACAGTCATGACTCAGAGAGTCATTTACAGAGGATATACTGGATTCCTGCTGTAATTATGTGTACAATTGTGCATATTCTGCCTTTAATAAAACGGATATTACTTCAGACTGGTCAGCTGAGCTGTCTGAGAGTGTTTTAGGGTGATGTGAGACATTCAAAGATGCAGCAGTGTAGTTCTATTCCATCACTACGACTACAGGGAGACAATTCAGAGGTGTATCTACGGTGCGCAAAAAGGGACAAAATAGCATCAGTTAATCGTGATTTGGGTTAGGGTTTATTTATTTCAGACCTTAATTCATTCATTGTGATTTTACTAGTCAATCCTGACAGATGATCTTCAACACTTGGGATACTTTATGAACTTTTTTTTTTCCACACTGAGTCAGGAATATCTCTTTTCTCATATATAATTTAGTAAAAACATGTATCCTAATTGAACTGGTATTAACAGATTCCTTTGCTGTACCATTGCCAATACATGTGTTACATTTAGGCAGAAGCTTAAAGATGGTATGTTCAGTTAATGTAACAATTCAATTTCTTGTCTTGTCTTTGTTTTCAGATATCAACGAATGCGTCAGTCAAACGAGCCCGTGTCACAGAGGGGAGATCTGTATCAATACAGTTGGCTCCTACATCTGCCACAGGAACTCTGTGAACTGCGGTCGAGGATACCACCTGAATGATGAGGGCACACGCTGTGTTGGTACGGCTGATAAAGAGACCGAACCAAATCAAACTGCATTCTAACACATACCATGTTTAAAAGTTCAGAGGCCAGAATAAATGATTAGAATTGTTTAAATGTGAAATAAAATAGTACCAATAAAATGAAAGAACTTAGAAAGGCATTTCCCTGAGGAATAAATATGATTTTGATGGTAAACAGGTAGTGAATATATAAAGCTATAAACATAGTCATGTTTGCAGCTATGAACAGCAGTGATAAATACAAACAGTGTAAATGAGTATGCAGATGAGGTCAAAAAGACGGTGTTGAATGACATTTGTATTCATCTCTGCAGATATCGATGAGTGTAAGGGTCTTGAGAAGGTCTGTAAAGGTCATGGTTGCATCAACCTGGTGGGTTCCTACCGTTGTGAGTGTGAGCCTGGATACATCTTCAACAGCATCAGTCGGACCTGTGAGGGTAAGAATGTGATAGATAACACTTTAAACTACTCAAATAGGTGGCTTAATGTTCCTGGCATGTTAATACAACATAAATCAATCTAATCAGAATTGACTTACTCTTACTTTGTCATTTTTTGGACTCTGTTTTTTAGAAATCAATGAATGCAGGCACTACCCCGGCCGTCTCTGTGCCCATAAGTGTGAGAACACTCTGGGATCCTACAAATGTAGCTGCACCACCGGCTTTAAACTATCTCCTGACGGCAGGAATTGTGACGGTAAGATAAATCTCTTAAGATAAGATAAGATAAGATATACTTTATTCATCCCAGCAGGGAAATTTAGGTGTTCCAGCAGCCAGCATACATACAAACACACAACACAACACATATATATACAAACATATCCCACCCATACAAAAAAACATGAGCCCACAATACAGTTTGATATATGATATATGCAACTCAGGCTAAAGAAGAAGTGCAACTTTTTCTACAGTGTGTGTTTGTGTGCTTTAGACTTTACTGAGCAGATATTACCAGTGACAGAAAATAATTACTTCTGTTCAGATCCGAGGTAGACAACCTTTTGGCTTCAATCCCGGCTGACAGATCAGTTGTAATCCCGGCAATGGAATCAAGCTGTTTTGGTTTGGTTGTTTACTTGAGGATATGCATAAAAATCAAAATACAACAATTAAAACTTTCCAGGAATAGGATTATAAAGTTTAAGTTTAGTTTTTTGTTTATTTGTTTATTTGAATCAGGGGATTAGGGGTTAGGGTCAACAAAAAAACATTAGTCTCAGAAGAGAAGCTTTGTACCAGATTTAGCTTGGTCTAGATGACAAGTTAATCCTGACAAGACTTGTTCCTTAAAGTCAGTTTATTTACTTCATGGGAGAAAATGTGGAAGTCTGTACAAAGTTTCATTTTAGTTTGGAGATTATTTAATTCTTTAAAGGCTTTAAAAGAAAAAAAAGTCCTTGGTATATTCAGTCATTCAGTCATTCAGGTAAAAATGACAACTAAGATCCATCACTGGAAATAAAAATACTCTGTGTGTCTCAGTGATCTATTTGACTTTGGCTGTTCTTGTATCAGTACTTTTTTCAAATAGGATCCCCTGCTCTGAAGGTGAAGTTTTGTTCTAATTCTAATCATATCTGTACATGAATGAATAGTTCATACTAGTCTGTTTTTTCTGTGTAGATCTGAATGAATGTGAGGCCAACCCCTGCAGTCAAGAGTGTGCCAACGTGTACGGCTCCTATCAGTGTTACTGCCGCCGCGGATATCAGCTCAGTGACATCGATGGCTTGACTTGTGAAGGTGCAGACAACCATTTTAACAGGAAATTACAGCAACACATAAGAAAATCCTTTGTATTCCAAAGTGTACGACAGTTTGTCCTGTATTCAGTACAGTAGGTTCCCGCTGCTCAAATCTTCAATGAAGAAAGCCTGCATCTGTTTAAACATACGTTTAAGTAACTACCTTCATGGAAATAGATGCAAAACGAGTTGAATATCAAAAATGATGAAGTTGAGATAAATATTTGAATTGTACTCTCTGGTTTGTCTTGATTTTTTTGTTTCTGTGACACTTGTAGACATAGACGAGTGTGCTCTGCCCACTGGAGGTCATATCTGCTCTTATCGCTGTCACAACACTCCTGGCAGCTTCCACTGTTCCTGTCCTGTCACTGGCTACACTGTGGCTCCTAACGGACGCAGCTGTCAGGGTAAGTTATCTTTAATGGGTTGTCACATATTAGTCACTAACATGTGATGGCTTACGTCACTTTTAATACAAATATATATTTTTTGACTATTATGAATATTGCTTTTTTCTAACTTTTGTCTGTTTTGTTTGCAGATATCGATGAATGTGTGACGGGCACACACACATGCACCGTAAATGAGAGCTGCTTTAATGTACAGGGAGGATTCAAATGTCTGTCCTTTGAGTGTCCGAACAACTACAGACGTCATGGAGAGATGTGAGTACCTTCATTTAGTCTAGGTGTCACACAATGTCACTGAAAAGATCACACAGACACACATTTAACTTGATAATTATTTATGTAGGGACAAGTAAGGAACTTGTGACCCAAAACCATGCATACAAGTTATTTGTGAATGCCTCTCCCTACTGTATGTGGGCAGGCCTTTGAATACAGTACAAAGTAATCAACAAAACAAGTTACATTACAAAAACTATATAATCCAAGATAAGAACTGTACTTAAATGAGACACCATATACCATGAAGCTACCTGATTATAAAAGACAACATAACTGACACCTGTTAAAAAATAACCCTTTCAGTTTGAGTTTAAAATGATCCCACTCTCAGTTCTGCAGATCAAGTTTTCCACAAATCAATCCTTTGAACAGAAAATGATCCCAATCTCCACCAAAAGCTCGTTTTGAGCCTGATGATTGAAAAATGTATGAATTTGTTTTACAATTTTAATCAAGAGATCATCACGTTAAATTTCCTATTAAATGTCTCTCTGAGTCATGACTGAGTGAGAAGCCTGAGTCCCACCAGCTGTACCGTTGTCAGAGACGTGTTAACATCATGTTTACATTGCATATAAAGCTGTTTTAGTCTAGGACTAGAGAAAAGAAGAATAACACAACCTACTCACTGCTTATTTGGATGTCACCTAAGTGTCGTTCCCTATCAATTTAGGTACAATAGGAAGCTATGAGTTAACCAAAGTGTGCTAACATTAGCCTGCTAACACAACAATGCAGGCAAAAAGAATTGCAGCTCGAGCCAAGGTACATGTTTTCCGCTGCTTGCGCCTAAAGGTGCTTAATTATTGTGCGTTCTTATTGATAAATCCTTTGTGCAAATGCGAGGGGAGAGGTGTAGGAGGTGTGCCGCTGGAGGAGAGCGGAGGCTTCAGAATCAGCACGTTCTCGCACATTTTTCCTTTAATATAGGATCAAAACGAAGCACTTTTTTTCTTCTCAGAACCCGACCATGATGTGATCTTGTGCGTTGCCTGTTCTTACAGTAAAATGAGAAATAATAGATGTTGAAAACACAAAAGTCACACATAAAAGGCCCATGTACCTCACAGCCAAGTCTGAATGATCATCCCATCAAGAGCTCTTTGAACACCAGTAAACACTTCCAGGCCTTTTAAAACTGACACGTGTTCATATGTATGGATCAAGGCTCTGCATGTCCAGTTTGCGCACAGCTGGAATGACTTCAAAAGCGTTTTTCGGCTGTAGCATGTTGTGTTGTTTTAGAATGATGAAATGCATATGGATATTTTCTCATTGGCTCGTTTACATTAGAGGCTGCGTTTGATCACCCACCCGGTGACAGAAGTTCCTGCATGACCCCACAAAGAGCACCATGACTGCCCTGTGAAATATTACGCTGCAGACTGATGTTCCTCCCACTGCATGTCACGCACGGCAAATGAAATTTACACCTGGTCTCTCTTTTTCTTTCTCTCTGTGCCTGTTTTCTGTCGTGTTTCGTCCCTTTTTTCTTTTGTCCCCCAACCTCCTCTCTATTTGCAGTCGATGCGAACGCTTGCTTTGCAATGAGTCTGTCGAGTGCCTGACCATGCCCCAGAGAATAACCTACTACTACCTCACCTTCCCCACCAACATCCCCGTCTTCACCAACATCTTCCGCATGGGCCCCTCGCACACCGTGCCCGGCGATGACATCCAGATTGCTATCGTCGCCGGTAACGAGGGCGGTTTCTTCAAGACAGAACGGGTGCCCACTGGCGGAGTGATGTCAGTGGGAAAGCTCATCGACCAACCGCAGGACTTTGATCTGTCTCTGGAGCTAAGGCTGCGTCGCTACGGCACGCTCAGCACTTACCTGGCTAAGGTGCTGGTGTTTGTTACCCAGGAGGAGCCCAGAGTTCCTTACAATCCCCTTCTAGAATAAACACAAGAGTTATAAGCTGACACAAGTTACTACACTCTTAAAAAAAAAAGACGTGTCATAAGCACCTACAAAATTTACATAAAGAATTACGCAAGATGCATCCAAGACAACCATAGATTATGTTCTTTGAAACATTGAGTATCATGTGTTGTAGTGTATGGATGATTGCAGAACAAACTGCATAGATAGATGCTGGAAAATATAGATTTAATTCTTTATCTGTATAAATCCACAGTCATAGATGGAAATGGCAGGTGCATATAAAGTCAATTCTTGATTATTGAATATTATTCTTAAATCCAGCAGTCATGCATGGATTTATGCTACTTGTGACTGTTATGTTTCGGCTCATTGCCTGAAAGTTGTGTCAAAGCTGACACATCATTTTTTAAGTGTGGTTAAAAAAATAGTTGACACACAAAATCAAAAGCACTATTTTTTTAAAAATGTTATAGCATCTTACCTAATCAACTTTTAAACGCTAGAATTAAGGATCATCATTCAGCAGTAGGAATGGGGTCCACTTGAATGTATTGTCTTGGAGGAAGGGCATCGTGACAGCCTCTAGGTGGCGTTCTAGGTCAGGGTAAATAACAAGAAGTCCCAAGTCTGCCTATGACTGAGTGTAATTGGATGGTGGTTGCATGATAAAGTCTGACGTTTCTTCAGCATTTTATGGTTTTTGTGTTGGATGAACAGTTTTCTATTAAAACTGAAATAGAAGTAACACATGTTCAAGTCCAATCCTGTTTTTGATCATGGTGCATTGTGGAGTTTACTCAAATACAGAAAAGGGAGTTGTGAGGAATGTGAGGGCCGAATCCCAGATGGGGGCATGAAGATTTTCTCACATAGCGTCATATTATTATTGTCCAGACAACATTGACGAAAAGGATATCAAATGATCTGTAGCTTAAAAGTTACATTTACTTTCGTCGGAAGTTGCTCAGCTATAAAAACCTATAAATAAGGTAATTTAAAACCTGATACGAGGTCTTAAAACAACCACATAAAAGCTTTTATTGATATTAATGACATTTCTGATTCAAAGTTTGCATTGCTTCTTGATGATTTTAAGTTTTCCCGCAACAATTATGTTTTTAATGACCGAGTCAAACTTTTTCTTTAAAAATATACATATTAGCATCTCTAAGCCAAACTCTTGAGTAATATTCAATGTGTGCATTTACAGGGGGGGGGATCAACCAAGTGACTCTACACCTCCAATATTCAAGTCAAAACTGAGCCAGTTTGGGGCTTTTATTGCTTTCTTACTTCCACTTCCTAAACATCGGTTACTTTGCACCGCAAATTCATCTTTCTGTGGCAGGTTTTTTCATGCCCATCTCTTTACCTCATGTCATATTCTCAGCTTAATGTAAAATGCACAGTTTTCCACTGCATTCTGCGGGTGTAAACCCCAAAGCAGACTGATAATCCAAATGAAGGCTGAGTAAGTGACATGCGATGGGATGCAGTGGCAACAGAAAGGGAAATGTGCACCAGCAGGAGAAGGTATAAATAGTCTGACATGCTGTGAGGCTGCTGCCTGAGGGCTGTGGCTTATAATAACTGTAAATTCAGATGTCCTAGGTTCCTCCTGTCCTGAGCTGTCAGGGCCAGTAAGGATGCACTCGGTCCCTGGTGGGGATATCCTTAAAATAAGAACATAGTGGCGCGCAGAAGGTTTTTTCCTCCACTCTGACATTGAGTTATGGGGCTCTGGGCTCTGGCCGGTGGTCTGAACAATTTGTGGTACAGCAACATCACCGCGCACAGAATGAATGATGCCCTACAGTGTTTGTGTTGGGGCGTTATCAATGTGCCGACTATAAATAATAATTACCAAAAAAATAAAAGGCCTTACGCTTGACCAGAGGACTTTCATCCAAAAAGTCTGTTTTTCTTTCTGGGCTGAAAGTATTGGGGTTTTTCTCCTGGGCTGGGCCACGTGAGGCATGGAGCGATGTAGAAGACATGCATTTGTGCATGTACACACACACATATACACTCATATACATACACAAGCATGTTTGCATGCACAAATGACCAAACACTCATACAGACACACATGCAATCTTGTCACAGAGATACATGTGCACAAACACACAGATGGGGCTGTAGTAAGCTCAACTTGCTGCCCCTGCTTTGAAGTGCCCCATCTGTGTTTAAGGGGGGGGGGCATTTCACCCTGGGTCATTATCTTCTCGTAAATTTACTTTCTACCCCAACAGAGCTTTCACCTTGTTCGTCTAGAGCCCCGCTCTGGCCTTTCTGCAGCTCAGCCTGCAGTATTTTAAACTAGAAGAACATTTTGTGGGTTTGGCCTGGGCCAAAGCAAAACTTGGACCCACCCGCTAATTGCTAATTACAAGCCCCTACCCAGTGGTGGCTTGACTTTTTGTCAGGGGCTTCTCTATTCTCGCTCAACATGGAAGGAGCCCTGCAACCCAAGCCGGGCCTGTGCTTTGAGCTGCAGCCTATAGGTCCCCTGAGGAACTCCAGAGATCTACGGCTCACATGACTCACAATGAGGCTATAAGGCTGCCATGCACATTAAGTGGACTTATACATGGCAGCTTGGCTGTTTTTATAACCCAATATAACCATGTACTGACTTGTCTCCTCTGCGAAGACAAAGCTTCAATTTAAGATCTTGGATGTCAAAGTCGGGGCTTTTATTTAGATTCAATAGCGCTTTATGATCACAAGTTCCACATGGTTTCAAAGACAAACCCTTGATTTATGAGCTTGTTAATGCCGCATGAGCCTCTCTCAGAGTCTTATGTAGCAGACAGGTAGTGAATAGCGATACTTCAGGTGGTGTTAGCCTTAGGAGCCAGCAGGGGCCCTCCATTCCCTCCGACCTGTCAGTGATTAGTCTGTGGAATAAACAAAGCCCTAAATAATAGGATGAGAGCTGCCCCGGGGAGAGGTTGGGGAGTTGTCTAGTCATGTTGCTCACAATTTAGGAGACTTTTAGAACACTCCCCCGCCACATAAATCCTCCTCAAGAGATTATCTGATGTGAAGCCGGGGATGTTCAGCAAATCCAAATATTTTCCTGAGCAGGTTGTGGATCATTCTCTGTGAGTGGAGTAATTCATTTCCCACAATGCTTGAAAAAAGTGCATCAGAAACGCATCAATGGCAGTGCTTGTCTCCACAGGCTGCAAAGTTTGGCTTCAGCATGAACTTTTGGGCCATTGTTGGTTTAATATTCCTCCAAACCACAAAGAAATCTGATTGTTTTTAATGTTGACTGCTATAGCCATTATCCATGGCGGGCCATTTGAGTTATCCCACTGAGTTCATGATTACACCATGGGGTGCTCTTAAGGATGTTTTGAAAACTAAAAGGTGGTTGACTCTTTGGTCTTTATGCAGACATTTACTAGAGGTCAGAGGCCATGTGTTTGTTTTTTCCTTTTTTTTTGTGGGTGTGTATGTTTGTTCTCTCCTTTAGAGTGACGAGGCTTGAACGCTCTGACACCATCCGCTGTATAAAGACCTGTCAGCCAAATGACGTCGCCTGTGTTCTGAACCCCACGCACTCTATCTCCCACACCTTCATCTCCCTGCCCACCTCCAGAGAGTTCCTCAGGCCAGAGGGTAAGAAGGAGACTTTTTTCTGTTCTTAAGGTTTGGAGTAATCCAGTTAGGCAAACATGCTGCAAAAGTGTAACAAAAAAAAAAAAAAGGAGGACAAAATGAACCCAAGTTTCATTGCAGGAACTTTCCTGAGGACGAATAAAGGCTTTAAAGAAGGGTTTATCATTTGGGAAATATGGATTTTCCATTTTCTGCCAAAAAAATAGTTAAGAAGGGGCACCAGCTAACCTAGCGGTTATGATGCATGCCCCATGTACAGAGGATGTAGCCCTCGTTGCAGCGGCCGTGGGTTCGAATCCGCCTTGATCCTTTGCTGTATGTCACCCCCAACTCTCTCCTCCCAACATTTCCTGTCTTTCTTCAGCCGTCCTATCTAATAAAATCAGTTTTTAGAGAGGAAGCTAATTTTTCCCCCTCCAAAATGTTGAGTTTAAGAATAAAATATGCTTTATTTGTGTCTTTGTCTTGCATGTGCAAAAATGACATTTAAACAACAACGTATTCCTCATAAAACAGACACAGTAGAGCTACATCAAAAGAGAGCACCAGGTTATCAATGGTAAAACATGATTGAAGGACAGTCGCAGGCAGTGGGTCACAGCCAGCAGCTTGCCCTGGAAGCTTTAAAAACCAAGCCTTAAAACAACCGATCATCTTTTTCTTTGTGTCCTACTTTTCTACATTTTAACTATCCCTCAAAACACAGAATTTGTGGCTTCGAGTACTGATAGAACATCGTGTTACATTCTTTGGAAACAAGTTTGAAAACAACATGCTATCTTGTGTTTTCCTAGTGTCAGTGTGTTCCTCCTCCTTTTTTTTCTCTTTAGCTCGACTCTATCTCTCCCTAAATCGCCAAGCTCCCATCAAATGTGTTTCCCTGCAGTTGTCAGAATCCATACTTCTCCCTCTGACCCCAGAATTAACTCTTCCATGATGTCCTCCATGCAGTCAGAGAGTAAGTTCCATGCTGCTTGGTAATCACTCGCAAAAAAGTGACAGCTGACAAGCATCTATTGGCCGGAGTGTAGACCATGTTTCAGACACACTCTTGCTCAACGTCATGGGAAGTTTAGCTCATTTCTCGTAAGCTCTGACAATGGGTGCAAAGAACCCAAGGCCCTTCAGCCAAACTCCATTGAAAAGCCTCAACCTTCATGTGACCCTCTCAGTGTACAACAAACACACACTTTTCCATTTCCCTTTTTATTGCCTTTGTCTTAAAAAGGAAAAAAAAAAGAAGGAGAAAAGAAAGAGTTGGTACTAGCTAAGCGGCAATCCCAGTGTGACCATAGAGCTTCATGCTACTAAAGCTTTTGTGTCTCCTTGTTATCTTCCAACAGAGATTGTCTTCCTGAGAACGACGGTGCCGGCTTACGGGTCCTATCACTTAGGAAGCTACGACGTCAAGTTTGAGATCCTGGAGGGCAACGTGGAGAACGCCTTCGACATCTTAAAGCGGGTGGAGAATGGAATGTATGTGGGTGAGTACGGAGATTTAACTTTGCTGTGAAGTCTGGATGAAACAAGCTAGTGCAAACATTAGCAACAAAAGCAGCTTTAACAGGCAGCCTGACAGGCTCCTTGACTGGAAATTGCATTTTTTTTTTTTTTTTTTTAACAAAAGAGGATTTTTTTCCTTTCCAATCCTCATTTTGAAATACATACGTGTTTTTTTTATTTTTTTTATTGCAAATCAAATTCACATGTGCACACTGAGAAGGGACACAGAGAAATCTCCCCCTGAGGAATGTCTGGATGCCCTGACTAAACTACATCTGCTAGTTACAGCCTGCTACAGTCTGTGCAGTCTGGTGGCATCATGTAGCTGTCATCGTCTTCATGGGGGTATCTCAGCGTCTGTGTCTCTACAAGGTTGTCCTCTGAGTGGCTCTTCTAGACAGGCGCAGGCCTGTTTCTGTCCAACCAAATATTTGGCATCGATTTTTACAGTCTTGTGGTCAGACAAAGCAGAATTTAATTCACTTATCTATGGCTATGCATATCCAGAGCAGATCGTTACTCTCCACAATAACTTAGTGTGGTCTGAATGAACAGTAATGGAGTGTATAAACCAGCAATTGGTATTCACATGCACATTTGCATGATTGATTACTTTTGACAAGCATAGCATTCATCATAACTACCTGTTCAGCCACGGATAGAGTGCAAAAAAAGAAGCTCTGGAGTAGCTCTCAAGTCGTAGCAGCAGATACCACCTACAGTGGTGTGTAACATCAACCCATTCTTGGGTGGAAGCCCTTCCCATCCTTTAGTCTGGGGGTGACCCAGGGCTGTCCTGTCGGAGAGCTGATCTGAGCCTCAGCTTTTTGTGGATGAGGTTGTTGGGTCCATCTAGGTGTTTTTTTTGTTTTAGTTACGTGCAGAGATGCAGGCAGGGTGGTAGTGGAAGGACAGCATCTGCTTCTTCTTCTTCTCTCGCTGATGGATGAAGGGATGGCCCATTGGTATGCACATCTGTCTTTACAGAATGAGATGAAGAGGAGGGAGGAGGAGAAAGTGTGACTGTCGCTGGTTCAGGCTGGATTGTGGGTGCACGCAAGTGTTGTACACTTGTGCAGAAACAGATGTATTCTCATCAGATGTACCAACATTCTGACAAAGCAATGAGAGAAAAAAAAGCAATAATTGACCAAATTTACAGTTACGTAAAGCGGTTGAAATTATATTATACTGTCCTGTAATAGTTTGTTTTAGTTGGAACAGCCTGCATTAGAGATAAGCCTTATTTTGTAACATTTCATTGACTGTGTGTGTCTTTATGTGTGTATAAAAAGGATTTAGGAGAAATTCCCTGTTTATAGTGTTGCTTGTTTGCAAGGGCAAGTGTGTGTGTGTGTGTGTGTGTGTGTGTGTGTGTGTGTGTGTGTGTGTGTGTGTGTGTGTGTGTGTGTGTGTGTGTGTGTGTGTGTGTGTGTGTGTGTGTGTGTGTGTGTGTGTGTGTGTGTGTGTGTGTGTGTGTGTGTGTGTGCAAAAGGAGAGAGAATAAAATTCCAGAGAGAGAAAGACAAAGAGAGAAATTGTGATTCAATGAGAGAGGAAAGAGAGAGAAAGAGAAATATGTGCAGAAGTAATCCTGGGTGCTTTGCTTCATGTGGTTAAATGTATTGTTCCATTTCCCCATGCTAGGCCTCAGTGTCTCGCCGAGCATTAGAGCACTTAAACCGACGACCACATGAAAGGCGTGTTTGTGAGGAGCCACTTCTCTCTCAAACCCGTTTGATGGATGCTTATTGGATGCAGCTCTTGCATGTTAGCACCAGTTTCCCCATCACATATTCAAATTGAAGCCCTGTGCACTGGAGCCTTTCGGTCACCGCCTGCACGCCGTGAAGTGTGGCGTCCACGGTGCAATGAAGGCCCTCTTGGTTTGGTTTTATTTAGTGGGCCGTGCTGCTGGTGCCTTGGCCCGCAGATGCTGCTGTTGCGTAACCATTGTATGAAGCCCGCTGACGTGTCACTTAAGGAAGCTTAGTTTCCAGTATCTCCAGTGTCTCCAACAGTGGTATTACAGCTTGGTGGGATGTGAGGAGAAGCAGACTTTGAGGCTCCACTAATGAACAAGTGCGTGTACTCGTGCAAACTTTGGTCCATTGTTTTTGGCCCCCTTTCGTGTTTTCGAAAGGGACAAAGGAGGCAATTAGCAATCCCAAGAATCTGTTGCTAAAATGAAAAATGTAATCTTAAAAGGTTTGATCGGCTGACGCTCTTTTCCGTTCTGCTCACTTATGCCGTTTTAAACACCGTCTGTTGCGCACACAATCATGCAGTGTCTTTATAGACTTATGCAAATGCACAGAGAGGCTGACAGTACACCAAATTGTGTAAGAACCGCATCAGTCTTTCCTAGTTCAGGTCATCCATCACTGGCTTTCCCAGCACTATCGCATCTGGAAGACAACCCTGACAGCCCTTACGCATCTGTTCAAACACAACCATTCCTTTAGCACTCGGGAAACACAATCAGAACTGACTAACATTTACAGATTCTCGTGACAACAACAGTAGGACTTGGGCGACCACACAAAATCCCTGCAGTTGTGTAGACACCAAAGTTGTCTTTATCATCCTTGCAACAAAGACAACACACATATCACACACAAAATCAGAAACACAAACAGTGAAGGCATTACTCATGCTTACGCTGTCATCCACTTCTGATTGGCGACAGGTTGTTTTGGATTGGGTTGATAATGGGATGATTGATTCTGGCAGTCAGCAGGTGGATGGATGAATCCTCCCTTCGAAAACACTGGAGAACAGTGTGGTCTCTACGGGAAGCGCGGGGTTGAGTCCGAGGCTGAGTCTCTCACCTCTGACAAAATGCTGCTGCGTCTCCTGTTTTCTAATCTATCAGAAACATACATCATTGTGGGGATCAATATTGTTTTTAAAAACTCTCGGTAAAGGTTTCATGGGCTAGTGAAGCATTTTTTAACATTCATGTAACAAGGTCAGCGTTCTGAGCATTCGTGTTTTCTTTCAGCTTTGCTTGAACCTTTACAAAGTACTGGTTTAAAAATATTTTATATGTATGGAAAAGACATGACTGACAAACCACTTATCCAATATTGAAGAAACCTCTCATCTTAATTGTGCCCTAATGCCCTGCACTGATTTGTTACATTACCTACCACATGGCCCTTACAAGGTAAATTGTAAATGGACTTGAACTTGTGTAGCGCTTTTCTAGTCTTCTGACTACTCAAAGTGCTTTTATATTACAGGTCACACCAACCCATTCACACACTGATCGCAGGGGCTGCTATGTAAAGTGTCCATCAGTGTTAACTAATCCAATCAGACACATTCATACAGTACACAGCCCAAGGACACATAGGACATGTTGCTGCAGGAGCTGGGGATCAAACCCCTGACTCTACCACTGGCCCACAGCCGCTCTTAGTGGCCAGCAATGCACTGAATGTTGTGCACGGAATGAAGCCACTCCATATTCTTTTCTATTTGCATTTTTCTTTACCACTCATTGATACTTTGTTTAAGTCAAATTACCTGAAGCATTGATATAAAGGCAAAAACTCTCATTATAGCAGCAGACACTGTTGCTTATGCAACACTTTACCACGTCCTGTAAAATCATGTTTTCCCCTCCATGAACACCACCACAGCCCCCCCAGTCTGACTGGGAAAGCCTCGTGCTGTGTGGTGCATATGAGAACAAGTCAGGGAAGATTTCAGGGGCAGCCTGTCCTGAAATTTCCTCGAAATTTTCTGGAGTACATGTGTGGAAAAAAGGCTTCAGCCTCTATTTCCTTCATGGCTTTTCCAGACTTTAAAAAATGGTCATTGTGCCTGATAGCTGATGGTTCTGAGATTGGTTGAGGAGTATCAATGTGAAAAAATAAAACTACAATTAAATCAGCAGTCAAACATGATGAACCATCTCTTGACTTTATGACTTGTAATGGGTTATGGTATGTCTTGGAAGGATTCCAATGTGCCATAAATCCCCCCTTTTGTTGCAGGAAATATACCCATTATGTCGTTTTTATTTTAGTATTATTTAATAGCAACATATAATACATCCTGTATTCGTGAATTACACCCATCCTCTGGTGAATTCGTAAATCTGAGACACTGCAGCTAAATTCCATTCATTTTTTAAATGCAGGTGGAAATATGCCTTTGCGGTTTATATCCTATGCAGAGACTAAACTCTTTTTGAATTACCATGGGTACAGGGCTGGCAGCCAGTGAGCCAGACAGAAAGATGAATGGAGGAGGAAGTTTGTCTCTGTGCAGGTAGTCAGTGCAGCCGTCCACAGATGCTGGAGGAATGTGAGCGGACTGTGTGAGACATGACTTCTTCAGAGTCGGTGCAGCTTGTGGCTCTGGCTTGTGGCTGTGCTGCTGAGGAGCTGAAGACAGCAGTGGAGATAAGCAGACAACTAGCACCTCAAGTTTGAGCCGCTGTCGTTGGGATGAATCATGACATTGGCAGCGGCTGGCCCACCAGAGAGCGCCAAACCCATGAGGACTCTGAACAGTACAGCTAATCAAAACAGGATCCCCATAGTCACACACACACACACACACACACACACACACACACACACACACACACACACACACACACACACACACACACACACACACACACACACACACACACACACACACACAAACTCCCCTCGGGTGGTCCCCTATCGATGTACTGATGAAGAGATAGTGATTCAGATATTTCACGCTCCCAGAGACATACCACAGTCCAAAACACACTGGTATGTACACACAGAGCATAATTCCTTGCAATAAAACTGTCTCAATAACTCACAAGTTATACTTATCTCCCTTGGTTTGGTTGTTCCATTCATTCTCTGCTGTCTGGCCCTGTGATTTTTAGAAAATGTAACTTTGTTTAAGTAATAGCTCAAAATTAGTGAGTTTGTTTTATCCATGTTCATGTAGGAACTTGCCAAAAGAGATAGCTAAGTACTTAAACAACTTACTGAGAAACTCATTCCATGTATTTTATATATATAGCATGAATATAAGTCAGATCCTGATATGCAACTGCAAACATAGCAGATGTTTCCTGCCGAATCTTTCATTTGTTTTCAAGTTTATTTTCTGCTTCCTGGTTATTGGTCTTAGCCTTTGAAAGGTCACTTGTATTGCAGCGAAAAGGTTGTGGCGAAGATAATAGTGCATGTTATATCATCTCAGCTGCATAGGCCCACAACTACTAAAACAGAAAGTCCAAGAAAAGAAACGTCCAATGCCCCACTACTATTTAATGATGTCAGTGCCCAGTGAATGACACTGTCCAACAATGACCCATTGGCAAATAGAGAGATCTGTAACTAGATATGGCTCAGCTGTGACCTTCATATATCAAGCAACCAATGCGGATCTTTTGGAGCAGGGGTGGGCATAGCTTCAGACCTTTCTTTGGAGTGTTCAGAGTTGTGTTTGGGTAGTCTGACCTGACTGGACATCATTAGACCAGTGACCAATGACCAAGCCAAATCGTCATCAAAATCAAGCCAGTCATTTGAAGGGATTATATAGTAACAACGCAGACAGATAATCAGAACTTAAATTGTTTGCTTTGCTAATAGGGTAACAAGGGAGCTAGTTAGCCATTTCTTGGCACATCTCTTAGCTTTTATGGACTTTTTGGAGAAAAAGTTCCATGCAGTAAGTAAAGAACCCTTGAAAAAGAAAGTGCAGCCATACTCAGGCAAGCATCAGTGATATGACTAGATTCAAAACAAAACACATTTATAGGCATAATGATGCTGCAGAATGCCCTCCAGTACCGTCTTTGCAAAACTGCAACTTTGTACACCACCTGGACACTCTCCAGTGGTTTCACTGCAGTGAGCATGCGTAGCGCCACAACCAGTGTGTCATTATGCAATACTGTGGTGAGGCCAATGCATATTTTTCATTTGTCTCTGGTGTTAAACCCGTTCATTTTGGATTTTGTCATACACTTCCTCGATGAGTTGTAGAAACCAGAAAACCCTGAAATTGTACTGTTTACATGTAACCCTTCAATATTGCAGCCCCCATAGCCATGAAGGATGACAAATGCCTCCTGGCATTGGCTTTGGACTTTGTTTTGTGGCAGTGTCTCTGCTACCAGCATGCATTTATTTAAGGCTATTTTCTACTTAAAGGGCTACTTTATGGTGTGGCAGCATGTTTTTGGAGAACAGACAGATTATACAGCTGTTTGTTTGATGGTTGCCGTTCAGGCCAACGTAGTCACATTTGCAGATACCTCAGTGGGATGGAAAGACGCCACAAACCTTTCCAGCTCAACAACTGGATCTCCTGAGCGGGTACTACAGGCCCCTGAATGGCATGACCTTGCAACCCAGACACAGGGCAAACTGTCAGCTATAGGGTTTTTGGAAACTTCCCCGTGTTTATTTATTTGAATCTCAGGTGGTATGGCAGCCAATCAAAGTATACCTGTTGTGTTGCTGTTGGCTTTTTGCCTCACATCCCAGATGAAAAAGTTAAAGATGAGTTTGCGGGTTGTGGTTTCACCTCAGGTTCACTGTGAGTATGTAGAGGCCCAGCTGTTAGCTGATGCTTTCCCCTCATTCAGTACCACTGTGCTTTTGATGAGAGGCTTACGGAAACATAGAGTCATCATGACACACACACACACACACACACACACACACACACACACACACACACACACACACTGACTTCAGTATCAACCTCCATTGTGCAGATTTGAGCAAATGAGCCCACATCATAATAACATAATTGGCTTTCTCGCCCTCAAGGCTGAGCAAAAAAAAAGGCTGAAAGTTAAATAAAACATGTTTAGACATTTGATGTGCTTCTTACTCTGTCACTAAATCACAGTAACCATGATACACCTCAAATGTGAAGATAGACTCCTTGGTTTGCCTAAATGTATGAAATGTAAGGAAATGTGTACACAGTTTCAAATCATCAAATCAAGTGTGAAGTGACTTTCAATAAAACTACATTTTTGTAAATAACACACTGAAGGAAGAACTGGATGATTTATTTTTTTCTATTTATTAACAGTCTCACCAGCCTATTGTCGCTTACTCAAGACAACAAGGTTTCATTCATCAAATCCGAAATGACAAACAAAGCGATAAGATAAACTCTTGGTAACGATGCAGCATGCCATGTAAGTTTAAAAAAACAGCTTGCTTTCAATTCACACCCGATGCAATCTTTTTGGACACACCATAAACTTAGGCTCCACTCCATGTTCCGTGATACATGCTTGTGTTACCAGGTGTGAAAATGAATACAAATAAATAAAAAAACACGTTATGCCTCCAACAAAGAGTAAGCTTGAATGAAATTGAAGTATTTGGTGGAGCAATCGGGAACTGTAACAGAATTTGTGTTCCTCAGAGAATAGTATTTCTCTCTGTATGTGCTAATTTGACCTCAAACAAATTTACAAAACACTAATTAGCCGCAAACACATTCCACATATTGCACTATTTAGTTGTACCAAATACTTAAACACTTAAGACACACAGTTTGTCCGAACTTTTATCATATATTTATGCGGTAAAATTGTTTTGCTTCTTTTCATTGAAACAAAATCGTTAACATTGTCAGTGGAAAAAGTTGACCTTAGTTGATCCTCATTACCGAGTGTTTGGTCCTCATTAGACACAGTCCACACTTCCTGCAATTTAAACAGCCTTAATGTGGACTGAAGCCCATCTGTCTTTGCGGTGGTCCATATTGGGCTCATAATGACATCTTACTCATCCTTACTGTGCGCTTGCTCAACCCAGCGCAGAAGCTTTTTAACAGAGTTCTTTGGTTCAAGAACATGAAAAAAAATCCATGAACCTTCTGAACTCATTTTGAGTTTGCTCCTGTCAACTATTGTCAGTTGCGTGCCATCTCAATTGGGGTATGTCTGAGAATAATTTTCAGGCTCAAAATGTAATCTCTTTTTCCATGTTGATGATTCTTATATATTGCTGTTGTTGGGTTGAAGCAAAGGTCAGCCCATTCTGATGGTGCTGACGCTTCGGAAACAGTCAAATCTGAGCCCTGCTCCCCTCCATGTATAGTCACTATGCAACAGAGTACCAAAACACCAAAACAAGGGGGCAACCCTGGTAGAAATGGGCCCCATCCCACACTCCTCCAAGTGCTTATCGCCAGAATCTACTGGAATCTGTTGAGCGCCCACAGATTCTTAAAGGGATGGTAGAGCAGAAGAAAGCGACAGAAAGAGAGAGGGTATGAGCTCCCATTGCTCGGCACTCCCTGAGTTAAAGATGGATTCCTGGAGGAATGCCTCCATGGCTGAATCGCGTGACTGCGACTGCTCCCCTCCATCAAACACATGGGACTCATTTACCCTTGTGGGCCGTAGTGATGGTGCCACAAACACCAGCCCCCCCTCAGCAAGGGAAGAGAGGGGAGGAAGAGAAGGAATGAGTGGGTGGAGGGATCTTCAGTCACACAATGCCAGGGTCCCAAAGGACGTGGCGGATGGCGCATAAAGGATCATCATTTGTCCTGTGGTGAACAACAACCAAAAGGGTTTTACTGCTTTGTTCGAGGACCACAGAGGGGAGTGTCATAATTCAGATCGATGGAAGCAGTGATTTGTCGTCATTTTAATCCATGATGAGTCATCATACAAAATACTTCAACACATCACTGACTCATTGACGATTAAGAGAAACCAGAAGGTCTCCATGAGAAGAATTAGGAGTGTTAAAGGTGTGATAGGAGGACAGTGGAGTGATTTTTCAGCCTGACTGAACTTTGGGGATGGCTGTTCAAACAGGCCAGAGCTGAAATGTCACCAGCTCTCGGCAGAGAAAAGGCCCACTGACAGCCTGTATAAACACATTTTTTCTCTCTCTCCCTGTAATCTCATGTTCACTTAAAAAGAGCCCCCAATGGATTCCATGGGCATTAAGTAATGCTCTGTCGCTGTATGTTTATTCTCCCATCTGTTTTTAACATGATGGAGGGTCTCCTGTTCATGGATACTTTTAAAGTTGGAAACACGGAGTAAACAAATTCAGATTGTCATGAAAAGTTCTTACATCACTGGACTTTTGTTTAGTTGTCAACAGCTCAGTTCAATTGTCATTTTTTTGGCTTTCGTATGACTGTTGTTGTAGAGGTCAAGTGAATAGACCAGGAAACTGGGGTGAGAGAGTGGGGAGTGACATGCAACAAAGTGCCAAGGGTCGGAATCAATCCGGCCACCTGCTTTGAGGACTAAGCTAATACTAAGCACATCTGAACACAGGCGTTTTTGTTAGTAAGTGATGTTAGCATTACTAGAGTCCGTCGACCATTTTTTGTTCCCTTTTAATCACAGCAACCACCAAGTGTTACCTTAACAGGTCATTTAGTTTATGGGTCAGTTTTCTTTCAACCAAAGACATAGTCTTATTAAAACTGCCTTGTATAAACCAACTAGCAAAAGAAGCAGATTGAAATCTTTGCATCTCAAGTTGTGTTGACTCAGTCCAAGTAGTGATAAAAACTCTAAAGAGTCTTGAATCTAGGTAACCCTTGTTGCTTGATACATATTTAAAACAGACGAATGAAGGCCCTACAGCTTAAAAATGTGCTTTGGTCTTACAGCACAAAGTGCAAGTTGGTATCCAACCAATAAAGACAGCTGCATTGAGTAAAACTGAAATGAATAAAATCTAATGATTTGTCAGATGTTCCTGAGACACTCTATTAACAAATGCATGTCTGGTTAACACAGCCTGTGACCAGACATATTGTTTTTGAAAAGACACATTGAAGGCAAATGTATTTTTCCAATCCTCGTATTATCATATTTTTTCAAGAGCACAAACACAATTTTATTGGCCTCAACTGTATCGTGGTGTCAGTGATTTTTTAGCACTCAAACCAAAACTATCTACATTTCTTGGTACCGTTAAGGGAAAACAGAGACAATAGTTTGGTTGTTCTTGACCAACATAGTCATACAAACATTCAAACCTTCACAATATAATCCGAATAAACAAGCACAAAGACAGTTGTATGTTCAATGAAAACTTCATAACAGTCTTTCTTTTAGATAAATTTGATTCTGTAAAAAAGTGACAAAATTGATATTGTTGGTAGTGAAATCAACAAAACACTACAAAGAAAGTTTATCCCCAATGCTTAAAAAAAAGTTAGGACAATCATTGTATCATAAAGCCCAAGTTATTCCCCTCATTTCCTCTGCTATCTGATGTAATTTTTCTCCTTTCTGTCTCCAGGTGTTGTTCGCCAGGTGAAGCCTTTGATTGGTCCGGTAACTACAGTGCTCAAACTCTCCATGCGGAACCTGACAACTCAGGGGGACTCCGGCCAGAACATTGTCAATGTTCATGTTTTTGTCTCTGAGTTCTGGTTCTGAGAAGAGGATTCAAAATTGTACAACCTTTATTGAGACATACATTGTCAACGCTGTGCACATTGTTTTTTGCTATAGCCATGCATAGATCAGTGTTAAGGTTTTAATGTTATGTTTTATCACTTCTGACAGTTTCTGACATGAAAGGCTACACACTGCTTCTGATGAAAGGTTGTGATGTTTTGACAAGCTCAGCCAGAAGTTCACTTCTGTGTTGCATCTGGAAGTATGGAGCTCAATATGGGAAGCTTTATCTTATAATAAATTGAGGCTTCCATAACATATTTAAACCGACAGTGCATGCATTTAGAAAGGATATGATGATTTATTTCGATAATATTCATTTAAAAAAACATTTTAAGCCTTTGTTTTGTAACATTCACTTTTCCTTTCTTACTGTATGCATTAAATGAGGTATTTTTTTCTATGGATAAACGCTATTTTATTTACTGTACTTGTATTTTGTATTTCCTTGAAAAGATTAATGTGTACATTATTTTTAAATAAATATACACTTATGGGTTTATGGAGTTAATAAATAAACATATTCCACTTGCAATGCCACTTACAGAAAAAAATACACATATTTTCTGAAATTATTTTCTTTTCTTTTTTTCCAGCTAAAATATATTGATACACAAAATACTTGACACACATTAGTCCACGAAAAATACCGAGCTGTGGAATAAAAATGTAATTGCATATTTTTTGCGTAATGACGCCATGACGTCCCTGGAACGCCAGTGATGATTACCTTTGACCTAGCCTCGTTCTGCATTTTGATTGGTTTGTTTGAGTTGCATGTCAGGGATAACACAAACATATGCAATTCTACTAGCTTCTTGTATTGGAGTTAAAACAAGTGTCAAGTTTTTTTTAAACTCAAGAAGTTTGGGCGTTCAAGTGTGTTAAAGCTAACCAGCTCATAATTAGCAGCGTTACCTTTTTTTTTTTGCCTCTGAAAACTTAGGAGAGTGCGCAAGTCCGTATGTACGTTGCACAAACTTCTGACGGTATTCATGCTAACATGGTGGAGGACATTGGACGGAGGATAATGAGGAGGATGACGAGGAAGATTGTTGTCGGACCGGGCTGCGTTAATACTATAAGTTAGCATTTTGTGCTGAAAGTAAGCTACTGTTGTCATGTGCTGTGTGTCTATGATTAATATTAGCTACCGCAGCTGTTAGCTATTGCACAGGTGTATCTCTTTTCCTATTATGAAATCAGTAGGCTATAAAGATGCTCAACTCTAGAAATCCTGCAGTCAGTATGGTGACAGCTGAATGACTTTGTAAATCCACAGATGCTCACTGTGGTGCCTTGCTGCTAACAAGGAGTCCCTGAAAAACTGAGTGTGTGTGGGGGGGTGTGTTGTAAAAACCGTATAGAGTAACCTCAAAATGTGTGCACCACATCTGCCAATTAAAACACCAAATCATAACATTTCATAGAGTCTTAATTTTTATCAACTGTTCACTATAGGGAAAAATAACAGTTGTTTTAACTGTTTTTATTGAACTTTTGCCTATATGATAACCTACATTTTCTTTTATTTCATTAGTATCAAACAGTCATAACCCAGTGACAGGAAACTTTATTTAAAAATGTCAATATTAGCCAACAAACAAAGACATAACTATAACTACAGAACTATCTCTGCCAGTTTACTTAATTCATTCATGGCGGTCAGTTTTCCATGGTGACATCTTATGTGTATTTTGCTCCCAATGATAGGCTATCTGTTGAAGGGCAGTAACATTTTATTTTAACAGCTTGTCCTCAGAATGCCCTCAGTTAAGTTAGGATACACATAAGCTTCTACTCAAGATATACTCACTGTGCGTGCATGTTGACTATGGGTTTCATTCATGGTCTTTTTTGGCTTTTTGGGAGTTTGGGGGTAGGATTTTCAGGAAATCCTCTTTTGTCGAATGACTAAAGAAGGGGGGCAAGGTGGCAGTAGTAGTTAAAGACCATGGGCATGGATAGCAGCAACCACATTCCTAATTAGATTTATCAGTGAACCAGAAATCCTCTCTCCATCAAACATGGGGGGGAGGGGAATCTGACAGAAAGTGAGCTGAACACATGTCAGTAAAGGTCTTAACTATGAGACTCTAATCATCACTGTGCCTGGGCAGAGCCAAAGCCTCCCAACTCTTCAAAGACAATGGAGGAGGAGGCGCATACATCAGGATTTCAAGTCGTCTGCTGTGATGGATTTTAAGGCTCTACTGAAGGGGGATATCCTCTTCAGCGGAAATAGAGGCCAGCAGGTCATCCTTGTGGTCGACATGAAAAGAGGGAAGAAATGCTTTGTGTGTGTGTGTGTGCTTGGAAGTTTGTGTGTATGCATGTGTGTGTGTGTGTGTGTGTGTGTGTTTGTTAGCTTAGGAGCCCTAAAACCACACAGTTTCAGTCAAAGTTTTATAGGTTATGTTTTCCAAGACCTTTCATACAACTGACTTACTTTATGCTTATTAAAAGTAAATAACCAAAATTATGTGATAATATAAACTACTAGAAATGGCCAAGAAAAGAGGTGAATTATGTATTTTTTCCCAATTCACAAGGATTTAATGGTAATTCATAAAGGAAGTAAACACAATGACGCCAAGATCTTGGTACAATTATAGATTGTTCTTTTTTATGCTTAAAAAGTGTCAGTTTTTATCCATCTACAGGACGAAAAACCAAGTTATTCTATAAAGAGCTGTACACATCTTTAAGAAGAATTAAGGCCACATCCCTTTGTACAAGAACTAGGCAAAAACATTTTGTTGACTCTTTCTTTATCAGTTGCTCAATCACGCTGTAGTCAAGAAATACTTTTAAACAAAATTGGCTGTGAACAACAATGTGAAACAAGGCTTGGAATTTTGCTCCATACCAAAACTGAAACACATTGTCAGGACAAAAAGAGCTGAAAAAGAGCACTAAAAAGCCATACAGGCAGACAATGTGGTAGGACGTTACGCAGGAAAGGCCTGGCTGCCTTCTGAATCTGGACAGTTAGAAAAGCTAGGGCAGCAGTCCCTAGCAGCGTTACCAAACCACATACATGTGTGGGGACAAATGAGCAAATGTCTTCTGCCAGATTGTCCATCTGAAAGCCAAGAGGGAGCTGCTTGCACTGGAAGGCGATTGTATGACTAAGCCGAGTGGGCTTGATGAGTCGACGTAATGGCAGTGGAGCAGACCTGTGTGTGTCTGCACTGTTTGTTTGTGTACACTACTGTGGCACAATAGTGGTCAAGCCTCTCAATACAAGTGGTCATGGCGGTGTCTGGCCCAGAGTAGACGAGGTATGGGTCTGATGAGAGTCTAGCCCAGGGCTTGCCGAGGCAGACTGATCCAGACAGAGACCAGAGGACCTCCGAAAGGCACGTGCTCGGCCGACTCCTGGTCTCACCCACTCTTTTTCCTGGCGTCCTACCCCAGCTCCCACCGCAACACATGTTATAGGATATAAGTGAGTTCTTTTAATAAATTTGGGGGTATTTATTTTTTTCCTCTATTTTACAAACCACTGTTTCTCATTACCATAAACACAGAAATGTTTCTTTTTAGATGGGCAATACCAGCTTAGTGTGGTTTTGCTCTCGTCTGCATGAGATACTCTTATTTGCTGTTCATTTCATGTTCACAAAGATAATAGATTAACTTATTTTTATGTATGATGTGTTGATACGCTTTTTTTCTAGATGCCTTTTTCTTTAAATTTGGCTTCTGTGCCATCTCGCACCCCATATCAAGAAACATTTACCAAAGTATCATTATCTCCAATGATAAGCATGTTTCCTACACATTCACCTGTGTCAAATTGTTGAAGTCTGTTTGCTTTTAAATGAACATGCAAAGTGGTATTTCATGGAAGTCCAATAGATGGCAGACACATACAACACAACAGTGCACAGGCAGGCGACAGGCAGAGAGTTTTAACAGTGTATTTCCTCAGACAACTGTCACCACTTTACATTACAATGACAGAAACAGCCAACATAAGACCAGTTCTTTTTTTCTTTTTAACTTTTCTGTAAAAAAGAAAATCCCCTTGTAAATCTAGCCTTCCATCCAGAAGGACAAACTTTGCTATAAAATCTAAACTCACTGAAATTCATGCCCATCATTTTTGAATTTATTCCATTGAGTACCTTTACAACATTAAAACCCTCTAAGATTCAGATTTAAGTTTGACAAAGTGATGGATTGCATATGTTGAGGGTCTGATCTGAGTGTTACACAACAGTAGAAGGGGACCATCCCCTGAAATAGGATCATAAATGATTGGCTTTACAGGGCTATATTTCATTAGAAGTTCTATACAGTCTGTGTGATCCAGGAAGTCCTATTATTGCCTCCCCTTAAATCAATTAAATATTTTGAGGTTAAGGGTGAGAGACAGTCCACCAATTATACAGGGGCTCCACCTTGACCCAAAGAAAAACACAAAGCACACAAGTGTGCCCCTCCATAACTTACAGATTTTAAACGTAACCATTTACAACCGCTACTGAACCTGACCTGTTGCCAGAGTACACAGAGGATCAATCACATTTGGGAATATAGACCGAGACTGTACTCATGAAAATTCAGTGTGCAGTCTCTCTGTTGTTACAAGCAGCTCTGAAAACACTGTGACGTCTATAGTGCTTTAGTGTATACATATCATCGGGAAGGAAGGGAAACAATTCCAACCACATACAACAGCGGTGTGATGGCCACCAAAAATAGTCTGTGACCTTATAGTCATCTTTTCTGAAATGGAATGGGAGATTTTAACGTGGCATTTATTTGGTACAGTCTACTGTTACTGCATGTTGTTGCATTTTAAAAGACAAAAAGCACATTGTTTATAAAAAAAATATTCTTATTCTGTGAGCTGTGAGGTTTTTCCCAACTTTGTAAAAAAAAAGTAAAATGAATAAATACTAAACTGACTACAAAATCTGACCCACATTCTGTGTTCCACTTGCAGCCTGAAGGTGTGCAACTCTTTGTTGTTCATGGCTTTTTCATGTTGCTAGCAATGTCTCTCAAATTGTCATGAACTTTAATAAACTGATACAGCATTTCCTTCATGGCAATTGAAATCTAGTCATTGGTTTGTGATCTGTGGACATTTTTTAGCCTATAGCACTGCGCTGTACGGTAATGTCATAGCTTCAGATGAAGCTAGTAGCTTTTACATCTGTTAACTCTGCTGATAAGTGTTCTCATACGTTCTATAAGAAGCCAGGCAGAACGCTTTTAGAAATTATTGACGTGATGGCAAACTGTACTGTGGTCTCAAGTGTTTTGTAGCTTTCAAAACATCACTGGGAAGCCTTGATTTTCATGTCATCTGCCTTCTTCATTTGTTTTAACTCATCGTTAAACCGACACCCATTGAAACATGAGCTGTGCAGATATTACTTGTTGGTGCAACGAGTGTCACATACATCCAAACTGCTTAGCCTTTGTTGTTAGCATCCACTGTGCTATGTTAGCTTCACCTTGCAAAATGCACAGGCTCACCAGTGCACTGTTTAAACACTGACGTAGCGCACACACCTGTTTGCTGTTAAGAATAGCATAGAACTGGGTTGTATAGATCGGCAACATAGATTGTTCCATTGTCCCCGATACCTGACCCAACTTTTTGAATAAGATCAGACTGCCATCCCTAATGATAAGGCAACCATGCTATTTTTCAGTTTTTTGTAGATTAGGGTTTTGAAGGGATATGTTTCCCAAATCAAACACACATCATAAAGGAGCTGTCTTCACTTTGAAAAATTAGTCCAGTGGTGAGACCTGGACCTTGAGGACTTTAGCCATACACCCTGACAATGGCAAGTCTGTGAAAGGCTTCACCGACATAAGTGGCCTTCAGACCTTAAATGTTTGAGCTCTCATTGAAGGTGAAAATGAGCTGGGAGTTTGCTGTGTCTGCCAAAGTGTTGTTTTGTCTGTGGCTGAGTACACACACCCAACTGTGTCACCTCTCAGTGGAGAGCTTGTACCGTGTCAGATGTCTTTGGGTCCCTGAGCGGTGACCAGACAGAGAACAGATCAGCAGAAAGGAGATTTGCTCTCTAAACCCAGGGAGTTGTCAGTGGATTTTGGCACGTTTGTAACAAGGGAAACCATTACAACTGTATGTTTTGATATGAGGTGTCAAATATGTAATCATCAGGAACTCACTTTGCACTTGCCCTTTGAGTTTCACAGTTACAATCATCACTTTCAGTGGTCAGCATTACACCCTGTAATTCACCACTACATCACTCAACAGAATGTGTAATGAACCAAGCTTTAACTGCTTAGTTCCTATTAGCAGACATTGGATAACACCTTAAATATAAAAAATCTGGAAAAACTGGCTTTCGAATTACCACAAATAACACAAATGAATTAAACAGAACGAATCCTTCTGAGTTTGTTCTCTTCACTAGTAGAGGGGAATATGATCAATCATTTGACACTATAAGATACAATGAAACAAATAATTCCTTTTTCTGATCTTAATAAGAAAGGATTTTCTTTTGGATAGAAATTATATTTATGGGTTTGTAACTCAAAACTGATTTGTCAAGAGCACATCTGTATGTCATTGTTCCTAAACCACCGTCTCTGCATACACTCACATTTTAACAAAAAATATTCTGAGAATTATTTATCCAATTGATGGAGGAATTATCATGAAGAAGATTTAAAGCAACAAAGGGCACATTTGTAATTTGGTGACAGACACAATACATTTGCCTTCCTTCCCATTAATATAATTTTGTCTTTGTCTGATCCAAGCTTCATTTCACTTTTTGCGTTGTGCTATGAGATCATGACGTTTTCTAGGAATCACAATGAGAAGGTCATCTGTGATATTAATGAGTAGAAGGCTTATGAATCTAACACACTAGGATGGAGCTTTCTCTGTCAGACTAAGCAGAGCTTAACATTTCCAATTATAATTAATATCACATGTTGTCTTTCAATAGGGTGTTTTCAGCCTTTGTAACTTCACAGGGTTGGGGAAATCTATCATAATGTTCCTTCTATGAGTACTCTGTAATACACACAATTTAGGTTTAGTTAATGGTTACCAGCAACAGTATGGATGCATGTAGAGCAGGCTTGACAATATAAGCCACTTCATCGTCTCAGAAGTCACCCTTATTAACACACACATTTACTTTACAACACAGAACAAAATGCCAACTTAATGGACATATGGCCTACATTGTTGGTAGACCGCCGTGATGATGTCTTTTTCTCTTTCCTCTTATGTCTGGATGAATTAAATACATCAAGCCTTCCTGATTCTGACCTATTAGTATGGAGTTCAGAGAAACCAGACTGGTTGTTTGACACCATATCCGGAGTGTATGATAATATTATAAAAACTATGCATTACACAGCCTTTACTTGTTTTGTGGTAAGGACGCAGATGCTGCAGATAAGGCCAGGGTTAAAATGTAGTTAAGCCAGAGGAGATTCTGGAAGCCATTGAGTCATTGATCTCAGGGTTCTCCAATCTGTACTGAGCCCCGGGTTATTCTCTATACCCTTGCCCTCCTTCCTTTTTATATCCTTTGTTGTGGTCGCTGGGACAATCGGTTACAGCCCAGAGGAATGGAAACCACTCAGGCAGTCCCCTGCTACAGCAAACTATTAAACAGGGGATTCAGTTACTATGACCAGTCTGGGAGGGAAAACAGCTTTAAGGGGAGATTTAATTCCTCAGAATAGTAGGTTAAAATCCCAGGCAACAGAAAACGTTTCATATGTTAAACAAATCATCTACAGCATTTCAACTGGCAAAATTCTTCAAATTACAATAAAGAAAAAAATGATTATATGTTATGATTGCTCTGTAGCTCACTTCCAGAGTCTTTGCTGTGTTTATTTCAATGTAAATGTTGTGCTTTGACCAACTGTTCCCCCAATATCTATTCACATTTTGGATTTCAAGTCAGGGTTGAAATGGCTACATTCCCAAAGCTATCAAAGAACCAGCAGACGACAAACACAACAATGATGATGAAGTGGATAAACAATATTCCCCCCGGAAACCCAATACAACTTGTTCCTGTGAATTGGTCTGTCCGTGTGCCTTGCTAAGGCAACAATGGTGAGTTCTGTTTGAGTCTTGTGGGTTCCAACCCCAGACCCTGTCTCCCAGTTGGATCGGCACAAATGGAGGGCCGCGGTCACTGCGGATGCTTTGTTTTCCAAAGTCCTTTTTGACTGCTGTCCCGCCCGCGATGGGACCATCTGCCTTCTCAATTAAAAGACATGTTTGTGCTCCGCATTTGTTTGTACTCACAGATGATTTTTGTAATAAAAGTCAGACTTTCTGGTATTTCTTGGATTCCTGGGTGATGACATCGCGCTTTGCTTTTTTGGGCTTGTGGCTGTCTGCCGTGGAAAATGAAGCTTGCAGAAACTACTAGCTGTTTTCTGGTGTGTCTGTGGGATGAAATGAAGAATAGAATGAGTCTTGCTGATGTTCTCTCTGACAATTAAGAGCAGACCCAAGGGCTGAGGAACGCACAAGTCGAAAAGCAGCCTTTGCCTTCCCCCCAACACATGACTACAAGGACAATACTTCATTTTTATATTGAATTTGGATGGCACATAAATTGTCATTTACAAAGTAAGAGAAACAATACTTTCATGTTTGATTTCCCAAAATTGAGGAAATGTTGTGTTTTTTTAAATGTATATTGTGAATTTGGCATTGGCTTCTTTTTAAAATAACGTTGGACTGTCGTGGGAGCTCAATGGACCACATACAGCTCTTTGCCCAGAACTTGCACTGTCCAGTACACACTTTCTCAAATTGTGGGGAGAGGGTGGTACCGACAGTGACCACCATTAATCTAATTGATCAGCACTGTCCAACAGATGGAGCTGCCAGGAAGCCATAGATTGGAATGTGGAAAGACACAGAATACATTTGAGAGCAAATTTGACTTTGAGATGTTTCATTGATAATGGGTCAAGGACTAATGAGTGTGTATTACCGTAACGTATTACTATATTGTTTGTGATCTGAACAGACTGTCAGGTTTGGATGACCACTTGAGCAAAAGAGCTCATTGCCTTTCAGTCAAAGTCTATAATTAATATTGGCTTCTTTTTTAAATGGACTGTGTGTGTGGTACAGAGCGAGTAGGCCCAGTTGGAATGTACTGTGGATTCTGGGAAGCCATTACATTTGGTTTGCCTTTTGCTAAGCTGTTATGGAGGCATCTAGAGTTAAATCTTATATGCTGCAGGGTGTTGAAGCAGTAGTAGTTTTGCAAGGGTCTGTCAGCAAACCTCCCACCAACACAGTGGTAAGGGGCCTTACCCTTTAACAGTTTTAACATATGACTGTAGAGCTGTGGCTTTTGCTGGGTTTTCTCAAAACGAACAAGGGTGTAAAATCTCCCTCTGCAAATTGAGGCTCTGAGTCTTCTTTCCACCATCATGAATGAAGCATGGCACCATTTGGAACATCTTGAACCATAATGTGATTTCCTTTCCATTGTCGTTCATTTTCCCCCCTAAATTTCTAACCCACTCATTAAAGACAAGGTATTTTTTGTTAGTCGTTGGGAAATTTGTCCGCTGTCATTCATCAGCGTTGACTTTTCTGCCTAGAAGCTTTGCTTCAAGATCTTTTAACCTTTAGTCTTTTCTTTGCTATTCATGTAAATGATGTGATGCTTCATCCATCCATTTTTACTGCTTGTCCATGGCTGGGCTACATTGGCAGGCTAGGCAAGTTTACCAAGCTGATCCTATAAATGTTTTCTGGCTCCTCCTAGCTTATGAGCTTATGGTTGTAAGTAGAGCAGGAAAATGAATCGAAAATGAATCGAAACCATCATTCAGAACCTCTATCCGACGTAAAGTTGCCCTTGTAGGTTATTTCCGTTCCGTAAAATTCTGTTTAGTGCTGGGCGATATATCGTGAAGCTCGATTCGATCAATATTTAATTAATGCTTGATATGGAAAAGGGAAAATCAACTTCAAAGTTTTCTCGCGATATTTCGTTGCTCCGCAAGATTTCCACAGCAGCGCTTGTTGCGCGGAGACAAAAGGGCGGAGACTCCACTCCTGCCGCTGAGTAGCCTAGCTCTTGTAAGCGACCAACACGGAGGAGAAAGAGAAAGATGCGAGCGAGGCCGAATTACTTCCAGAAAAAGGCACATAACGCAGGGCTCGACATTATAACTGTCCCGCTGGCCCGGATGAATGATTGACAGAGTCCGTGCCAGCTGATTGCACGTTCAGCTGGCGGCTTCACTGCTGTCACTTCCGCTCGCTACACTCGAATTGTACACTCGCACACAAATTTTAGCACAGGTTTTCTCTACTAAAACACACGTTTGGTAAACGGTTTTAAAATCATCATATCCCGACAAAAGCCAAGCTTAAATCAGCATTCAAAGACAGCAGGACATGAAGAAAACAGAGCGGAAAAAACCTTCAGAAACAGTGGCAGACAGCTGGAGGAGCTGGAACATGTTAAAGTTAAAGACTAGATCATGGTAAAGATAAAAGTTATTCACAAAGCATCTTAGCTGTTAAGAGAGCTCCTAAAGTAAAGATCTAAGTATGAAGAGTTTCTCACAGTGAAGAAAGAAGGAGAGATTCCAGTTCTATCACAGCCTCATATTAATATCAGTCAGATTAAGTAGACTCTTACAGTTACCAGCATGTTGAACAAACATGAGCCCATAAATACAAGAAAAATACACAATATTTTTATAATTAGAGCTCAATTAATTAACTAAAAGTTGTAATTTACTTTTGCATCAGAATGGTTCAAGAGTAAATTGGTGACTGTTATTTTTTGAATCAAAAGTAATGTTCCTGGGCCAGTGATTACAATGGTCGGGCCAGTGATATTTTTTTTTTATACAGTGGAGTTTCAGTTTTATAGGCTACATTTATAAACTTAATAAGCGATAAATATGGAGTCATATCGAATATCGACATTAGGCAAAAAAATATTGTGATATCAAATTTAGGCCATATCGCCCAGCACTAATTCTGTTAATGCCACCAAAAAACAAGCTGTCTTGCGCTTTTTAGTTGACAAAAGGCTTAAAGGCAGGGTTGGTAATTTTCGAAAAACTAGCATGATTTTGAAAGTAGCATCCCCCCAAGAATTGGTGACAAGGGAACACCCTAGCAGCACCTAACGTAACATTTTACAGATAGAAATGCACTTTTCATATTGGTTATTTTAAATTATGAACTTTAAATTTTGTAAGTCTAATCAACTAATCACAAAATCGAGATGCTGACCCATTTTACCTGACATCAACCCATGACTTCCTTAAATTAGTTGTGCTAAACATCTTCAAACCAAGAAACACATTTCTCTCTAAACTGCAGTTACATGAATCTTAAGTGTCTTTTTAAAAATATAATTATCATATTGCATAACACCAATAACCATAAGCAAGTTTGGGTGAAATGCCATGAAAGGCTGTGAGCATTATTCTTGAGAAGGTCTGCACCATTGACAGGAATTCCACTTTCTGCTGTGAAACATGGCATACCTAATTGTACAGTGGTCACCCACTAGTTCTAAATAGGGTTCAAGACCACACAGTATGCCACTGTAGGAAAGACTAAAAGACACAGGAAGAAACTGAGCTTTCTTCACTGATTGTTTTACTTCAGGGAGATCCATCTGCGTAAAGTCTCAAAATACACAATTTTCCATTTGGTTTTATTTCTACACCTCTAGTTTGTGGTACACCTTTCTGTTTTCAGTATGAACCCATGTGACCTCTGTGTTTTCTGTGTATTAAAATATTCATCAAGCAATGCTTTTGTTGCAACAGCTGCAGTAATCCTCTTTAATGGTACTTTTGCACTTGCACAAAAGTCCTGAAAACTTCCTGAAATTTTCAGGGTGAGTTACATGTGTGAATGCAAACAGCATAAAATTTCACTCCAAGTTTGCACAGACCCTTTGTAAATTTTCAAGGTAATACATTTTACAAGTGAAGTTGGGTTGAACCCATGTGAAAATAGGCAGGACATATTCATGAAAATTCACTGCAAGTGAGCGTGAGAGGATGATGAGGTTTGCATCCTGGGAGGGGCACACAACCATTGAATGCACATGACTGGTGTGATCTCCGTGCAATTTATGAAGCTTCTTCATTATGTTTTCTGTTTGCCATTGTGTTCTTCTCCTCCCTCTTGTTGAATAGCATTGATATAAAGACAACAAATTTCATCATAGCGTGGAAACAGTTCTGCATTGTTCCTTTTAATGTCATACCTTGCCTCTAGAGTAAGTAGACTCCAGTAGACTCTTTCACATTGTATGGGAGGACCCAGGGCTGCAAATGACAGAAGTCAAAGTTTCAAGACTTGGACAAGTGATGAGGAGGTGAGATTTATGAGGTGATGAGTTGTGTGCTTAGTCTCGAGGCAAGGGCCCCTATGTACTCCCCCAAAAAACCCTCAACAAAAAGGAAAAACTATTGGTATCTTAAGTAGTTTGTGGATTTTACTGCATCACGGGCCAGCCCAAGTTTAGATCCCCCCTCCTGCTAATGACACATTCAAATTAGCTGTGGTTAGGGTTTTTTTCAAATACGCAGCTAGATTCACACAAATTCTTCTCCCCACCTCACCTCTCTCTGGTCTGGCCTAAGAAAACCACATGCCGGGGTCACTGTGCTTTCCTCAAGCCAAACCAGACCCATAATTTTGCTTTTGTTTCAGATGTAGCCTCAGAGCCTGAAATATAAAGTCCCAGGCCAGCCTGGGAAGGTCAATGTGTAGAAGGGAAGACAGAGATGGAGAGAATGGGAACAATTGAAAGAAATTAAGAATGAAAGAAAGAAGAATCAGAGGGTAGAGAGAGAGAGAGAGAGAGAGAAAAAGAACTCGGGTGTGCTCGTGAGAGTGTGGTGGTTTCCAAACTGTTGAGGAAGTCTTTATTATACAGCACATGTGTGGACAGGAAGAGCTGTGTAACAAGGAGCAGATCTGGCCAAACCACTGGCCATTACTGACCAATGTTGACCATTACACCCAATGAGCTTTAACTACTTCGGATCTGTGCTATCTTGAGGTTAACGGAGTACATTCACACTTAAGTGCAACCTATTGATGTGACGTAAAAAGCAACCACTGATTTTTAATATAGCTTAAAAAATGTAATATCTACTCCAGTTTGACCTTATAAAAAGAAGTGACTCAATGTTTTCCATTTTGAACTATACTGTTTATGTAGACTTAAAAGATTTTCTATCTCATTTTATTCCAGTGTATGTTAAGCAAATGTTACACTCTAGAGGTAAAGACATTTTTTTTTTGAAATGGCCGGCGATTTCCTTGCAAATAAAGTTTAACCATGATCCTCATAAATTGGCTGATATCCTAAGGTTGTCCAACAAAAAATACTGTAAATTCTGTGTAATACTTTTAAAGCCAAAAGGCACTCAAACTGAGGCACTATATCCACAGTCCTTCTACCTTATTTATACACAGCTGACATTTAGGTGGGCCAAACCAGAGCTCCAGTCATGATGAAACAAGTTTTCTGCCAATCACCACCTTGTTTTAAAATCAAAAAGGTCAAAATACACACACCATAAGGCTTCCATTGTAACAAATGGAGAGGAGTGGAGGTGGTGTGGTGTAGGGGGTGATGGACTGAAACCCAAAAACCTCAACCTCCTTTTAAGAAAAACAAACAAGTTTTATTTGAGAGCCAGCTAGTGTATTATACTCCCCTGACCTCAGGAAGCTTTCCCTTTCAGTCCAGCTCTGGACACATTGTTCCACCATGAGGGGACCAACAAGGTCTATGACACATGTGATGGGCAAACTGTAGTGTGACCCAGCCACAAATGCAGCAACATTTGGCCTCTGGAGCCTTGTTTCATGGGAAGCCGAGGCTCTAACCACTGATGGACAATAACATGGTTTCCTTGGCGGCCATTTGTGCTTTGTGTATAATGTGACCTATTGCTTGGCTTAGCATGACCTATTGTTAAACTATCCAGTCATTTAACGTCATGGGGAGATGTTGAGTGATAATGGGAAGTATAGGGACGACATTCGGAAGTATTTCTGGATAATGAAATACTGTAGGAAAAATGCAGGTAAACACATGGAATTTAAATGAGAACCACGCCTAGAGTTGACATCATAAGGCCCCATGTCCACCTAGCCTTTTTTGGCTGCGCACTCGGGAGTGCTTGCATGAAGCATTCATGGGCTGACAAGAGAAGCGCTACATGTCCGTCCTCTCTCTATGACAACAGTCTGTTGACAACGGCGGCTGTATGACAGACACTGCTCTGTTAATTTCTTTCCTGTACGTAATTTATTTTAGATTTTTTACTTACAGATTAGACACGGAGCAGAGAGGATGTGGGTACAAGACATGATCCATAGGCAGCAAAACTAAGGGAATATCATACATTTGGAAAAGAGCGTTGTTGATGTCAAAAGTGCCTTTCTGAAAAGTTGAAAGACTTTCAACTTGTGCGCTTGGAACAGCCACACAAATAAGGTGGAGCACTCGGAAAAGATGCTGGGCGCAGCACTTTTTCTCCAAGCGCCTGCCTGCTGCTGCGAATGCTCTCTCGTCATTGAAAACAATTGAAGACCACCTGTTGGTCTTGTCTTATCATGTTTTATTGAGACCTGTACTAAAGAAATACAGTGAAATGACTATTACAGACCTGAAAGAGGAGATTTGTTAATTAACTGTACCTAACTAAACTAACTGTATTGCACTTCAATAATTTTTATGTTCTTTTGCTCCATGCCTTTTACTTTTTTTCACTGCCCACAATATTGAGCATGAAACAGAGAAATGCTGGAATCTGGCTCCTCAGGCCATGTGTTATGTCCAAGGTCAGAGAAAACTGCAATTCTCACACAATATTGTAATATAATGTACATGCACTCACTGCATTGCAAAGTAAACAACCCTAACTGCAGCCCTTGGGCAACAATTTAACCAAGTGTATTGCTGCCTCTGTTTTCAATTGTTTATTTCTAAGGAAAAGGTTTGCTCTACGTAATTGTATCTGACAAGGTGCCCTGTGACAAGAAACCACACAAAGACATTATATGCTCATAGTTTGGAAAGAAATGTACACTTGTCAGCTTTATGATTTATTTTGCCTGGGTTTAGTAAACAAGACGAGACAGACGATTCCTTCCTCTGAGAAACCAAGCATATCAGACTGGATTCCATTCCTCTCCAATTTCATTTCATATTTTCTACAGCCCACTTGAACTATTGTTTTTATGGCAGTGTAAATAGACGTTTGCACTGGGCAAGTCATCAGGAATGCTGATGATGTGTTAGCCGACACTATGCTGACCACAGGAAGCTAAAGCATCATTTATTGTAAACTGGTGGCCCCTGTGATATGTGGGTGGTGTTTATTGTCAACCAATCAACTGCATGGGCAACCATTGAATGACAGGTTTAGATGTATCATTTTCAACATGAATTGAATGAGATTACCAGTTTGGAATTGCAAATATGAACAGTACCTTGTTAAAAGCAGCACCAATTGTCCAAAAACTTTTATTTACAATGTAGAATGTATTGATGTTTGGTTACAATTACATGTATACTTTTTTAGAATAACATTAATACTTAGTTCATATTGTGTAAGAACACTATTCAGTGTTCAGAGTACTGTACAATCCAAATTCATTTAACACTAGCTATTTTTACATGGACCGAAATAATCGAAATAAAGCCTGATCAGAAAAAAAATGCTTCATTCTAACCACCTCAATTGGAAGGGACTAATCTGATCCAGATAATTCGGAAAGACTCCCTGCTTGGGGTAAAACTGTTCTCACAGAGTATCTCTGCCTTTCTCTTCAACTGCGTATATCTGAAGGTCTCCTCCTGCAGACCAGCACTGTCACCGTTTATCAATTGCAGGGCAATTCTCTGCAATAGAAGAAGACAAAAGTAAGAAAATGGTACAATTAAAAACAGACATCTAAAGCCACAGACTTGAAAGAGGGGAAGAATGAAATCTGTTGCACAGCGAGGGGGAATGGAGGATCAACATCTTGGTGTTTGTTTACATCACAGATGGAGTAAGCTTGCATAGCGACTCTGGCATGCTTACCAAAAACTAGACCATAATTTAACACACAGCAGGGCTTAAGTTCTGCTTGAAATGGATCTCACCCGGAGAAAACGCACACCCATTAACAGAAAAAGGAACCTAGCGTACATCAATAGAGATCCATTTCTTGGGCCGTTTGTCTGAGGACATGATGCCTATAAACAGTTATCAAAGATAGTTTTGTTAGTCTAGATATCGGATCCCATCGTGAAGCAGTTTTTCTGAAGTCACTCTTCCAAAAATGGACAGTGGAATCGGAACTGGGCCAATTGACAACTATGCTATAGCACCTTTGGTCTATTCAGACCTCAGACCCATACATTAGCCTCACTGTACACTCTCTCGTTCTTTCTCAGCATTAATGGGAGGACCAGCTGGTTTTCATCACCACTGACAACGGGTCGAACACTGTGAAGGCCACCGCACTGAACTGCAAGGTCAGACTGCAGTGTTTTGGCCGTAGGCTGAATCTTGCAATTGGTAAGCATGAATTAATGATCTTGCTTGTTATTTTTTTAATTTGATTTGTATCAAACCATGAATTCATTCGGGCTGTAACATCATATTAAGTTATTTTATGATGGAAAGCATGTTGTAGCTTTTATGCAACTGTCTGAATATAACTGATGTGGAGCTGTAACGTAAAAAACACAATGCGATCATGATGAAATGAGAATAATAATCTTAGCATTTCCCCACTATTTGGTTATCTCTAAAACAAGATTTTAAGCTAATTCTGAAATATTTAGAATGTGCAACCTTACTGTCAAATTGACAATTGAGTAATCTAATTTAATGGCTCTCAGTTTGGGTTAGGGTTAGGAAACAATTGTACATGACGCTGCTTTCTTGCATTTTTCCGTGCGTCCACAGAGGGGCGCCAAGGTCTCAGGGGAAGCCTGAAAACCCTTGTCTTGTGGTTTGGTTTATTGAAATTGTGCCTAAAGATAATCTAACAAATGTCATATTGGTAGTCTTTCTAGAAGTGTCATGAGTTACTTTATTTTTTGATCCAGTTTACTATGTCCTTAGATTATTACCTTGTAATATTTATTAAATTATAAAGCATCAGGATTATCACTTATTGTCATAACAAAATTGCTATAATGCAGTTAATTACAACTCCTTGTCTTTTATACAGAAAATGCTGTTAAAGAAGTCATTGCACATGCTGCTGGAGTTTGCAAAAAGTTGGTTGGACTTATCTCGCAGAGCAGGGAGACGGCACTAAAACTAGCACAAATGGTGCACAGCCTTCCAGAGCACTCATCCATTACAGATTGCCCAACCAGGTGAGGTTTGAGGCAAAAGATGACCTGGATATGCTGGAGTCTGTAAATCTGACATTACATCCTTTGCAAGAATTAACTGATGCTCTTTCTGGGAAAATCTATTTGAGTATTTCCTATTTGATACCAGTCCTTCATCTCTTGAAGACATCGCTTGTTGCTAAATAGGAAGATTACAGTATTTGAAATAACCACAAGACACTTGTGCCACAAAGAAGGGATAAGTGCTCAGTGAAGATACCCCTCATCCCGATTATGCCCTTATGTCCTACTGATAAGTTACATAACCTACCCTATGGCCCTTAGTTGCCAATGCAACTAAAACAGCATTGCCACCTTCAGCAGATCGAGGCTTTGTTTATGCTAGCTAGCAAGGTAGTGCGACGCCAATACTAGATGCCCTACCTACCCTTCTATTGGTCCCCACAATTCAACCATGTAGACTGTTGGGCAACAAGAACCAGGACATCACAGGGGTTGAACTTGTTATATCATAACTAGTTGACCAGACCACATGACCATCCCAGCCCAAACAGCATTGCCATCTTAAACAGACCAAGGCTCCGTATATGCAAACTCCAGGTAGTGACAACGCATCAAAGTATGATGGACCAGCAACACAAGAACTTCTGGACACTGAATCCTTCATGGATCCAGTGGTTCCCAGTCGGCTACAACAGAAGGGAAAAATCCCGGATAGACCAGGGTTTATTTATCGCATTAATGTCATCATTGCAATGTTGAACACTGTTATTGCACATTGCATATTTTCCTCATACAGTATCGTGCAGGCCTATTCAACAGTTTCTATAGCTGTGACTGACGAACGGTGCATAAAGTGTCTGCACGCGACCACTACGATCTCCCTGCAAGTAAACGGCTGCGTTATGTTTTCTGTTTGTCAGTATGTTGTTCTCCGCTCTTTTGTTGATATTGTCATTCCATTAAAGGCAAATATTGTCATTATAGCATTGTGTCTCTGTTGCTTCATCCGCTACTTCTGCATTGTTTTTTTTTACGTCACGTCTTACCTCAGGAGACCCCCCCCTCCCTCTGACAGGGATAGTCTCCCGCTGTGAGGTGCATATGTGAACAGCCAGGTCGGAAGAATCTCCGGTACTTTTTTTCCGGAGATATTTTCCGTTGTGAATATGTGAAAATGGCTTTAGAGTTTTGTGTTCTATCGAATTTAATTGAACAGTTCACATTTATTTTTTTACAACAATACAGGCTTAAAATTGAGAATTGTACTTTTTTCAGTTGTACAATTATTAAAATTCTTAATTTCTTAATAAATCCAAAATTATTCAGGGCCTAGTTTGGTTTCCATCTGACTCACTTAAATTACCACCTGTGGTTCCAGAGGACTCACCACATTGAAAACCTATAAACATCATTAAATTAAGGGATAATTATATGTTAGTCTTGTAATTTACCATGTTTCAACAGCAAACATCTGTGGATTCTATAAAGTTACTATTTTGGTTCTTGCAAGTTCACATAACTTTAAAATCATACTACTACAAACAAGTAAGTGTTGCAGGAAGTTATTATGGTTTGAATATAGTCAGTAAACGCTTCCCATTACCAGACATTCATTGGACATGTGTACCAACCAAGGCTATGGCCCTTTTCTCACTCTATAAATTTTGCTTACACAGCTGACTTAAGCCACAATGAGAGAGGCCAAGACAATATAGTTAACCTGGATCATGTGCAGCACTGGGATTAACCCCTCTTCCTCCCACTGCTTCCTCCAGCACCCTGGCCTTGACTGCCCTCTTCAAGCTCCCATTAACCTGCGCCTGAGACCCTAAGTGGAGCTAAGCCCAGGAATGTACAAATTGTAAAAATACTATAGAGGCTTAAGAACTTTTTAAATGCTTTTTTAGCCCATGTGTCATGTTTTTTGTGTCTTAAAGAAATAAGTCTCTCCACTGTAGATGGAAGTTTCACATTTCTGTGAATGCACTAATATGATTTTATACTTCAACTTTTTCCTTACTTTCCATGGTTTCAATTTGGCTGTAAACCTATAGTCCAAAATCAGGGGGTTGTAAGTGTAGAGGGTTTAACACTGAGCTCTTATGGTGTACCTGAAGGACAACCACAGTGTAAATCTTCTCCCCGAGGAAGGAGATTCAGGATGTGGCTTTGAAGAAAAGCAGAACTTAGTGCGTGTGTGTGGTGTGTGTGTGAGAGAGGTGTATGAAGGAGAGAGGAACAGCTTTGCGCTCAACACGCATGCATGCATTTGTGTTGGTTGTGAGTGTGTGTCTGTGTGGTCCTCTTAGTGAGGTGGAAAATTATTTTTAAGTTTCGGTTAAATATTTGCTTTTCCTTCAGTGGCGTTTTTAGAATTAAGGCAGCAGCTGACACTGGGTAGACGTGACTTTGGATTTGAATGTGGGATCTTGTGAATGACCTGAAGGATTGAACAAAAGGAAAGGAGACACTGAGGCTTATTTACTACATGAGAGGAGAACATTTTTGCAAGCAATTAAAGTCCTGTTTATTTTCATCCCAGCAGTGTTTGAACCTTTCTCCATCGAGGATTTACATTGTGAAAATACACAGACACAACTGCAGACATCACAAATGAGTAACTTGGCATCGATGACACGATGGCAAAACCCAAACAAAAACCCAGGTCTGTTTAATCAACCTGACCCAAAACTTTGTGTTGTGGGCAGCTCTGTTTAGCTAAGTTCCACTGCAATACAGCAATTGATGCCATCTTCCTAAATTGTAAAGAGAGTGTTCTCGAAGCTAGGCCTGCAGAAATCCATTTCTGATGATTCAATATTGCAGTGTTACAATTCTCTACCAGTCTCACACTTTCTTCATGAACCATTAAAGCCGTCAGAAGATTCTAAGAAGCCTTTGACTGATATATTATAGGGTCTCATATACATAATAGCATCTGAGAAGTTTATGAAACTTGTTTCAATCTAAATTTGTGCTATTGTCATATACATTTTATAATTTTTTCCTGATAGTGGATTTTGAATTGGGCATAAATCGAGCATTGTCTCTGTGTTGTTATTGGGCAAGTATTTACAGTAATAACTGATGGATGTGCTGTTGAGAGTGATGACCCTGATTGTCTTTCTTAGGCTAATGAGTCCAATGCAGCATTTGATGATCTATTATTGCACGTGGCTGTTGAGTTTAAGCAGCTGAAGTTAAGGGCAGTTTAGCACTAGATAACACCTCATAACTGTATTATGGCATTGCATACATGGCTTTGAGCACAAAAGGGGTCATGTAAGGTGACATTGCACGTAAATCTAACTGCTAACAATGACGGTGCATTCTGTAACTAATCACTCACCACAGACCTGTTGAAAAGATCATTTAGAGAGATTCTGCTTCCTCCAATAAAACTGATTATGAGAACTGTACATAAACATACTGTTTATTGCTCAATACACTGATTGTTTCATACGCTCTTGCTGTGCAGATGAGTAAGGCAGATGTTGATCAAAATATTTTGGGACATGCCTCCATAGACTTCAGAATTTTTAAGAACAAAAAGCAGTGTTTTGTGGCTTTTCTAATAGTTATGGATGTTTATTTGCACTTAAATTTCTGTGGATGGTGAATAATAGACTGATATGCATTTTTCCCCATTTCAAACTAAATTTCTAAAGGCTTCAAGTGAAAAAAAATGGGAACATTTCTGAAAATTAATAACACATACAAGTACTCTACACCACACATAAGTTATGTCCACCAAAAAAAAAAATATTCTTTTTTTCTGAATGTTTGTAAAGACGCAAAAAATGTATTGAATGACTTGGTAAATACAGCCAACCACAGCAACATGAGGCTTATGATTGCAGCTGTGTCGCAAGGCAACCCCCCAAAACCAGCCACAGCATGAATTCCTGCATGCGCCTGAACCAAAACAGAACCATCAATAAAATTAGTGTTGATCATGTAAGCAGCAGTGTGCAACATTTGGATGAAATGCTGTGCACTGATCAAGACAAGCATAACATTATTCATGAAGAGTCAGAGGAGAAATCCAGGGTGAAGTCTAAATGGAAACCAGGACAAACTGAATCGTACAACAATATTCTCTTTATTACTGCTCCCTTTGGTGTCACTGTTGATAAGTGTTTTTTTTTTATAAATACAAGAGCTCTTGTTCATACTTGTTACACTGACACCATCAAACATTCACTGTCTTTTAAACAGTGTTTGTAAGGTGTGTGAAGGTGAAAAAGCAGGTAGTTTTAGAATTTTTCTTTAAAGTTGTGTATTTTTTTATTATTTACATAAAACTGGCTTTTTATGTTGTGTTTGCAACTTCTAAGAGAATATGTGAAAAAACACCACATTATCTACAAGTCAAACGTACTAACTCATCCAATGCATCCCTCCCCTCTCTCTAACTGTAAGCTTTTCAGTTGTTTTTTTACTCTGTTGAATGACGTGTTCTATATGACTATCAATAAAATATGAGGAGCTAAAGTGTTAAAAAATGATCTGTTATCAAGAGGAGTGGGGAAGTCATTATGACCATGAAAACAGTAATTTGACAAAAATAGAATAAAATAAACTCATTCCCATTTACTTGCTTTGCCACTTGATGTTTAATGATCCTGTGATGACAACTGAGCTGTTACAAATTTGCTTCTTCTGAGAAACATCAAAATGTGTTTTTTTTTTTTTTTTTTCGTTTTGTTTTGTCTAAATCCTGAAGTGGCTGGGGCTGGTAATGAGTTCCCATATTTCCAAAGAATGAAAGAGCCATGCAATGTCTCAAATTTGACATCATTTAGAATGGAGGAGGATGTCCACATGTTGCCAAGGACAACAAAAGAGATCCCATAAACATGGAAGATATCTGTCAAGTGTCCACAAGCTAAATGAAGATACCTAGCGCTGGGAACATCTGACTCAGCAGTGGGTATCTTCATAGGCTACAGTGAACTGAACAATGTGCAATATGTCTAAAAATGGTTCCTTAGGTTTTTGGCTGGCTCCATTACGTAAAAACTGTCCTCAAAGCCGTCAGTGGGCTGACTATTCGGCTTCGGCTCTGACGCATGTCTGATGGCAGCGGTTCATAAAAACTGTTTGATCTCATCCAGTTTACTCAGTGGCCAAAATCTGCTTTACAGAGCAGTGTGCAAATATGTATTTGTCCATTGATTCAAACAGAACAGTGGCGCCAGTGCTCTTTGATAAACAAACAGGATTGATCATATGGGATTATCAAACTGCAGCTTGTTCTGAATAGAAAGACTAAAAAGCTAATGCTAACTACAGCAAGTCTTACAGATTATTTGAACATAACCATTTGCTCCTTTTTCTCCTCCGCCTAAGCTCTTTTTTATGATCAGTTTGATTTAGACATATGTTGACTAATATCATTAAAACAATTACTTCACAGGAAGACAGTCATTCATTTGTTGTTGCTAGAAAGAATCTTCACGTGTCTTCAGCTAGCCAGCAAGCTTTTTATTTTCAACTGGAAATCTAAAGAAAACTTTGGGCCCAGGATGTTATAGCATCATGATAAGTAAAGTCAAGTCTCAAACCCTTCACACATTGCGATTCTTCCACAGCGTTGTAACCGAGTTCCATCGTTATTACCCCTCAGGCTTACATATTGCATCCACAATGGCATAACATTGGTGTCCCTGTTTTGCAGAAACTCAAGAGACATAACATGTAAACACTCATCCGGAGCTTCACTTACACATACTCAAAAACACTTTTCACACATACGGAAATCTCCTGAAAAACTCCGGAGATTTGGCTACCCGGAGGTTCTTTAGGCCATGTGTGAACGCAAACAGCCGCATTTTTCGCGCAGACTTTACCCGGAGTTTATCCGGCCAGACCCCTAGTATTTTATCCGCAGAATATCCAAGTGAGCTGATGTCTGAACGCGACCAAAAATACTCTGGAGATTTCAATTCGAGCCAATGCAAAGAGAATGATGTTTATATAGTGACCGGCTAAAGTGTCTGCATGTGACCACTACGATCTCTGTGCATGTAATTAAACGGCTGCATTATGTTTTCTGTTCGTCAGTATGTTGTTCTCCTCTCTTTTGTGGATGTTGTCATTCCATTGGATTACACATAGCATTGATATAAAGGCAGATATTCTCATTATAACGTCGTGTAGCGGACTCTGTTGCTTCGGCCGCTACTTCCGCGTTGTTTATTTACGTCACGTCTTACGTCGGGAAATCCCCCTCCCCCCCTCCCCTCTGACAGGGAAAGTCCCCCGCTGTGAGGAGCATATGTGAACGGCTAGTTCGGGAGAATCTCCGGAGAAGTCCTCCTGTAAATATCTAGATATTATCCGGAGTGCATATGTGAAAACGGCTAAAGACTCACTGTTCCACCCTGCTGGCTCTGCCTTCTTCTTTCCAGTGTTACGTCTCTGTTACCACCTCCAATGGCGGACAAGGGCAGAACGATTTCTTCCCCTTTTAACACCTCTGTGCTTTAGACGTTGCTGTCCTAAGATTTTGATCATTCATGTAGTTACCCTTTTGTTCTTTGTGACTAAATGTACACAGCGTTTCCCTTAATTTGGAATGACACTGATTATTTCCAATGCTGTGGGAATGCTTGGGTGGATGTAACCTAAATCTACGACCAACATAATTTTTTGCAGCACAATGGAAGTTAGAAGTTACATGAGCCAGCTAGAGCCCAGTCAATGAATGAAGACTTAAAACCATCATGTAATGGCAATATAGGCAAGTGCACCTGTCTTTGAATGTATCATGTTATGTCCAAAACACACCTATGCACAATCAAGCACCTTAATCAAACCTCAGTGTGCCCTGTTCTTCAGTTGGCGTCCATATTGTGAGCCACTAAACTAGCCAAAGGTGGTTGGAAATATCTACATACACTTTGCTTATTAGAACATGCTCTTTTGATGGTTTTAATAGGCCTCCTGATGATTTAGAAACCAACTGAGACCCCTCTGGAAAGTAATGCTTTCCAGCTACCCTTCAGCAGCTTGAGCACCCTTCCTTCAGCTCTCTCTGAAATCCCCGCCTGCATAAAGAGGTACCAACATCTTCTCTGCCTACCTCATGCCAAAGACTCCCTGGCTCCTCATTCCAGAGCATCTTTCATCACTGACTCTCTTATCCTCATCTATACTCTGCCAGAAAAGCACCTGAGGGCACGCACTCCTCTGCAGGTATTTCTGCTGAAAGCTATAATAAATCATTTGCCTTTTGTGTCTAGGCTTTCTGCCTATTTCGCTAATGTGTTTTCTCTCCTCCATCCTGGTTTCGGAGTTGAAAGAGGCTTACTTTAAATAGTTGCAGGAGTGTGCTGAGACATATTCACTGCCTGCAAGTGATTCTTTCTTCATGTCATCACTCCAATGCCCCATTTCCCCAGGTTGAATAGCACAGGAAGCGTAGTGCTGGAGACACAGTGTGACAAGTAACAGGTAAAGAAGAGAAGGAGAAACGAGTAGGGTTTTGTTGAAATTTTGTGAAAGAATATTTGATACATAGTTCTGGACTGAAGTTTGTTGCTGTCCACAAGTGTTTTGACCAAAGCTCTACATCAAATGCCAGTGACTTTGGTTGTGGTTAAGTGACCCTGCATGGAAGAAAGCATAGTGTTTATTTAAGGGGAGAATTTCATATTTTGACCAAATCGACTCTGTATAGAGAACAGCTCAGCAGGCCGTGTAAATATCACAAAAGGTTTAATGAAACCATGAAGGATGACAGTTTCCAAAGTACATATTATCAATGGAGAGGTCACAGCGGGAAAGCAGCCCGCCATCCATCTGCTCTGCTTTTGGTGGCCAGAAAGTCATGAGCGATCATTGGAATGTTCTGGTTAGAGCTTCACTTTCGAGCCCAAGCCTTCCTGAAAACCCCTTCCTCTCTGTGTCATCCCCCCATGCTCACACTGACACACACACACACACACACACACACACACACACTCACACACGGTTACACGTGAACACACAAACACACCCTGCCATCTATTTCAGTGGCTTGGAGCTCTTGCAAAGTTAAAAAACCTAAACCTAAATCCGCCTCCTGCATTCTGGGTTGGTGGGAGCGGACTTCCTGAAAACAATGGAATAGACTTAATCTGCGGATTTGCCTGTGGATTTGATAAAGGCCAATGTTCTAAGCCAAAGTTTCTCTGACCTCTTGTTAAAAATGTCTCATCTCACCCTGCCCATCCCTCCCACCCCTGTTCTTTTAGTGAATAGGGAGAGTGGATTACCAGAGGTGCTGTGTCTCTAATTAAACTCTCCTCTCTGGGTCATCACTTTATACTTATGTCCCTCCATCGTCTGCCTCACATGCACCCAGACAATCCTCGCATTCTCTCTTTCTTTTTGGCATTTTTTTGTAACCCACGGTAGTCATAATGAAAAGACTCATGCTGGTGACTCCCAACCGGAGTGAGGCGCAGCAGTTTTCAGGGCCACAAGTCAAAGGCCAATCCCCAGAGGTCAGGCAGAGGTTAATAAGGTGTTTTGTCACTTTAAAGCAATGTCTAATCTCCCTGAGACTAGAAAGGATGCATCTTTCCTTTTCACAAGTATCCGCCAATCCCCTTTCAACCTTCTTCTAAACTCTTCTTTCAAGTCCACTCCTCTTTGTAGTCCACCCTTTGTAGTCCATTTCAGCATTGAAAAACGTATCCAGGATTAATTTATGGCAACATTTCCTGGATCCCTCCTTTCTATCTGCTCATCATCTTTAATGGAAAGCAGTTCTACGCCTGCTTGTTTGGATGGCTAACCAATTGATTCCTGTGAAACAATTAAAATTCCAGCCTTTGGCCCTCGCTCTCTGAGCTGTCTTGAAGCATGAAGCTTAGTCAGGCACAGAGGCAACATTGCTGACAGGAGCCCACTTGATGAGGGTATTACTTTAATAGAAAAGAGTTGCCTATTCATTCTGTGTATGTGGCCATCACTGAGACACAAAGCACAAATAATGACAGGAACTGAGAGCTGGCAGAGTGCCAAGGTCTGCTAGAAATGCTGCCCACTTGCCAATTTACAGAGCCAGTGACTTGATCAGACAGCTGCAGACAATAATGAGGAAAATTAGCCTTCTTTAGGGTCTTTACTGAGCTCACAAACTCCACATCTATGTATCTACTGTCAATCATTGGCACATCATTTATAGGACTATAATATGGACAATGTGTGTCCATCTCCTTTCATTGTACAAAAGTTGAACCAAAACATCCATGCAATGTGTGCTGACACGACCTGCTTCTGATGTAATTTTGAGTCAAGATATGCACAGAAGGGAGCTAGCTAGTGACATGGAATTGTGCATTGACATTTAAATTAAAACATCAACAACCCTGAGGTTGTTACAGTATACAGCTTAGCAGGTTTTTTTCTTTTATATATGTTTTTTTGTTGTTGGGGAGGGTACCTTTATTGGATAGGACAGCTAAAGAGAGAGGAAATGCTGGGGGGAGAGAGTGGGGGATGATGTTTTGAAAAATGCCGAGGTCAGATTTGAACCCACAGACGCTGCTACAGGACTATATCCTCTGTACATGAACCCCACATATAATATAACCGCTAAGGTATCCAGCATTTCAAACAAAAATTCATGGTGAAGGAAAGTTCAAGGACTGTATTTTTATTCAAACAAAACTGTAGGCAATCTGTACAGTCAAGTTTTTTGACTACACTTTCTTGTTCCTGTCATGATGGGAAGAGTTGTGTCTTGGCACGGTGCGATTGCTCATGAACACAAGTACGAGGACGCAAAACGGAAATGACTCATAATTTATCCCCACCTTGCATATTTGAAAAATCCAGGATTGCAACAGGGCCGTATGTGAACGAAATTACCCAAAATAATCCACAATGTCAGTAAAGTTGCAGGCATGTTCTATCTGTTGTTCTCACTTGTTAGACTAGGAAAGAGTAAATTAACCCTGCCGCAATCAAAGCAGAAAGTTTAAGTTGGAGTGTTTTCTTTCATGTTAGTGAATAAGTGAATAAGTTCATGTCGTGAATCGATCAATGTAAAAATGACAACTGAGCTTTGTGTTGGTTTTTATCGTCTCTCTTGCATTACACTTTCGTGATGATAGGACCTTGGAGCGCACAAAAAAAGTGTATATGAATTTAGACTTTGTTTTGCAAACTGCAATATATTCTATATCCTCACTAAAGGTGCGCTCCAGCAGGACTATACGTATATGATGATATACAGAGGGCCCAGTTGGACCTGGAGCAGTGTGCATGTAGTCCAGTGGTGATGCAGGGAGGGGGAAATCCTGCTTCAACACAGTACAGCTGGGCAACTTGGCCCAGTGTGAGTGCGTCCTTAGACATAAATCAGCATGCTAACAACTATCACAACACAAATCTGGTGTTTGACAAAAATGTATTTGACTGTATTTGGGTTTCATAGTGTGACTCATCTGTTAACGTGGAGGAGGTGGGATTTATGACATAATGCAGCCAATCAGCAATAGGAGCTCTAAGTCTTCTGGATTTACTCCCAGGGGTCTGTTGTCCTGTCCATCTTAACAGTCTGAGGGCTGTATGATTCAATATTTGGTTATATCGTTCCGAAACAATGATATTTTAGTTCCGAAGCAATATTCTTAAGGCTGTTTTAACAATCTTTCCCAGAGTGCTTCTGTGCTGAGGACAGATTGGAGCTTTAACTACAGAATGCATTTGGCATTCTTACGCCCATGTTTCCTGTTTACCATATTATTTTCTCATGTGGTGCTCACTTCCTTATGGGTGGGCGGGGTTGTCTTTGGATGCAATTTTTGTAGTAGTTGTGGGTGTGTGCGCTTGCTAGAAAGCATCATTTTAAGAAATCAACCCAAAAGATATTCTATTCTTCTTTTAATTTAACATTCCACAAGAATTGCTCTCAGAAACTTATCAGTGCAGCACATGGTGGAGTGAAATAAGCTGGTGAAATATTCTTGGCTTCACAGGAAACCCACAACATTAGGTCAAGGCCATGTGGTGTGTTGTGCCAATGATGGTTGAGAATGTGACATATTGAGGACAAACAGGCTTTTCCACAAACAAAAATATAGGGAAAGCCCACATTCGTGTTTTCCGCTTGTTTGTGAAAGAACCACACTGTTATTGTTTTCCTGTCAATTTGAATTACGGTAGTGTGAGAGGACTTTTTGGCCTCCTCAATAATCGTCCGTTTCCCTATGAAAGGAATCCCCGGATACTGTTGGACTTTGCTGAAGGGAGTATTCCCCTGAGTGACTTGTGAATGTCCATATTCATTTTGGTTTCTAAAGAAGAGTATGTTTTTGCAGTATTGGTTGTTTTGTTGCAATGCAACATGCAAAGATATTATAAAAGGCACTGTAGGTCATAGTTCCAGTAATAATTTGCCTTGAGATGATACATTTTTGATTAAAACACCAGAGAGGCTGCATCATTTGTCCATATATTCTCTAAGACAGGAAGAAAATGTATTTTGGGAGAAGTTCCCAACTCAGCTTTTGTTTTTGTTCTGCTTATTGGTAGTGTAGTGAACTAATAGTGCTATGTTTTTGTTCATGGGGTGAGTTTTTATGTTGCTACGTGGTTTAAAAGTTTTCCATGATTAAAATGATTGCTCTTCTGCAAAATAGCCCCAATGATTGAACTTGTGTAAGGTTTCATGGACTTTGAAGTAACAGACGTCAGATAGGATGCAGTACATATTTTTTCCTTTAATAAGTAAGTGATATTGGTTTTGCCTGGAGATGGTGAAGGCTTCTGCCTTGGGACCCTTGATTTACCACTGCATTGACCAGGGAGAAACTACCAGGACCACAAAGACCTACACAACTTACAGCAATCATCTACTAGTGTCATGTTAAGATATAAGTGAAGTAACAGCATAATGAAGCCTGAACTACTAAACATTGAAAATCAAAGCTTAACTCACCATCAGTGTAAGCCCTGAGCCTGTTTTCCTGAGACGAAGATCAAAGTGTGTTCCCAGTGTGGTGTTATGTTTCTAACATCCAGTCTGCTGCAGAGTCTTGTTTTGGTGGCAGTCAGAGCTGAATGAGTGGAGGGTGTCTCCACTGTCCTGTCTGTGAGCCTTTTTTCAGCAGCCACAGTAAAAGAACTTGATTATAGCGTCTGTTTCTTCCGTGTTTCCTCCAGACAAGATACTAACTTATAGTGACCGATCACCCTGCCTGGGCTGCATAAGATAAGATAAGATATACTTTATTGTCCCCAAAGGAAAATTTGTCTTGGACTTTCCTGCAGTTACAAGAGAATTAGAAACCACATAAAGCATAAAACAAGCACAGGACAGGAGTCCGTGTTGCAGCTGTGCTGTTTTATAAAATAGAAATGATTTGCCTTGTGATATGTAATAACAAATTTCAGGAAAGTAAATGCTTATACAGCGATTACATCCACCCTCTTGCTTTCAACTGGGTGATCATGGCCCAGTTTGAAATGACCCAAGGCCCAGTACTAGCCCGAGACCTGGTGGTTGGGGACCACTGCTGTATGTCATACACCTTCACTAGGTTCTGTTAACCACTGGACAGTGTATCATTAATGCATGTAATATACTCGAGAGAAATGGAAAACAAGCTGCCACATTGAACAACTTTACTCTTTTTGATGAAGTTGACACAGTACAGAAAAGACCTTATCTACAAGCCGACCTCAATGTGGCTGCATATCCATTAAGCATAAAGTATCCTCTCCCAAAAACCTTCTGCATTCATATATTGGGATGCCATAGTCCTGTAGGTAGTTTGCAATTCAAACAGAGTCAAAAACCAAGGCCTGCTTGGCACAAAGGGATGGCAGTTTTTATCCCTCGTCAAAAGGTCTCAAAGTAGTGGACTTGACCGTTTTAAGCCATAACTTTAACAGTGAATATTTTGGGCATTAAACATCAAATCCCAACAAGTTTTATCCAGCGACATAATGTTGACGATTAACTATATTACCACAAATTCCAACTCAATATGATGTGGTTTCCTTTCTGAATGCTCTGTTTCATTTGGCAAAACATTCTTTAATAACCTCTGTTTTCCCCTGTTTTTGCAAGACTATTTAAAACCATTGAAATATTGTATATTGAAAATCTTCCTGAATGTCAATCAGCTGTGTTGAGAGCCATTGACTCCTGTGCACATCTTCCATTGCATGTTTAAAGTGTAATGTATAGAGTTCCCTAAAGTCAGTGGTGGAATGGGTGTTCATCACCGACGTTTTCTATGTGGTCAGTTATTTCAACGGTGGGTTACAGCTGCTCAGCTTGCGCCATGGCTCCCAGCCTTTTTGTGCGTCCTGCGGTTTGGTATCACCCGAAGGTGTCTGATGCATTTGGCTGTCGTGCTCGGGTGGCCTGCCCTGCGGTTGCCCTCTGTTTGGGTTTCTGCTTCATGCTCAGATTAGCAGCTATCTCCACTGGGCTCTGGCTTTTCCTGGAAGCTGGCTCATTCATTGAGTATTTGCTTATGTTTCAGTGTGAACTGGCACACTCTTCCACGTTCCATAGCCGTGGCTCTGAATGGTTCAGCTCTGCGCCAGGAAGGCATTGTGTACTTCTCGAAATCTCTAACTATCGATTTACAATTTCAACTATGGTTGGTAGAGCCATTTAAACCTGTATCTGATCTCTATCTGCGTAAACAAATATCTGAATCAGATAATTATGGATAATTACATAATCAACTTAATACACAGATAATTTTGTTTATACATTTAAATTATACAATTTTGGTCAATAGCTATGTTCAGTTTGATCTCAGTTTACTTCTGTCATCTATTTATACACTTTTTACTGTGTATCTGTTTGTTGTCTGTGGTATAAGCAGTTTACAATTATTGCATAGAATGGCATTTAACTATCTAAAGTAGTAAAGAGAAATGCCGGCTCGGCGTGTTCAGCTTAGCATGAGATGAAGAAATATCAGTTTCCAGCTAGACTCGAGTTAGTGATACCCCTCTAGAGCTTTCACCACACAACTCAAACATGATCAATCCCAATAAACCTGTCACATAGGGCACAAAGATTTCTTCCTCACAGCATACTCATTCCCCCAAAGCATTTTGTCAAAGACCAGTAACATCTTTCCTTATGGTGTGTACATCTCTACAGTACGCTCTGCTTTTTCTTTGCTAATGAGTGGATCTGGTTGCCTCAAACTGCAGCGAACAAATTAGCTGAGATGATTACGTTGCCTTTTGCAAGCGTTATCTGCTAATCTCTTGTTCTCTCGGTTTCAATTACCCTCTCCCTCTCTGTCTGCATGGTGGGAATACATCATTGTCTCAGCAGTTAGTGTGTTTCAGTCTCTCTTTAAATGATAAGTAGAACCCCCTGAGACGTGCCAAGAGCTGTTTCCCAGAGGTTTACCAAAGGATGTCGCAGCACCTCTCTTGCTCTCATTGCTTTCATTGTGCTTATTTGCATTCATGATTAGTCTTGCTCTACTGGAAGTGTGGCCTCATCCCCACGGCATGAGTCCATGGCCTTTGTTGGGCTTCCTTTAATAAATGCAAAGCCTGGTTTCCTTGATTGGCTCTATCATTCTCGTGTTAGCTGTTCTGTGGTTTTCTCGTTCAAACGTGAAGAAGCAGATATTTGCGATAATGCTGTTGCACAGATTTCTGTTTTAAAATGTCAATGTCCCAGTCAATGAAGATACATTTTTGGTGTACTTGGAAGATTTCCAAACTGCAGTTAAAAAAAAAAAATCAATGTGCTCCTCCACCATCCCTTCTTAATGCAACCTTAAGTCACTGTAAACAGATTTAGATATCTAGATTAATTAAAGAGACAAACACACAGTGAGAAAGAGAATAAAATAAGGCTATGGGTGAACCAGTTGCCTGGGAGTGGTGGAAGTGGGGGCAAACACAAGGCAGTCAAGCCCCCATCATTCTCATGAGAGCGCTCCTGGTTTAGATTTGGAAGCCAGGGCAAAATGCCAGGAGCTCTTTTCACCGGGGATGAGCCACTAATCTGAGTTTGTGTCCCACTGATGGGGCTTCCTGACTAGTTGAGGATGTTGTCATCATTGGTTAATGTTGAACTTGCTCATGGGGGGTCACTTGAGCCCCTGCCAAGTAGCTACTGCAGAAAGCAGCGCAAGCAACATTGAGGACCATATAGAAACATTTAAGTTCAGCTAACTTTTTTGATTAAATGCTTTCCCTACTGTTTCATTGCATTATTGTACTGACATTTAGAGGAAATATACTTGTGGATAGTTCCATCAAAAGATAGAAACACCTCTCATCGTCTGTTCTAGAGGTGCAACAATACAGTCAGCCTAAGGTTCAATATGTAACTCAGTTTTTTGGCCTCAGTTTTCAGTTCGTTTCGGTTCTGATCGCCCAGCCATTGGAATGTTTCTTTGTATTCAATTATAGACAAAGTTGGTATAGCTCATCGTTTTGTAGACTAACGTTCAAAGCTACAATTTACTATTTATGTGATGAATTGCTTGTTTTTTCTTTAGCAGGAAGTGCACATATTTGAAGACGGGTGGGGATGCTGGGGAAGCAAGGGACTTGGTATCCCCCTGTTTCTTTGATACAGCTAATATAACATTGCAAAACATTAGTAGCCTTTATTTAATGTAGTTCTACACATACAATACTTTAATGTTAAGTTTCAAACATAAGCTCTGAAAATCTGTAGACTCTACTTTCATGGTTGCAATGGTAAGACTGCAGCACAAATCTCAGTTGAATCGTCTCCAACCAGCTGCATGAGTGGTAACAATAAAACAGTTAAGGTGTGGGAGCCTCCCTCTTCCTTTGACATCCGCAGTGCTAGAATTAGATCACCTTTTGTTAATCGCCTCAACAGGGCAGACTGGCAAGAAATGAGCAAGTTTGTTTTTATTTGAGCAGACTTAGAGCACCAGCTGGTTGGGGTTTGCCACAACAGGTGAATACAGTAAGTCAGTTAAGTTTTCATTGAAAAGTCGAAAAAACTTTCTTTCCAAGCACTTTCCTGCGCTTGTCCAAATATCATTAGATTCATTCACTGTCCTTTGTGGTGACTCCTATAAACTTGGCACCTAGGCAAAAGCAAACAGCAGCACTGTATTTTCAACACTGTTTGACCTACGTCTGCTTCAGAGGAAGAGCGGCTACAGTAGAAGGGCTATATTTACTCTCCTGGTTCCATCTGAGAGCTTTTCGAAGGGAACCAGCTCTTACACCACAGGAGAGGTGTCATGGTTTAGCAAGGTGTGGGCACAGCACATTCCTGGCATGGCATGCAAACGCGCGGGTTGAAGCCACCCTGCTACCGGCCCTCATGCGGCTGCTGAATGGAGGCTGTTTGGATGGCGAATGAGGAGCTTCAGGGGTGGGTTCACGTTGAGGTAAACAGAAAGTGTGACTCACTGCTTGTCCAGACGAATGCCACCCGAGACCACAGACAGATAAGTCTGCCACACTGTCTGTCAGCCACAGATGATGTAACAGGAATCAGATCCCCCTCCCCACACCACCACCACCACCACCACCACCACCACCCTCCTCTTCCCTCTCATCTGCTCTGCTGTGTTTGTCATCCAGCTCTATGCTGACAGCTTGGTACAGTCCAAGTCACCACAGAGCTCCCTTTTCCCTCTCTTCCGTTCCTTTTAGTCACCTCCCAGACTAAACCAGCTGATTCCTGCTAGCCACTCTGATGCTAAAATAGTTGCATTATGTGATTGCCATCTGTGCAGCCAGACATGGGCTGTGTTCAATAAATTCTTCCTTTCAGCATCCCAGACACGCTGCTTAAGATGCAGATGTGAATTCAGCCCGATGTTTGTCACGCCCCATTTTCTCTATGTATTTAGGAAACAGCTAAGTGTGCTGCACAGGAGCCCAGAGGTGTAGCTTTGGTGTGGTTCACTAGCACTCGTGTTACCGTCATGTTAAGCATTCATCAGTCAGGTATAGGAAGGAAAGTGTTCACATACTGTAGGTCTTGGCTCAGTGCACGTCAGATATCACAGCACCACCATGCCTACCAGAATAAACATACAGAAGAGAAAGGAAAACATGTTGTTGTAATTCCCCTGGGAGGAAATGATGGAGGAAAAAAAACTCTCTGTGGTTGTGGTGGTCGTGCTGACCTCATGGACTTCATGGGATGTGCATTGAAGGAAGAGGTCGACTTGGTCACTTCATGGCACCTCATTATTGTGGGTGTATACTGATAGAAAATGCCTGGACGAATGTTCATCGCCTGCTTACCAATGCTTTAATTTCTCATGAGGGGTTGACCTTTAAGAGGCTCAGGCCTGAGACAGCTGTTGCATTTACACTTGGCAATATATTTTCTAAGTTTGACCAACAGGTTTCACAAAGGTGTAGGTGAATATAGCCTGTATGTTTAGTTCTCAGCAAATAATGAAAATTTGTCCACTAATTACAATGTACCAAATCTGACTTACTGATGAAAATATTTGGGAGTACACCAAAAACCTGTCTCTTAAATTAGTTCATTTCTTAGTGATGCAACAATTTTAGGAAATGCTTTGTTTATCTATCTGTGTCTATGTCTCTTGGTAAGTAGTCACAATCTACTATCGAAACATGGCTCCTAAGAATGAGATGCACAATTGAAGGAAATGGTAGATTTCTTTTCACAAATTTGTTAATATGGGTTATTTAAATCTCAGCAGCACAATCTACCTAATGTGTTTGTACAAATAACAAAACAAAGAAATTGCATTAACTTAAATTGACCTAAAATATTGAGAAAGATGTAGCATGGACCTGGAGTCTGACTATTTTTGAAGATGAGATAACTAATGAAGAAGTCATTTAAGCTTCTTATCTCCCTTTGGATTGGATTTCCATTACTATTTCTCCACTTTGATTTCATTATCATCATCACTTCTTTATTTGAATCCTCAGAAAAGACATTGAGGGAGAACCATCATTTACAATGGTGCTAAGGTACAATAGGGCAGATACAAGTAAAATCAAGTATAACACACAAAATGTGCAATATGTACAGGGATAAGTTACATTAGAATAAATAAAGTTAAAACTTTAGACAAAGGAAAATAACTGAAAGGGAAATGCACATCAGTTTTAATTTTATGCCTGTGTGCCTCATCACCATCATTTCATCATGCCTCATCATTTTCTAGTCCAAGCACAACACAGACCCAAATGCACATGTACGTCTTCATGTTGTGCATAGTGAGTTATGCCAACACTCGAGCGTAGCAGTGAAAGTGTATGATAGGGGTACTGGAAGCAGCTGGAAGCTGGCTGTATGTGGGTTACCATCATCAGCAGGGCCATGAGGACGCAGCTCTCAACAGCAGCCAGCAGAGCAGAGCTGCCGAGAGGGGTCCTGGAATTTACACGCATAATTATCAGTGTCTGCTGTCTCGCTTTGAGAGGCTCCCTGTGCGTGTGCATGTTAGTGTGAGTGTGTACAGTAAGTCTATGAAGGCGTGTGTATTTGTCTTTGTGTGGTTTTTGAGAACAATGTCACGTTCAGTTGTATCAGCATCACTCACCTCTTCTCTAATTTATATTTTGGTTCAAGCCTCCCTTCTATTTGTTTTGACAATTCAGCGTGGGAAACACAAACATACAGTGAGCAGCTACTTTGTTTATGTTTTTCATACCTACATGAAACTTCTTGTATTCTTAAGTATCACTGACAGGCACCTTCTTGTGTTGCTGTTAATACATCCATTACAATAAACTTGATGCGGGCAGACTGAGGCGATCTCTTGCTCTCAGTTGCTTGCACTACCACTAGGTGTCAGTATGGTGTCTAGCTCTCATTGTGCAGGCCTGGCTTTCCAGCCTCACTTTATTACTAACTTTGAAATTCTCCACCAAAGTGGCTCATTAAATGACAGAGACAGTATTATAATTACAGATGCTCACTTTTGATAATAGTTTCTGCAGAGCTCGTTGGAGGAAAAAATAAACCAATGACATGGAAATATCACAGCTATTCAATCCACCATATTGAGAATCCTTCATGCGACAAAAGACGTGCAATAAAGCGCTATATATATTGGTAATAAAGTGTTTGAAATTTCATGTTTACAAATTCATTCATTAATTAAGTCTGGACTCCCCCCTGTCTTAAGTTTTATGAAACACTCTGTAAAAAGCTTAGCACATCTTTAATATGCAGAATTCCTCTATTAAAACTCATTTATAGAATAATACAGCTGGTTCACATTCCTGAAAAGAAAATTTCAGGACAGGCTGACCCAAAAATCTTCCTGACTTGGCTGTTCACATATCCACCTCACAGTGAGAGACTTTTACTGTCAGATGAGAGCGGAGGCAGGTCTCAGGACATGAAATGAAAAGGGTGGGGCGGTAATACTAATTGCAGCGCTACATGATGCTGTTGGACATCACAGTATCAATGACTGAGTGAACTGGCCAGGAGAAAAGAGTATGAATCAGCTTCATTATGCAATAATATCGCGCCGGTGCCCTTCAGTCACAAGATTTAAGTGTCATCACCGCTGCTCGCCCACTTACGGTGAATTTTCCTGGGACTTTTATCACATTGGCTCTTGCCAAACTTCTCGCTGCAACATTACTAGTCTGTTGGAAGGGGAAATTCTAGATACAGTCGGGGATATAAATTTTTAAGCATGTCCTAAAACAGCTATACTGGGGACCCTTGGAGTAGCAGTGCCCTGCACCTAAAGAGGGAATATTTTCATATCTGACTCCCTTTACTTTCCTTTTTTGATCTCTAATACCTTCACTTCATTTCAATACAGCCTTCTCTTTCTTTTCAGTCCTCATAATTTTATCATAATCTTTAGTTTGGAAACACTGCACAGTTGTTTTAGGCTCAGCGTCTGCCGGTAGTTCAGTTTATGATGATTATGCAAATTAGTTCATTCTGGATGACCGGTTATTGTTACTGGAACAAGGAAGACGATTGGTGTTTCCCAGTTTTGCAAAGTGAACCAGCCTTAAGGCAATGCAGCAAAATCACATGTAATGTGATGTAGCACTTTCCTCTGTTAATGAAAGAGGTGTTGAGCTGGTGTTTTGTGGGTGTAGATTCTTTCATGCATGTAACATTTTTAGCAAGGGAGCGCAACAGAAGTTCCATGTGTGTAGTTCAACCTTTTTTTTATAAGGTAATGTTCGATTTATCCCTCAATTAACTTTTTTCTTCAACATCAAGAGTTTTCACCTGTTCTGTTCCTGATTTTCCCCACATAAGATGACTGGATCAACCCTCGTTGGGGCTTTGGTGCCTTGAGCACACCACTTTTGGCTCTAGGACAGCCATAGCTGGCGAATGCCAAGGCTTCCCAATCTTCACCCTGTGAATCTGGAAGAAGTATTTTGTCAGAGATGACACAGCTGTGCTTGGATCTTTACCAAAGGAAACGTTCCACACAGTAATGTTAAAATTGTCACAGTCGTGGATTGTTGGCTGTCCTATTGATTGATTGGATGACCTCTAGACAATCTCTAGAAAAGGCTGGAAAGTATCTGTAATGCAAAAGTTAAAAACATTATAAAACCAACTCAGACAAACAGAAAAGTACTGAAACTGTGAAAGAAAAATGTAAGCATGTTGCAGAATAGCAAGGCAATAGCCTTGCGGTCGTGGTAATATTATGTTTTGAATTAAATACATTTAATATCTTGAATACCAGAAAAAGAAACCTTGTAGGTCATGTGGTTCATCCAGCACTTCATGGTGATGCAACAAGGTGTATGATGTATGCCTGGGAGAAAGACTAAAGATAGGTTGTCATGGTCACAAGGAAATGTACCCACATAAACAGAGTTTGTTATTGAAACACGCATACGTGAAGTAATGGCTAATCTCTTATCGGAAGAATCACAAGTATGCACTCCAAGTTTATAAAAGAACATGGGGATCCATGTGGAGTTGAATGCCCATCTGGACTTGCATGCTTTGGGCATCATAGAGGAAATTGCAAGATTATGCCTTAGGCCTGGCCAGTAGTAATTACTGCAGAAGTGGTCTATAATCTGCGGTTGTTCTGTTATGTGTGTGAGCATTACTGTGATTGTGAAGAAGCCAGGATGGCATTGTTGCACATATTTTTTTACTCTTCTGTAAAGGTAGTTTGTGGCAAAATACATGCGTATGAAGTGCAGTTCACACTTCACCTTAAAATATATAAAAACCTTGGATTTATGATTTGAATTATGGTATGAGAAAAATAGAGAGCTGCACTTTTAAAATTGGCAGATTATAAATACATGTGCTGATGTACATTACATACTTTAGCACATTTGTGCAATAATGCACAGTTTATTCTGAGGCTTTTGGATGAACTGATAGTCATCAGTTTGATAATTGCAGAAGTGACTAACATGTTGACTCCCATGTCTCATCGGATGGAAGGAACTACATAGACTAGTAATAACAAACTTTTACAAACTTTGAACAAAATCAAGCTGTTCAGAAATAGCCACTGGGCTCTAAAATACCCTTTATACAGTCTCACCTTTGATCTATGAAGATAACTGGCACAGTTTAATTAATCATTCATATTTTTTGGCTCTTTCTTTGTCTGGCTTTCGTCACCTTTTTCATTGGCACCGTTTCCACATCAGGATGAAAGTTTCAATGAAATCATTACTGAATAAAAAGTTCGAAATTACCAGCCAATCATAATCGTTGTGTCATTAAGGCTTGATAAAAGCAATGGTTGATAAAAGCCTTGGTTCGGTGGAGAGCACCTGCTCTACCTGCCATCAGCTCCTCATGTGCTGTGTGCAGCTGCTGCTTTGGCTGGCACATCGCTGGTTCAGTTCCAGGCCCTGAAGCCTCTTACCATCAACACTTAGTCAGAGCAACTGCATTAAGGTTGGTGAAAAATGACCCCCGAGGTCATGGCTCATCATAAAACCGCATGACAACACCTCACAGTAGTTCCTGACAGCTCAGAACATCTTGTTCCAGTCAGGTCTTTGAAGCATGCCAGCCTTACCACAAATAGAGGCTAAATGTTGGTTGCATCTGCTGATGTTGCAATTAGGGATTTCCCAGGCAGACAGGTAAGGGCATTAGGTCGAAACAAACAGAATTAAAGGGAGAGGATTAAAAGATGTTCTTTTTGACTCCCACACCTTTCTGATATGAGTTGCAAAAAAAGACATAGCTTGTCCCAAACATATCATGCATTCATTGAAAAAACTTACAGTAGAGGTCATTCTGATTTGAAAATCTTCAGACACCGCAGTTGTTAAAAGTCAGTAACCGCACCTTAATTCACTGTTTGCTTTTTAAATCCAGTTTTCTGGAATTCAACCTGAAAACAACTGAGGAAGTTAGACTGCTAAATGCATTCTGTATGCATCAAACACTGATTAACAAAACCAATGTGTTGCTGCGCCCCATTTGAGCAGTTACCAATGTTAAGCCCTGTATCATTTGCTCTGACCTGGCTCTTATCAATTCAAATATATCACATATTAAATTGTTAAGATGGTGTAATAACCCCATGGTCATGGCCTCCTCTATATTAGTGAGCCAGTGCAAGTCAGTGGTCTAACAACACCTTTGGTTACAAGAGATGAGAGGAGAGTGTAGTGTATGATTCAAAAACTGCTCTCTTTTAAAAGGCTGTCTCGTTTGTCCTTAGCCTGTCCTCTTTTTCCTTCCCTTGGTACTGATTTATAGGCTTGTCTGTTGCCAGGATACGGACACGCACAGGGGTTCTTCATCACTCTGAGTAGACGTGTTGCACTGCCAGAACCTTATCTGGACTCAGAGCCAAACACTAATGTGTGCACAAAATGACCTGCAGTAACTGTAACCTAAACCTGCCACTATGGAAAAATAAAACTCAAGCATTAGCCAGTGTGAGGGCAGCATGTCAAAGTCAGCAAAAAATGCATCAACAAACTGATCAAAAAACAATAATCAGCCCGTGGCCTGTTGTTGAAGGACCCAAGAAGGTTACATTTCTTCTGTTGAATTGTACTACAGGGCCCCTGCTAAGCTACCTATCCGCTAACACGCAGGCTAATTATGGCATAATGACTTAATGAGAGCTGCGGGTTTGACTCAGCAGGAAGCAACTGTTCTGTTTAACATCCAGTAGCATGCTTCTGCAGCATGACTCAACCCCGCTGGGCCCAGTCCTTGGCTCTATGCATGCTGGGAAACAGTGCACAGACCTGCCTGCCCGTCCAACTGCTTGACTGACTGATTGACACATGTAGGGATGAAGGGGGTATGTGGTTTAGGAGAAAAGGTGGAATTAAGGGTGAGATAAAGTACAGTGGATGTTATTGAGATTTGAAGTGAAATGAGGTTCTTGGATTGGAAGCAGAGTAATCTAGGGTCTCTTCAATTACTCTTGAAATCCTGGTGGAGATTTCTTATCCATATATCCATTCTTGTACCAACAATGCTATCTAATCAAGTTCTAACCGCTTGATATGCGATGACACACTGTGTACTTTTTGTACTTTTCCCATAATTGTCATGATAGAGTAGCCAAGTCTTTAATCTCATGTTTTATTTGATCTAGTAGATGTGTTTGTGTGTGCTCTCACCAAAAACATTTTTAATTAAGCTGGCCTGGATCTGTCCAATCACAAACATTTTACTGTTTTGGGGGGGTAGGGTGACTTGTGTCATGACTTGTAAGAGGAGCTCCCTGTTGGAAAGACAGTTTAATAATCCACAGAAAGGTCCAATGGGATGCTTTTAAAATCATTTTTCACAAGTGGGAATAGATGTATTGATAGTATCTCAGTCAGCAACATTATTCACTGTTTAGTTAACACACTTGTTGAAGTTTCTGGACTTACAAGATATCAAAACAAAAAGAAAACATCCCATCCGTCCACCTCCTGAAAAGGACCGGGTCAGGCAATGTTTAACCTCTGAGATTCTGTAATCCTCTCTTAATGCTGGCTCACTCTTCCACTTAAATGGTCTGCATGTTTGAAGCTAAGCTGACAAGATGGAGGTATTGACATGAATCAGGCAATAAAGGGCTGCCGGCTTCAGTTTGTAATTCCCTCTGAGGCCAGTTGGCTTATGCAAATAGTAGACCACCCGTTACCACTGAAGAAGGATTAAGAACCCACTGTAATGAGCCTGCAGCCTCTGTGAATGACAAGTTTGGTGGAAGGAAAATGTGCATACATGATTACTGTCATTACTACGTACAATAAATGATGTTATTGTGCAGTTACAAACATCTGACAGCATGAACTGTTTCATATTCTGTCAAGTCTGCCTATTTTGTTTGATTTAATACAGACTGCTGCGCTCTCACTCAGTGTACCTGCACATGTCTCATTTCAGATTCTTTTATGTCCAATCAAAAGTTGGAACACAGAGCCCATACAGATTCTCACATAAAGGCAATGCTCTGGGAATTATATTCAAATCCTTGACGTGCGATAAGCATGTTAAGAAAATCTTGTGACATTGACTTGCACTTAAGTAAATAAAACAAGATGTAAGCCATTTGGATAATGGATGCAACTTGAATCAAGGCAGCAATATTTATAACTGCAAAATAAGAAAAAGTTATTGTTTTTAAGGACAAGTATCATAAATTACATACCCTGAATGTAAAATGAAATGAGCTGGTATCCACTTATTTTGATCAAACAATATATTTGTTATTTATCTATAAATATGTTCGAACGGCTTAATGTATGGGTAGAATGTAGCCTCAATCAAATGAAAGTCTCCTTTTTTAAAAATGTCCAAGGAAATACAACTTTTGGAAACTTTTTAATGTTTTCATTTATGGATGTGTTTGAATACCCAAATTTTTCGAACCAAATGGTAAATGGACTTGAGCTTGTATAGTGCTTTTCTAGTCTTCTGACTACTCCATGTGCTTTTACACTGCAGGTCACACCTACACATTGACACACTGATGGCAGAGGCTGCTATGTAAAGTGACCATCAGAAGTAACTAATCCCATTTATATACATTTATACGCCTCCAAAGCAGCAGGAGCAACCTGGGGTGAAGTGTCTTTCCCAAGGACAAATGGGACATGTGGCTGCAGGAGCTGGGGATTGAACCCCTGACCTTTCGGTTGAGAGATGATCGACTCTACCACTGAACCACAGCTGCCCCAAATGAGGTCTAAATCAGGGTCATTCTCAATATCAACTTTATTCAACTGTATTAATTCACATAATGAAACTATACTTATCAAATGTATCTACAGTTCAAAGAAACATGACTCCATACTTTGACTGACAAAGTGTAGTTCATTCAATCAATGGCAAGTCAAACAACAGCACAGTTTTACTCTGTTTTAAGCTCTCATGAAGAAAGCTCTACTGTTACAATAAAGATCTATCAACAGATTGTGGAAATGACTGATGAGAATAGCAGTGTGTGTCCCAGACAGGAGTGTTGTTGGACTGGATGGCAGTCAGCCGCATCCACTCTCACTGGACGAGAAGGAGGCACACCTGCAGTCGTGCCATATTTCTCTCTCATCACGTCCACTCATTGTCATTCATAGGGAGGGAAACACTCTTCCTACACACTCTGTGTGTGTGTGTGTGTGTGTGTGTGTGTTCATGTGTGCACATGTAGCAACAGGTTAAGTAACATTTTCATATTTCCCCCCTCTGTTTTGCTATAATGAAATTGTCTCAGACTACAGAAATCTGTAGAAGAGTGAAGCACTTTTTTATTCTGTCATGGTCTGAAGAAAGTTTGCCATTGACAATGTTTTTGTATCCTTGGGATAACTTGGTCTCCATTTCACTGTCTTTACCTCAAGCTCTGCTTCAGAATATATTTTTTTTCTGTTTCAGTTTCACTATTGGAAGTAATATTTCAAAATTGTATCTGTTAGATAACATAGTGCCATCCTCAGGTAACTCCCTTAATGCTGTTATCAAACAGAAAAGAGGTTTTCTGTTAAAAAACGAGAAAGTGCCCCTCTATCCATTCAAGACTGGACTAATGCACTGTTGAAATTTAGTAAACTTTTCTAAAAGTCACAGGGCTCCTGGTACAGGTAGAATGCTAGAGGCCTGAGAGATAAGACAGGTTACCTAATCAAATAGTCGTCCAATTGTCTAGCTTACATAAACTGACCACTATTTTTGATGTTGCTAGATATGATTGTGTTTGTTGTTGTATATTTATTTGTGTTTTGCAAGTGATTCAATGTGTAATAACAGGGCATTAAAGGTGACTAGAGCACAGACAGGAGGATGGCGAGGTGTAATAAAGGGGTAGAAGTCCCACCTTAAGTGTCATCGTTTTCCATCATCTTTCAAGATAACGAGTACGGTCTAACCTTCTCTTTTTCTAAAGAGTCTTGAGATGATAGCTGTTATGAATTGGTAAATAAAATAGATAGATCTAATAATTGAATTAACTTCTTAAAACATTAGCTATCACTTGTCTTTCTTTATGTTTTATACATATTTGAACTGTTTGTTTATAAGGGGTGAGAATAAGAGGGCATCTCACAATATGACACGTGATATATGGCCCACCATAAGGATAATTTCATGATAAATCAACTCTGCAATCATTAAATTATTATTAAACAGTCATGTAATGACATCTAGATATCTCATAAATGGATATGGCGACGGTGGCCTGGTGTTTGGTGCACACTCCCCATGTTCAGAGGCTTAGGTCCTCCAGGGCAGGCGGCTCAGGTTTGGGTCTGACCTGTGGCTCCTTCCCCCTTCCCCAACGCCATTCCCCACTCTCTCTCTAGCTCTGTCCACTGTGCTGTCTCTGGAGTGAAGGCATAAGAAGCCCAAAAATCAAACCATATAAAAGGAAATGGAAAGATCAATGTATTTATTCACTGCAATTTGTTAACAATTTCACCTCTTATCACACTTCATCTTTTAGCTTCTTTAGCTGCTGCCCACCCGACACTATCCTGCCTTGGTCTTCTTCTTTTATCCCACTTTCAACTTCTTCTTTGGCCAATTTACTCCAGTTCATGTTACCCTCATTCATAGAATAAAAGAAAAGGCGACGGAGTCATGAAGTAGTGACGTGAGTCAAATTGGCAAGGGAATTAGTTTAGAGCACTGTATTTTTTTTTTTCATTTTCAAATATCTGAATTCGGCAACAGCGATTGGATAAATATATCATGAGTCAGTGATATATTGCTGTATTGACTACTATTTATTAAAAGACTCCCCCGTCAATAATGGTCACAAAATTCTTCCACTCTGGCCGGCACACTTTTCTCACCATTGCCCTGATTAAAATAGATTAAAAATAGAAAAGATGATTCATAATATAACCCTGCACGTACTCTGTGAGAAAACCTGAAAAGTTTAAAGAAACCGACATTAAAGGCATTTGACCACACAGTGTTCTTGGCTTCCATCTACCTGCTTTGATTAATAACTCAAGATGTGACCTGAACATTAGGACACCTTGACAAATAGGTCCATCTAAAAGGTTTTGGACAGTTAAGTGTATACTAAGCAGCATGCTTAATGAGATCTTTAGGGCAGGTTGGGTGTGTGAAATAGTTCTGGCTCTGTGGATGGATGGTAATCAATTATGAGGCATGAGTCTGCAGAGTGAACTGATGCCAACAGAGCATTTCAGCCCAACTCATTCAATTAAGCTAAATGTGTTGAACTCCAAAGATACAAGAGGTGTCCTTGTGATTTTGTTCTTTAAGTTTTTATTGGCAGCCTCTCGGAGGATGTTTTTTGTTTTTTTTTTATAGCCGGTTCATCCACAGAGCATTGGGTTCCTCCAAATAGGGGGGTAGAAAAAGGACTTGCACGCCATTTTATATGTGTTTGCTTTTGACTTGGCTTCTTGTGAGGCACGTTTTTATGATGGTGGCTGACTTCATGTATTTGTCGTGCCTGTGGTCGAGCTCGTGAGCTCAACATGCACTCTTTATTTTGTTTTGAACATGATTAGCCAATAAGCAAATGTTGTGTACTTGGCAAACATTAAAGAGATATTATGCTTTCTGAGGAGGCAGATAAATTTCAGGAGAAAATAAACTTGTAAACTGGTGAAGATGAATTTCAGGAAATAAGAAGACAAAAGACAACGTGACCACCTGCTCTTCATTTGACTTGAAGATGATCAAAACATGGTTAGCTAATCAGGAACAGATGATCTTAATGTGCAATCTGTATTTAGTTAAAAACTCCAACTTAAAATGGACTCATGTACTTCTGAAGAGACTCCAGAACCCTTTCAACTAAACATGTTGTGAATTAGTGCCCGAATGCCAAATTGAACCACAAGCTTAGTCCAGTGTTGACCTTTGAGCTTGACTTTACCCACCAGCTTGATGTTGGCACTCCCTTTTCTTCTGCACCGCCTGTACGTGTGTGTTCATTCATCTTTCCTGTGGTTTCTGTGAGAGTTTTGGAAACCGTCATGCAGATCTTCATGGGAAAGGTTTGTTGTGGCCTTGTGCATTGGAAACACAATGTTGGCCTGTTGTTATTTGGGTTTTTCTCAGTCGCAGGATAGAGTTCATGGACCTGCAGCCAACATTTAATTGGTAAACACCGATTAAATAAAAGTTTTCAATAACACATTTTATGGCCGTCAATGGGGCTGTAAGGGGGGAAAAAAATGGAAAAGTATGTATTTATTCGCACATTAGCTGTCACAGCATGTTTTGTGCTGGCTATAAATGTGCCAGCAGTTTTAAAGGAGCTCATAAATGATATTAACTTTGTATAAACAATTTGATTAGTTACTCATGCTTCAAATGAGCTTTCGTTTTGATTTTGCTTTCAATCAAGGTGGTTTCCGCCCTCAAACTTGGTTCAACACACAGAAAACGCACATTGATATCTGAATGGAAATGTTGTCCCTGTTTAATAACACACACTGTTTTGCTCCCCTCCTGCCAGGTGTTTGAAGCTCCTTCAGCGCTCTTATAATGTTTAACCAACTGTTGTGACTCTTTTAGATGTGAGGGTGGTCATAAGGGTGGGGGCACAAATTTGTGAGCTGGGAAACACACACACACACACACACGCATGCACACACACGCGCACGCACACACACACACACACACACACACCCATTGACACAGTCACATGCATGCTGGATGATACCAGCACTCATATAGCATGCACACACACACTCCTTACTCTAACAGCCCCGAGGGATTAGTAATGGTTTCTTGGCAGCGAGCCTGGTTTCTAGCACCACTCATCGTTGGGATCCCATATCGAGGGGATTTTCACTTCACCTCTCTGTGTTTTTCTTGCACTAAACTCGTACGTTTTCATCTTGACAGCACATGTTAAAAGAAGAGTGATCATTGTAATCACGGGAAAACACAAGACGAGTTCAAGAGGGGACCACATGTTTGTCTAAGTGCGGTTGTAAATTGTGTGTTCTGTATTTTCTGATGCTGCTTTCACAACAAATGCACTAATGGTTTTATAGCCGCCAGTCGCCAGAACAGCGCTGCAAGCCAAAAGAGGTGCACCCTGGGAATGCAATATGAAAGTGTTGAGTGTCTGCAGGATTAGGACCACAGGGCGATTTTTCATTTCACCTTTGGGCCACCGAACAAGAGAGTAATGGGGAGCGTTGTCTCTCCCAGCAGCTAATCTCCGTTCAGCACTTGAGGGCAAGCAGCAGAGTGGGAGGATAGTGTGTATTTTTGTTGGTTTGGACGTGAGTGTGTTTGAGTGTGTATTTGTATGAGAGCGAGTAAGGGCCAGATGATGCATGCTAACAAGTGCAGCCACAGAATATTAATCACAGACTCCTTAGTTTCACCCGTGCTTTGGCTGAGGAGCATATCAGCATTCATGACATGGGGACACTTGAACAGCAACACAAAACCTTCTGCTTGAACTCACCTCATTAGTGTGTATGTTTTCAAAATGGAAAATGCTATCCCTACAAAGTTTTATCTTGTGGGTTTATTCTCTTTATGGGAAATTCCACTATTTGTCAACGTGAATGTTATCCTTATATGTCTGTTGTGTCTATTGGTCATATTCTCCTCCTTTTGTAGAAGTTGTTTAAAGTGGACTCAAGAATAACATTAATTTACGTTAAGCAGCCCGGGAATACCTACCACTCTTGTTAACTCATTAGCAAAACAGATGTACTACCAGTCAACCTTCAGTTGATTTTACGATGGGAATCAGAAAATTAGTTCAGAGCAGTTAGATCCATTGGGCGGGATTACAACCATTGGGGCGGGATTAAGCACAGTTGAGGCATTTTTGTAAACAGCCAAGATGGCTTTCAGTGATACTGACCATGCTGAATATGCTATGCAATAGTAATAATAGTTTAAAAGCTTGAACTAGAAGCCATATGTATGTGATGTTTGAAGTAGTTACACAGTCTGACTCACCGTTTGGGTCACACATTTTGTTGCTGTGATTGATTGTAGCATTCAGAGGCATTGTAATTGGAGTCAAAATTATATTAAGAAAATCTAGACTAATAGCCATTTGCTAAATGGTCTTGTAATGCCGGGCGACAAGTGTAGTCTGCCAATGTATTTGAAATACTTGGATATCATCAAGTAAACTTACGTGTGACTCAAACAGCAAATATGCAGATGGCTCGTGTCATGCTGGTTTCCACACTGCAACATAAGGTACAAAAAAATATTCTTTTATTGACAGGCAATGTGAGAAAGGACAGAATTGTTTGGTATATTGGTCCTAAATTTGAAATTTGATTTGTGGGTTGAGTTGAGAGATTACTAAAATGTAAAAAAAAAAGAAAAAAATGCAATACTGCAAGGCCTAGCAAGGATTTTTCTTGTTTTAGATGTGGAACGTTTGAGTTTCTCAGTGGGCTTCTCAGAGCGAGACGTTCCCTAATATCTACAGCAGTGGTTCTCAACCTAAGGGTAATGTTCTGACTTTGTCTTTTTGTTATATACTGCGGCTGCCTGGATTTTCAGTGTTTCAAAAGATTGCTGAAATAAAACAATGAAGAAATAAAAATCAATGTTTTGAACACATTTAACCCCTTGTCACTTAACCTGTGACAAGGGGTTAAATTTTCAATTGTTTTTTTTTAAGGGGATAAAATTCCCCAAAAGTCGGCAGCAAGTCATCTAAAACACAAGTGGTGAGTAAGATGTTGATAAAGTGAATATTTCAAATTTCCCAAAATCCGAGACAACACATGGATTTACAAATATTGGAATTTCCCTTTAGTGGCTGAGGATCCATTTTTTTTTGCTAGCCAGAGATTCTTTTATGACAGAAATGTAGTACATAGTGTATCATTCACCTTGTAAACCTTATAAAAATTTATCAGCAGTGTATCAGCAGTGTATCGCCAACTTTTTCATCAGGGCTGTTACATAAAATCATTAAAGGAAGATCAATGCAGGACAAGGCTGTTGTGTCACCGTTAAGAGCAGGCAGAAGCCAGTGCTGACGTCTTTGGGTATACAGCCAGCCCAAGGGTGGAAGACTTATGAGAGTCAGCTTTCACTCTTCTAGTGTGTTGTACCTCCAGCCAGGCGAATGGAGTGGTTACCTGGGAGAGAGAAGAGTGGACCACACAAACACAGACACACACACCTGCATACACTCACACACCACACAAACACATCCATGGACATCATTTGTAATGGTTTCTGTGGAAAGCTGCCAAACTCACTGAAGATCTTTCTCTTCTTCTCCTCCTTATTCCTTCCATCCCTCTCAATTTCTCTTCATTTTGCTTCTCCCCTTTGACAATCTCTCTCTGCCCTCTTCCTCTCTTTGGAACACCATATGCTCTTAACCCCCTTCTGACAGAAACAGCCAGACATAGAGAAAAGAGCCGTGAGATGTCTTAGATGTAACAATCTGTTATGATACATGGTGTGCCACACACAGAACAGGCCGGCAGACACAGAACTAACATCTTCCCCGCTGCCTAAAAGCACTTCAAGGAGTCCTCCGTTTTACTTTTTAGAATTTTTCATTTTTGATTTAAACACAGAGGTCGTGGCTAAGGTTATTGCAACAGGCTTAAAAACTGAAAGCAATGAGGGGGCTGGCAAGGAATGTGGAGGAGCAAATTGATAAAAGTTTATTTTAGGCCATTCTGCCCACGCATTGGATGGACTTTTACTTTACTGTGCTACAATCGCTATACTGCAAAGTGATGTTTTAAGATGCAGAAGATAACAGAGATGCAGAGAGTGGTGGTGGGTAAGACTGATGTCATCTCAATGCCTTTAATGGGTTGTTTTAGCACTCTGGTCAAGGCCTCCTATCACGCAGATAAGTGCATAACGCCTTAGTGTAAATACCAGAATAAGCACAAGAATTTGTTTCAGTGCATACAGCTTTACTACTTTAAAGCCTTGGTCTATAGTTTAATAGAATAGGATAATGTAACAAAGAACACCTGTAAGTTTTCATTATCAATGTGAATTGCGGTATCATGGAATGAAACAGGCCCTTGATGCAAAAAGAAAAGCCAGTTACACTATCGTGTTAATTAGCTGAAAAGAATTGTTGACAAATGTTGAGCAGCATGTTTGAATCTCATGCATGGAGTTTAAGAAGTTTGATATAATATAAGTGATATAATAATAATTATAATGAACCCTAAATTCTTCACATAAGGGGGATTTTTAGACTTAGAGAGGGATTGTTTTAGGACACTTAAACATACTGTCACAAGTTTTTATCAGGAAACAGACCAGAATTGGGTTTGGATAATTTTCCATGGAAAAGATTCAGAGTGAGCAACATGATTGATTATATAAAGTCTCCAGGAAGTTATTCTTTCAGTTTGAGAACACTACTCATGCACGCATTACAACACGTCATTTTGTTTACAGGGATAGATAAACAAAAAGTTTCACACAGTAGCTTTTGTATAATCTCTAAATTTGACCTTCAATAGATTTTTTTCTCTCTTCTGGAAACTAGCATCAGATATTCTCTACACTGTATGTGACAGTCATTTCTGATCCGGTCAGCCTGATACTGTCTTTTTAACGCCCCACCTCAGAAATGTTTCTAAGGTCCAACGGATATATCAGGCATTATTAGGATCAGCTTTAGGAATTATATTGTATTATACATCAGTATTAAGTATGAAGTTTGTGATTAATATTTAAGAAGTTTTTTTCCAAGTACATAGCCATTCAATAAATAAAAAACACAAACATTAATCTGCTCACCTTGCTTCCCTTTATTTCTATTATTCACACTCACTCACACACACACATGCACCTCCCCCTCTTAATACACACATCGTGTACTGCCCCACCTCCTCCCTCGACTCTATACCTGCTTGTGTGATTATTTGACAATTCTTAGCAGCAGTACGTTCTGTGTAAGTTGCCTTAACACAAACTTGTGCAATGTTTCTCCCAACTCCATTCTGGAAACACTGTGGTGTCAGACAGTTGCCATGGCTATGCTTGCTGTACATAGGAACCTAAATCACATTCTAAGAAGGCTACTAATGATTTGGGTTGTAGTGGTTTAAATTTTCTTGGACGCTCCATCAAAAGCCCTCATCACTCACCTCTGATGGCCAAATAGAGAAACTTGAAGCAATTTGCTTCAAGAATTCTTGAAGTTTCATTTCATTCTGTCTAAAGATTTGTTATGCGCAGACCCTGATCTGTATATTGTATATGGAGGGCTGCTAAGTCAAAGTAGATGTGCACTATTAAGTTACTTTACTGGAAAACCTCATGACTGTTGCCTTACTTGAGTAAATTTCAAGTATTATTTTGTGTAGGCTTTACCACAAATGTCATATCCAAGACCAACCAATCCTTGTGTGAACACATGAAAAGATCCCAACTGTTCTGCCATCCAGACATCTTGTTGACAGCCATTCAGTTGTCACTGTTTGCAACAGCCAGAAAGCGTTTCAGGTCATGCCGACACCACTATTTTACGGCTTTCAACAGTCACTTTTTTGGACCTGCTGTAACTCATTGACAAAGCTAAAGCAAACAAAAGTTCAGTGCTGTAACACTACATTAGTCATTGGGAACAGCATTGTATTAGATGACAGATGTAAGCTTGTTTGTCACTTAAAGATTTTTCCATCTTTAGTGTGCACTTTCAAACACCCCATTCCTTACAATCAATCCTTTTGTTTTATGATTTGCATTGCAGAAAGAATTAAGTTTTTTATGGAGATCAATGAAGTGAATGGTTTTGGATTATGCAGGATAAACTGAATCAGATGTGTGTGGTTTTGATCAGGAAGTTGAAGGACAGGGATATTGAACATTTCCTCTCTCCATTGTGATACATTGATCTTGCCTTTCACAATACATTATGCCCAGACACAATGGAAAAAAGGGCCATATAATAGACCCTTTGATTTCATTATTAGGACAAATGGTGCTGTTTTTGGTGCTTCAACACATCTGTTTACATCATGTCCTCTGCAGATGTTTCTTATTTTAAACATCATTGAGTTTCTTAATCAGACAGTTTTGTCCATTGCAATAACTTATCCATTTTAGATCCGGGAGATAAATTATCTCAATTTAATTTTTCTCAATCTAAATGTAGGGGGGGGGGGCTAATGTGCCTTGAACGCTAGTTGCCACCTGACGTTAAAGAGAAGAAGAAAAACACAACAAACAGCCAATCATGTCGCAGGGTGGCAGCTGAAGTGTTATTTTTGATACCCATAGTTGGAGTTTGTCTAAGGCTTTGCTTGTTACAGTAAATGATTTTGCCTCTGAAAACCAATTTCAAACTACTGAACTCAAGGTTGGTGGATATTACCGATCTGATTGCAGCGTGATTAAAAACTAAACATATTAAATAGCAGTTGGCCTGCTTTTGGGCAACCACTAAAACAGAGTACTCTTGGTTTCACAACCGGGTCTCCTGAGTGAATTCCCATTGTTTGTTTATCCATCCATCATCCATCCATCATCCATCCATCCATCCAGACATCCATCGTAAACTCTTCCCTATGTGGACCAAGAGAAATTGTCCTTGGACCGGTCATGAGTTTTTCCTCGCTGTTACCAACCTGTCTGGAGTGGACACTTCTTCACCTCCACCCCCCTGCTTCGTGGAGCTCCCGGACTCCAAACAACACATAGGATTAATCCATATAATAAAGCAGGGGGTTGAATGGGTTTTGTGGAGAGCAGAAAGGAGGTAATACTCTGTGTTTTCTAAATGGGGGAGCAGAGGGCCTTTCAGAGGGAAAACATGCTGATTACTGTATTGTAAAATAGCTTTTGATTTCCCCTGCCTGCTTTAATCCTTGGGACACAACAGTGGCCCTGTCTCTCACCAATAGCAATTGAGCCTCTAAGGAGACTTGTATTACCAGCGAACAGGGTTTAATTGTGAACTCGATCAGTTATTAAAGAAGGTAGGGCCTGCTGAATTGGAGTCTGGTGGGCCAGTCCTCCTCTGCTTTTGACCGTTGTGCCTCTTTCTTCTTAGACTGTGGTTCGCAGTTTGTTGTTTACAATGCATAGGCAAGGGATGAATGCAGGCTCCTCACTATAGAGCTCTTTCTATTCCCTCCACCCTCTAACTTTTTCCTCCTCTTCTCCTACTGGCTTCCAGGGAACGCAATTAAAGTGGGGAATTTTTTTTTCTGAGGATGGAGCAGTGATGGGGATTGGAGGGGGGGCATGCCAGCAAGGCTATTATCAGTCCTGTAGGGTTGAATGGCTGGCCCCCTTCAGAGAAGACAAAAGGAGTGGTCACTGCCCAACCAGAGAGCGGCCCCTTTTGAAGAATGGTGGCCATCATCAGCCCAGGTCCCCACTGGCTTTACATCCAAGAGTGTTTACGCTGAAATAACATTTGGTCTTAATAATGACATATTTCTCTAGCCTTAAAATGTTATAATAAGACTGTAAAAGGTCAGGTGGGGGAAGAGGAAGGGAGCTATAGGAACACTTTTCTGGAAGAATTTGGAAATGTGGGAATACTCTAAGCATTTTTTTTATTGCTTGTAACAGTTTTAAATATTTCTGTTAATTGTTATTTTTCAATTTTGAACACTTTTTGGGACAAAACAGCCACAATGTAAGCCACAAGTAGATCTCAATTTTTCCACATTGTCATACTGATTTAATTCCCAAATAGGCAGTTTGAACCTCAATTTAGGACCTACAATAAGAAGAATCTAAGTCCTTGTCCTAACCGCATGCGACAGAAGCAAGCATCAGCGTCAAAATCAGCTTGATTCCACTGTTTCCTATTTTCCTTTTGCTCGTGTAAACATGGTCGAGGAACAAGGAAGGAGGGCGCTCTACAAGGCACTGGCTACTTTTCTTTAAATTTTCTTTCGCTTTTATCACTCAATAGAGCTTGTTTGTTTTAAAAGTGGAGATTTTTACCAATTAAAAAGCTTTGTCGAAGCTAATGATCCAATTAAATTCATCCCAACGTTATGTCCCGCCTTCTATCTTGGAGGTCAGTTGGAGGCTCCGTTCCATGGGGACTTTAACAAAATGTGACGATAAGTTACTTACTCTGATAACCAGTTCATACACAATCCACTAAGTTCATTCTTCATACCAACAAGTGTCTATAGTGACAAGAAGAGCATACGTCAGTTTAATTCAATTTAAGATTAATTAGAGTACTTAAGTCTTTGTACAGGATTTCAGACAAACCTAAATAAAGACTGAACACTTCTCCTTTTTACCTCAGCATTCCTTGCCATCCATCTGCCCAGTCCTCCATCACTGGACAATGGTGAACTGCAGATACCCTGGTCAGGCCAGCTTCTGTGGGGCCTGTGAGCTATTTGCCAGTATTGGTAAATAGAGGGCCTTTAATATCCGTCAGGGGGCTGAGGGGTGGGAGTTGGGTCAGGGTAAGGAACTCACTGAACTGGCAGCCATGCAGCTCATTGTTGCTGTTTGTTAACAGGTGTGTGTTTAAATGGGAGTCTTTCAGAGGAGCTGCTACATGAGCCCATGTGCCCTGAGCACCTCTCACCCCCTCACAACGGTCTCCTCAATGACAGCTTTTCAGCAGCCAGGGTAGGAGGAGGAAAGGAGGATGAGTAAGCTGGCTGAGAGATTAGGAGTGAGAGAAGAGACTGTAGTACAGATCACAGTGTGTCAGCAGGTACTTTATAGTCAGGGAGGCTGACTTCATGTTGTATGGCAGCAGTAGAAATTCACAGCATGCAGCCTGCTAATACAGCTTCATAAGCACATGAATTAATATTAAATTCATATGTTCTCCTCTTCATTGACAACACCGGCATTGAGATCCATCTTTATAATAATACAATAATAGGATAGGCATTTCTAAGCTTTTTGCTTCTGCCTATTCCTTTTCAGTCACTACATAAAACATGACTGTTGACCATGTTTGAACTGTCTGTATTGTTGAAAAATTATTGTATATGTATAATGGCTGAATAAATACTCATACATACATAACCTTTATTTATAGAGCACTTTTCAAAATCAAGTTACAAAATGCTTTACAAAGACAGCAATAATAAAGCAAAGGTAAATACAGGCATGTCATAGAATAGAATAATAAGCAATGCAAAGATTAAGAGATAACACACATTTCAAGACATACAATTCTTTTGGATATTTCAAAGGTAATTTCAAAAAGTAAAATTCAAGTAAAAGATTACAATTCAACTCAAATCAGGAAGGGTTTTAAAAGAGATTATTGACCTGACTGAACTGATCTCCTCGGGCAGGTTTATTTGTGTTAAACATACAGTAACTTAAATCAGCAGGATATTGATATCCTGCCGATATTATATGTAGGTTACGTTCTTATTTTTTCATACATTGGTCTCTCGAACCTTCAAGTTGCTCCTTAAAAAAACACTTTCACCAGTTTTTGCCAACTCTTTTTTATGCTACTTTCTATTCCAACTTTTAAAAAATTTCTGGCATTTTATTCATTACTTGATTATCTCAAAATACTCATTTCAGTGCCAGAGAGAAAAAGAAAGTTCATAAAAGACTGAACTGCTCCTTAAACTCTTAGCTGAATTAAAAGCATTTCATCTTTACATCTTCACATTACTTATTTGTTGACACTTTTAAAAAACTGTTTTACAGTCAGCCGGCCGTCACATTTTCCTTCCCATGTCACCCCTGCCTGTGACACACGAGGTTCATGAAAAAAGGTCAAGTCTTACGCATTTTTACCACGTGCGTATCAGGAAAAATCGTTACCCTGCGGCTGTGGAGGTTTAAAAACAGAGGGCAGTGAGTCTCCCCCCGCTATATTGGGCTGTGTTGTTCAGATTCACTGTACATAGAGAGGGAGAGAGAGAGAAGCAAAGGGAGAGGGAAAGCTGTGTGAACGATAACCTCGCCACACTGCTCCATGGAACCCTGCCCTGTTAATAGTTTCCACCATGGGCCAGTGAGGAAAAGACCGAGAAAAAAGGAGGGAAAAGAGGAGGAAAGGAGGGAGAGAGTGGGGAGCAGTGGAAGATGCTTCCTGTGTGGCTGGACGGGTGCAAGCCGCACCACGGGGAAGGAAGCAGCCTTGGGCAAGATGGAAGAAGTGATGAAAGACACACTTTCCTCCTCATGAAAATAAAAAAAACTGCTATTGTCTCAACAAAATGCTTTGCAGCTAAATTTTCTTTGGATACTATGATTATGATAGTTTCTTAAAGTAAGCATGATGCATAAACAAGATGCCAAAATAGTTTTATCCACATTGGTTTTAACCCCCTATAGCTTTTAAGGCTGATGTGTGTTGGAATTGAAACTACATTTTGTTTCTTTCCTCTTGATTGGATCAATCTACTTTGGCCTGCTTTGAACTGGCCTGGTCCAAGTTCTTTTTCATCACCACTTGTCAATAAATAATGAGTCTTTTAACATGCCCAAGCAAAGGCCAATCACATCTTAAAGTAGACCTGGTTGACCAAATGGGTCGACAACAACACAGTACTCAAGGCTTTGATCTCTCAACGGAGTAAAAGAAACCATATTATATTGTTGAGTCTGGATAGAAACCTTCTTTTTTGCAGTTTTGAGTCCAAACTGTATATTTGTTCTTTCTCTCTCACATGATTTCATGGATGTTATGACTTCAACATGTGCTTGCTTACTTTGTATCCCTTAAATTAGTTGGCGTTGGATCGCCCTGTATTGGCTTCAGCTTTACAGTAAACTTTTAATGGCCTTCAACCATTTTAGATCATTAAAAAATAACTGAAAAGGTAGTTTTACATGAAGTGCTTCCTTTGACACAATACAAGTGAAACAAAGAACCTCCATACAAAAAGTACCACGCTCCATGTCATCCAAAGTAAAGTTATCCGCCCTCTTTCTTCAACTCTCCCACCGCATACTAGTGAATCATGGAGCCAGGCGCTTCTTTCCTCAGGTGGTGAGATATGATTTTGGAGCCCACGAGACAAAAACAAACTTCTGAGTCCTGCACTGCCCTGGCCACCACAGGCCTTGGCACTGTCAGGCCTCAGTGGCAGAACAGTAGTGTGCAGTAAAAGGCAGCTGTGCATTACAGATTATACATTTTGGGATGGCCCTACTGATATGGCGGGTTGAGAAAGCCATACGCTCAGTCCCTTGGGGAGATCCTGGACCCGGGCTAAAATGAAGCGTAGCCATGTTTTCCTCTATAGGGTAGAGCAGCCGTGACATGTTAAGCGTTTCAACCAAAATAGGCAAGAGTATATTTAGGGTGAGTCAACATATCCAGAAAACAGTCCCTCATGCTAGCGTTAGCCACAAGGGTCTTTAACATCTGTATTGTTAACTATATAGAAGAAATCTTATTCCGGAAAATCCTAAAGGAAACAAAGATGGGGAATTAAATATGTGGTGCACAGGACTGTTCCCAGTAGTGGGTTTATAGAGTTGTAGATTTTTAACTGTTAGAACTGTCTCATTTTTTAGTACATGTGGACAATATTGTTTCTTTTAGATAAACTTTTTGTTTATAACCCTGTTAATGATTTGCACAGTCATTTGTCAGGCCTCATTTTTTGTTGTCCATTGCTCACATTTGTTGACAGGCTTATTAATTTTACCATCAGTGTTGTTAAATACATTTTTGTCATATTTGGCTGGCATTTTTCGCCACCTTTAGGCATCTGAAAATATCAAAAATGTTAGTTTTCTATTGATTGTATGTTTCTCAAATATATTTTAGAACGGTCTTTAGGCGGGAAGAAGGACATAGAGAGCAGGCTTATCAACTATAGTTTCAGCCAGTTAATGGCTACGGCCCTACTAGAAGCAGGTGGCAGCGTTACAGTTTAAGCATAACATTTGGATGGTATTGAGGGCCAAAATAATCAATTATCGTTTAACTCACTAGTAATTCTGGTGCTAACGAACAAGGGTAAGGATATAAAACAGTTATAGTCTACTATAGTCAACTAAACACGCGTGTCCCTAGTATCTGTTTGCTTCTTCAAATAACAGCTTTGTTGAACTGTTTATTAAGGGCGCGGTCACACTGGCAATTCGTACTGTGCCCAAGCACGCTTCAACCCTAAAGTCCAGTTCGTTTGGCCAGTGTGACCGCTCTGTGCCACTCCTAATGACTTAAAATAAGCCGCAAATTCAATAAAGTAGCTGTCATGCTCTCTGTGTTCTTCTCCGATGTACAGTCGTGGACTCACTGCGCGTCCCTTCTTTTTTTTTTCTCGAGTCTGCCTGTTTGTCAAGCTTGAAAATAACATGAAGCATGCATGTGCTATATTACGACGTTATGTACAAGAGGTAATCGTGCTTAAGCACAGTTAGTCCTGGTGCAGTGTGACCGCGGGCCGTGCCGGCCAGCGGGGGGGATGGGGCAGTGGGGGGCCAATCATGCTTCAGTACGGCACCTGAGCAACTTCCACTTCCCTCATGAAAGATGAAAAACAGTAGGGTTAACAATGCTTTAATACTTGAGTTTAGATTAAAACCTAAATGTCATTTGTTGTATTCCCCCACAAGATGGGATATTATAGATATCATCAATTGGAAGTGTTGATGTAAGTCAAAAGTTGGATAAAAAAAAAAAAATTATAAAGCTAAACATCAATCAATATCATTGTCAGTCGCTTTTAATTCTGCACAGCATGTTCATTCAACATTGAACTGTCTGGAAAAACAGGATTCCATTCCTCATTGAAGACAAGTTGCATTATTATAAAATTGGTCACACATCATTTGTCAGTGGGCAGATCATTTGAAAACAATAATCCTATGACAGAGATTGGTTGGATGGAGTAGTTGCATAGAGGGGGGTCAGAAAGACCTTGCATTGACCCCAATGACTGATATGCATCTGGATCATGAGACTTTGACTGGGAAAAACCTGTGTAACTACTGTGATGCTGAAAAACATGACTTTGAACTTCTTCTAGCTCCTCGCTGAAAGCAAGAAGAGGGCTTCCATAAACAGAGGTGCACTCGAGAAGTATTGGGAAAGCAGATTGACACTCTTTGGTTTGGTCTATTTTTCTAGAGCATCTGTCTTCCTGCTCCAGCTCAAAGAGACGCGCCGGAGGAAGCGTTTTGCTCCTATCTGGGGCCTTGAATGTGGGGAGGAAATCATCCACACATTGCGTGAGACGCGACCGTTGTTCGCTGGTGTCCGTGACAGCACTCATCAGCGCCGCATTAATTAAGGATAAATACAAAGCATAAACAATAAACACGTGACCACAAAAGCCACAACTACCTCCCATACTGGTTCAAAACCTTGCCAAAGAAAGTAAATACAGTAATCCTTTCAAGATTTGTTTCCCTCCATCCAGCCAGAGAGCCCCCCCCCACCCCCCCCCACCCCCATATGAGGCCTTAAGTCAAATGCATTATTCAACAGATAGAAGTGTAAGGATGTCATTCATTGGAATCAAGCAAACCAGTATTAGATCACATTTCACATGGCAGCTTGGCAGGATCTGACTGCAGATGTGCAACTTGGCATATCATGTCATTTTTAAAATAACCTGTTTTTGAGCGTATGGGTCTGGGTCCATGTCTGAGTTTTGCTGGAGCACCCGTTGAAACTGATTTGTACGTGTTTATGCAGAACTGTATTTAAGTGTGTGTGTGTGTGTGTTTGTGTGTGTGTGTGTGTGTGTGTGTGTGTGTGTGTGTGTGTGTGTGTGTGTGTGCGTGCGCGCGCGTGTGTGTGTGTGTGTGTGTGTGTGTGTGTGTGTGTGTGTGTGTGCGGTTGAATGTGAGTAAGTGTGTGCGTGCAGAGGGGGGATAGTTGAGGGGACAGCTGTAACGGAATCACTTCATAAGTGAAATACCACTCCCTGTACAATAGCCAGCCACAAACCAGAGCTGTGGTGCAAATGTTTTTCCAACATGGCATGGATCTATCCCTGCATACTCCGATTTAAAAAAATGCATTTTTCACTTCCTTCAAACTAGAAACGAAATAACGTTATTATTGAAACATTCAGTTTGGTTGTCTCAGATGCCCTTCATGCAAACACTCCAACAGTATGGCTTTTTATTAGAACCGTAGAATCCTGAGATTTCCATTTCCATTGCTGGAGCTTTAGTTGATGATCACATATGTCTTCTTAGCTTTTTCACGGTTTCATTTTCAAGACTAGTTTACCAAGACAGGCATCAGAATGCTTAAATCAATGAAGACGGTCCATTGAGGGGCAGATAAAGGGTGCGAAAATGCATTCGTTCTACATAGTTTCACATGCTGAAGACTATTCTGCATCCCCCTGACGAGTTAGGATTCAATAGCCTCTGACCCCGAATTTGTAGAAAGGCCTTATTGAGGAGGCCGATGGGATGGACGACATTCCAGAGACCTGCTGGCAGAAAACAAGATGGCCGTGTGTGACATGTGGCTTTGTTGGTAAGGGAGGGATGCCTCTCATGGCCAACAGGGTGTCAGGACTGGTTACCTCTGATCGCGCCTGATAGGCAGAGAGGACCAGGGCACAACGGCAGGGCCTCGTGATTCAAATCAGAACTGCTTACAAAAACGCACCATGACCACACATTGACAGATTAACATTCCGCATGTTTAACTCATATCTCAGGAGCTGTGAACAAGTGGAGGCAAACTCCCTCCCAGATTCCAGATCACATTGTTTGACCTTTTTTCCCTCACACCCTCCGTGATGTGAACCTGAGGGAACGGCAGCATTGGAATGTTTGAGATGGAATTCCTCTGAATGGCCGTTTGACCTGACTCGCCACTTAGTGTCAACACAAGGAACACGCTCAATCATTAACAACTGGACCATGGTGACCGCTGACTAGAATGGCTGTTGTGAACCAGGCCTCATGACTGGCATGGCCACTCACATACACAGGCAGGGAAATCTTGTGGACCTGATTCCAGCATTAGCCATGACCTTCCCACTACAATGTTGGGAAGGAAGCTTGGGGGGTATTTTGTTTCAGTTGTCAGCTGCTACTGAATGAATGAGTTATCACCATGGTAATGATCAGTTGGCTCCTGGTGTGACGATTAAAAAGTGTTTGTTGCAATTGGACAACTCTGTCATTAGTAGGTCTGGTATGAACACATTTATTTATTATGCATTCTACTTTGTGTTAACTTAGTAACTAGATAGCACCAACCTGTTTTCACTCATCAAGGTCATGGTTATTTTATTTTTCATCCAAAAGACTTATTTAGAACTAAACTTTGTCTTAGAGGCAACACAATTTCAAGAATTACAACCAAGTCCAGTGGACATTTGAATCTAGAACCACCAACCCTATGTTTTCTAAATGTTGCTTCTGATACCTCAGCACCATTACCAAACACTGATACGTTAAAGCTTGTTAAGTCACTGTTGTCTGACTCAGTGGCATGTGACTATGACTGATTTCATGTAACTGATGCCAGACACTGTATTGATAAGTTCCTTTACCGATCCCTTGGACTAGGTCATTGCTTCTTACATTTAACTTTTTCTAATATCAAAGGGTTAGACATCAGTGGTCCTTGTTCTCTTCCATAGTCTGTTATAATAAGTTTATGTCTGTTATAATGGATTCCATTACTGGCAACATTTCACTGTCAAAGAAAACATCCATACCAATTTCCAAAATCACTCCCACAACAAAGTCCAGTTCTTCACTCATCCAATCAGTATATGCTCCCTGCTTTCCAGTATTATTTTCACCTTTATGTCTTAATAAACTTAAACTCTGTAACTTTCCTCTGCAATGTTACAGCACACAGGATATTTGTTACTTTAATGTAACTATCATAAGTTTAAAGTGTAAAGTACTATAGTTGAACTGAAATAAATATTGAACCTTTACACTGCGTGCCACAGGTATCAGTCTGGTCAAAGTGGAAGCAGGTAGGTCCTCAATCTACTTTGCCTCAAACAAATGATAGTAGAGGCAGCATCTGGTATTGCATAGCAAACATGGCTGCCAATACTGTGAGTCCTCTCTCCACCACTTTGACCGCATGTGGCTCCCCTATAGCTCGTCTGGCACAGAGACATAACAGTACCCCATGTGTCATTTTCACGTAATAGAATATCCACCACTGTCTTCTGTGTAATCCACAAAGTCTTAATGTGTATTGGGAGTGATACTGGGTTAGTTCTAGACATAAGTCTCTTTCCATGAGGGTTGCAGTTGTGCACCTGTTTATCCACAGCCCAGAAAATGTCAGAGCTACTGTGGTAGAAGGTGCCTTGTCTTTTTGAGTCAGAGTGAGTGTTAGTGAGTGTCAGAGACATCTCATTGCTTCGCCAAAATTGCAGAGTGGAGTTTTACTCTCCACACGAAAACATGCCCTGTTGGTTTCATTTGATATCTGATCACAGATTATGTTCCCCAGTCATAATTAGAAAATATCTCTTTTAAACGTTTTGTGCTAGAAACATTATATTATGGTTAAGGAAACCATTCCTGAAATGCCGAAACAGCAGTCTTTAAAAAATATGTCACTTTTGAAAAATGTACTCAAGTGTTCCTTCACAATTGAGGCCTGTGTGTTTTTGTTTTTTTTCTGAGAGCATCCAATTAGTTTAACCAGAACTTGTCATCAGCCAAACCATCAAATAACTAACAGGCAACATATCTGAAACCAAATGTGAGCGAGCTACCACAACAACCCCTAACAAAACCAAGCTCTTCATTGGCATGGGTCTGTAAATGAGTTCAAATAATGACACAATGCCACCAAAAAACAGCTGTTGGAGAATGATGGTAAAGGAGAGTGGACTGACTGTCCACATGTGGGGTCCTTTTCAGGCCTGGGGAGGGGTAGCATGTGAAAGGGCTTGCCATAGGGGAGAAAGAAGCCTCTCATGCCCCATTGTGCATTTTCAGACCTATTTCTCCGCCTCCATTCATCCCTCCTGAGCCCCTCCACCCCATTATTATTATTCTTGGATGTTTTGGTTTTTTTATGTACCTTGTTCACCTTCATTCACCCCTGTTTTTGGGTCAGTGACAAATAAGGGTTGTTCAGATGACCAATTCAAAAATCTTTTAAAAACACAATTTGAAAGCATGCATCAGATTTGTATTCATACATTTACATTTTTTTTTCAAAAGGTAAGACTAAATGGACCTAAAAATGTCAAGTGGTGTAACTACTGAAAAATAAAGAATATTTTATATTTTATACATCTAGAGTATATGTAAGTGTACTCATGATTGTAATTACTTCATTTTAAAATAGCACAAGAAAATAAATTTTATTAGGATTATCCCTAAATTTATAAGTTATGCCCTTTTTCAATACTGAGCGGGGCACAAAGCTGAAAACACCTCTTTTTTCTAATTAATTTTTGACAAATGTAAAAATTGTTAAAAAAAACATGTTGTTTCACTGCAATAGAGGACTACTTTTATTCCACTTTAATTTTCCTGGATATTATTATATGTTTATGAGAAATATTGGTTACACCAATTGACGCAAACCAGTTACACCAACTGACCATGCTGCTTCTACAGCCAAAGGCCATTGTTTCTTGAAGAAATTGTTGTTAGCTTCCTCCATTTTATGTTTGCTCCACCTACCAAAGTGCACAGAATACCAGTGCACTGATGACAGTAATGTAGCACACTTTGCCTTAAACACAGAATAGCATAAAACTGAAGTGAATAGATCGGCCTTTTGGATGGGTCTCATAGATCGGCAAATTCTTACTGATACCTGATCTAGCTGTCTTAGTCAAGGTGGGACTGACATCCAATACCAGGATTGGATCGGTGCATCCTTAATTAATTCATATCTTAAGTAAATTACAACATCTGACCAAAATCTTCAGGGGGAATTCATTTCTTCATTATTTGGAATAAACTCAAGGTACTTGTGCCCTAATGAAAGGATAAGAGATTAGTGAAGAAACCCCTGCCCCAATTATGCCCCTATGTCCTATTGATGATTTGGCTATCCTAGCCTACGGCCCTAGTTGCCCCTGCAACCAAAACAGCATTGCCACCTTCAGCAGACCCAGGCTCTTTTTACAGTATGTGAGTTAGCCATGTTTTGACAACGCTTATACTTACCACCCTACCACATTGGTATTCACAATTCAACCTTGTAGACCGAAGGGTAGCAAGAACCAGGTCATCGCCAGGGTTAGAAGTGGGACCCTCCTTTCACCAGATGTTCGTCCAATTAGGTCCACAACTTCCCCGGAAGACTAGACATTCAGCGACAGCCCCCCTACATGGTAGCTCTCAACAATCACCATAACAACAGGCAACACTTTACATCTCTTCCTTCTTTACATCATGGCCATCACTGCCCAAACAGCATTGCCACCTTCTATAGTACCAGACTTTGGCAAGCAAGCTCCAGGTAGTGACATGCTGTAATAGTAATTATAATAATAAGAACAATGATGTTCCATCACTTTTATTTATTATTGAACAGTTCTATTGTAAGATTATGCCAGGCTAGTTCATAGGGTGTTATATTAAAAATGTAACCTTTTTAAAGCAAGTTTAATTCTTTGGTACAAAGTTTCAATGGTTACACCACTTAGACATTTTTTGCCTACATACCCCAAATATTCTCTAAAAATGTATAATAAATATAAATTTTAGACTAGGTCCTCAAAAAAAATAATGAAAGCATGTCATCTGTGCATTTATTTTAAAATTTTAAGCCTTTAAAATTTAACTTAACCTTATGGACACAAAAAAAATGAGCGTCACGTCATTGACCCTTTTACCAATTTGACTTTTTTTAGACTTTTGGACCTATACTGTAGTATCTGCAATACCTAACTTATCATATGACACTTCATATTGAGAAAAGATAATGAAGATAGTTACCTCTAGTTTATCTCATCTTGGGTTTTACTTTCATCATTTTGATCTTCATTCTGTCAATATTATAAGCATTGTACTAAGGAAAAACTTGAATTGTGTGCATGTTTTGCTCTAAAGCACACACTTCTGCTCTGTAACAATTTTTTTATATCGCACCAAATCACATTATGTTTATGCCTTTACACTTACAATATATAATTTATAGAAAACCAACATTAATCCACTTATTAGCAAGCACTGGGCACAGTGGCAAGGACAAACTCACCACGATGTCATCTGTTGAGTGTGGACGCTCACACACCATATGTAGTAGATTAATATGAAGGATAGATATCAGCACGTAATGAATAGGCCAAAAATACAAAATAAAAAGATTGGGCACTAGTGCCAAACTAGAATCTGAGTTGAGTCTTGAGGGGCATGTCCAAGTCAAGTCTACTGAGAAGTACCTCATTCAAACCCACTTTAAGATACCAAATTATCCCTATTAGTCCAGACTTATCGAAAAGGAAAGTTATAATCATACCCTAATTGTAGCAAGAAAGCTAGATAGAATAAGAACAAAGTTGTAAAAAAGCCTTGTAAGTCACACTATATTTGTAAAGCAGGTATTCCATTTACCATTGAGAACATGGCAATTGTTTCGGTGGATATAACAACCACTTCTTACCTACGCTTTGTATCAGCAGTCATCAGCTTTAATTTCATGAAGATTGGGTCTTTCAACCATGTCTTGACTTTGTGGCTATTCAGCACTTACATCACGGGGCCTCTAAAGTACCAAGTGTTGAGCTTGTGGATTGTTTTATTTTTACATCCAGCCTGTAATCTTCAAGATTTATACCTCTGCCCACCCCTGTAATTAACAGACTTACTAATAACTCACCTCATACATGTGCAACATTTATTATCCCCACATATCAGCACACAACAGGGCTTATTGAGATGTCAGCTTCAAACCGAAAACATGAGGAGGTTGCCATGGTGACAGTCATCACTCATACTCCTCTAAAACCAACTCGGCTTCAAGCTGTGTCCTCTATTTATTCTTCATGCCAGATCTTAAGAACCCTCTGAGGGAACTTCGAGTAGCATATTTTAAGAAACAGAAGAAAGACGGTATGTGACCAAAGAACAGGATCACTGCAGGCCACAAATAACTGTTTATTTAGCTGTGAAGTTACTGTCAGAATTAGACAATCCTAATGCGTCCATGCACACCCAGGAAATCCAGGTCGTCCACACCATCAAGTTTCATCCATGTTGTCATGATCTCCGGCAACCACAGCACTTCATCCAGAAGTTTGAGGCAGGTTTTGGGGTCAAGTCTCTGCCTGGATTTCAGCGCAGCAGCGCAAGTGTCTGGTCAGACCCGATGGTCAGGCACCACGCCCCGCCAACAACCACCGTCTGACAGCTGCTGTTGCCTCACCAACCTGTGCGCATGGGAAAAGTCCACTGAATGCCAAGCAGACAGATGGGACATGACAGGACAGGAGTGTCTGCGTTGACTCCACGTGGAGCTGGCAGTACTCTTAAATGGCCTGAGTGATGAGAGGTGTAACTGCAGGTCGGAAACCAGCAACTTGCCAGGAGTTAAAAATGGATTTTACTGCCGCTCCATGACAGACCTAATAGCACTTCCCAATTGAGGTCTAATGTGTTTATGTATTTGTGGATTACATTTTATTGCAATTCAGCTCAATAAAACAGAGAAATATAAGGGTAGGTGTTTTCTTTGGAAGGATGATACATAGGTCCATTTGCAGAAACCATGATACTCAGAATTAGAAACATATTCATTTTTCCTCTGCTGTCTGCCCTAGCCCGCTAATTGATACAACATATCCGAACACTGGTCAAATGATTTAAAAATGAACATACTGAGCAACTATTCTTTCAAACCACATATGTTGTAAATGACCAATAAAAATCATCAAAGAGCAAAATCAAAGAAATTATTGTACTAATTACTTCAAAACTGAAAACAAATGCTTTGTTTCCTAATGTGCGAACATAAATTTGATTTGTTTTGTTTACCAAAGTCAAAGCAAAAGATCTGATTTCCATAAATGAGCCATTTGCTCTTTTATCCTCTAATGAGATTTATAACACATATGGTACTTTATAGTTGTTTTACAGTCTCATACCCACAGGCCGGGGGTAAGACAAAAAAAAAATCAAGAGCTATTCATTGAATGGCATGCATGTATTTCATATTAATCATAAATTATTATAACCACCAAAATCTGGCTTTAAAAAAAAAACATGTTTTCTGTTTCTTAGAAGCAACAGTGAATTCAATTACAGTGTGGTAGCACACAGATTTCTGCACCGGGAAATATGGTGTTGGTCGGTGCCAGTGTGGTTGGTGCTCAACAAGTTGACAATTGCACATACAACGATTACTCACTTTGCCGAAAGAAACTGACAAATAAGACAAACCTCCAGTGTTTCTGTTCAATGCACTTAATAGTCATTACTTAAGCGTTATTGGTAACATATGTAATTGAAAAATGTTTTAAAATGTAAAAGCAAATGTAGAATGTAATTCTAAATGATTGATGAAATGGTGAGCCTGGAAAAATAATTAAACGTCCAATGTTTACACTGTCTGCATTGCAAAAATGATGGGCATGTTCTTTGTTGATGGATAACAAGCCACTCGCTATTATTGGTTAAGCAATAGATTCATGTTTTAAGAAATACAGTATGCTATTTCACTTTTGTACTCAGAGTTAGATGTGAAGGTCAATGCCTCTATCATTTCCTTCTGGTTATTATCCACCTACATCATTCAGCTGGTCAGCTTGCCTTAACCAAAGGCATGAAACTGGGAGAAACAGATAGCCAAAAGGTACAACATTGTCTAAAGCTTCTTATTAAAAACTATATTTATTTTTAAATTCACAAGAAATAAATCAAGAGATCTGATAAACAACTTAAACTCCTGTCAATCAAAGTAACAAAAAGACACAAGTTGTCATTCTGAGACTCTTTGTTTGTTATTTTCCACACATTTATCAAACATCACAGAATGAGTAAGTGTGCTTTTGGTTTCTGGTAGGTGATAAACTTACTTGCCATTGGCTGTAACCAATATGTGTCTCGGAATATCCAGCTATTGCTATCCAATGGTTTAACAGTATTGTTGGATGAAAAAACAAAAAATGATTTAGGAAAAAAAAGCATTTTTCTTTTGCACTAGCAGCTGGATCCCCTCTCCAGATATTTTTCTTGGTAACTCTGGCAGGGTATTAACTAAAGAAGAGGAGCTTGGAAGAGAACTGTCAGTGCCAGAGCTTTGCCTTAAACAAAGACATGTGTTACCAAAGGGATGTCAGCCTGCCTGCTCCCCGGCACTGTGTAACTCAATCTCCCCACATTCTCATCCACTGAGGGGGGTTCTTGGGAAGTAAGGGTTAAGTATGTTGATCAAAGGCCCAATGACGGACCAAAGGACCTCTCTAGATCATCAGTGTGACCTCGGTGCATCCATCAGCCATTAGGACGTCAGGACTGCGGCGAGGCAAGGCCCAGTTGGTTTGGAGGCAACAGAGGGGGGGATGAGGGTCTTTTAGAGCAGGGGTGCTGACGGGCCTGTGCGGTGGATGGGGAACTGGTTGGTGGGGAAGGGGGGACAGGACCCACAGAGACAAGAAAAAGAGGGGAAAAACTGGGAGGAGGGTTGGCGGATTAAAGCCCCAACCAGCCTTTAACTTCTCCCAAACCACATGGAGCTGGTGTCCAATGCCCTACATATTCAAAGGCATGTACACGAGCCCACTTCCAGCCGGTGACACAGATGGAGACAGAAATATACAAGCGCTGGGCAACCAGTTCCTCTGATGTTGCTTTCCATGCGGTGCACTCTGCTGACAGACTGAGTTAACCATCATCTCCCTGAGCTGGAGATGGACACGTTTTCTTGTGTTAGGCCAAGGTTGTCACCATGTTGCTTATCATTACCTGTCACAAACAGTTGAAATTTTACTCAACTGAAAGCTGTGAAAAGTAGAGTTGTAATTTGTTTGATCAACAGGTTCAATGTTTCTTGTTACATGTTGAGTTGTAGCTGTTTGTGCTATGTTCTTGTGACCTTCCATTCCCACGGAAAGCAGGGGATACACCAGAACTTTCCATTTACATGATATCCACTTCATGGAACCTCTTCACCTTCATCACTTGTCTTTCCACAGGCTAGACAGGGAATGATGATAAACTGGCATTGAAACTAACTGGCGCTGGCTGTGTACTGCGATTTGCTGTTCCTGGACCACTCTCTGGACCTGACTTAAAAGTGTCCCTATTACAGTAAGCATAGAAAAGAGTAATGGACTTGTTACTAGTGCTGCATTTTGTTAATGTACAATATAAATCAAATCAAGCACATGCTAAGACTCCTTAAGAGTGCTTAGAGAGCTGATGTTGCTCAAGGTGACTGAGGATTTGAAGATGGATTCTTTCGCACTTGTTGACAACATCTGCGTGCGGTGTCAGTTATCCAAAACATTAAAAACGGTTGTATTTTCCAATTGGCAGCTGTAGAGGGTCTAGTTCTGTGGTTTCAGCTGTGTAGCATATCAGTGTTTTTTCATCAGAACAGATCATGTAGAAAACAGCACTTTGAGTCTTTCTGAATATCTTTGGTTTGGACAGACTTAATTCGTTGCAATTTCAAGCAAGTTAAGTTTATCATTTGCTGCATTAAAAATGAAATGCCAAATTCAATTTGCTAAAAAATATGAATCATGGTTAAGAAGTATAAACTGCTGAGCAATTAGCTGTAAAAATTCATGCTGAGTCCTTGGAAATACTCTACCTCAGTGTATGTTAAAATCAACAGGCCGTGAAAAGTGTAAGTCCAAGATATAATTTTTCATGCATCATCTTTGTGAAAATTACAATTTGCTTCATCCAGAACATTTGTCTTCTGCTTCACCTCACAGTGGGGTGAGGGGTGAAGTGCTAAGAAAAAGGCCCTTAAGGGTCTTGTAGTTTTTCCCTAGGTGGAGTCTGCTTTTAGAACCCCGACCTCGCTTCATGAAAACAAAATGTGAGGAGAAAAATAACCTCAAGGAGAAGCCGTGGCCTAGCCAACCACTGGACACTGAGCAGCACAAAAGCGCGTGTGGGCTGTCCTCGAACTTCCTCCACCAAATGTCTCTCCGCAGAAACCCAATTCCCATAGAGATTTGTCCATGTAACACGTAGTGGCAGACGCGGATAAACACATTAGCAAAAATATAAGTGGCATGAAGTTAAGGTGAGCAGACAGATAAAAGATAATGCTCTTTAGAATGACACACACATGAACACAGACCCAAATAAAGCAGCGCCTGGGGTTAATCCATCCAATCATCTCAGACTGCTGATGCTGTCCTTATTGTAGCTGTGAGGCCTAAGGGCGTCACCACATAAGTATTAACCTCACTCATATTTTACAAGCACTGCTTAGTGCCCCAGTCCAACATAAACAGGTGTGCATGCCAAATTCAGTACTCCCCAGGCTAATGTCTTGTCTTCCTGCATATATATATATATATATATATATATATATATATATATATATATATATGTACGGTCAGTAGTTACTTTAGTTGAGTAACTTAACTTCACTCTCTGTGAATCTGAAGTTGGTTGCAGACATTTGTTACCCTGTTAAATCAGAACTGTACAGAGAAATAAATTGTTTTTGTCATTGTGTATTGGTTTGGGTTAGGTATTCAGACTAAAACTCTTGAAGGTATAATATGTGACATTTTAAACATTGATACAGCAGATATCAAATATAACTAAGTATCGGTGTGTAATAAAAAGGAGTGAATTGAAACTCCCTTTGAGCTTGTTGTTCTCAGCTCTATGTTTAAATGGAACAGGACGACATTTTTATGTTTCATTCAGAGGCTCAAACATGTTTCATTCATGTGAAGGCCTCTCTGTCCAACCTTTAACCCCGCCACCACGTGGGAGAAGAGAGAGTGCTCCGCCCACTGAGGGATGCTGTTAGTAAAGGCTGTTACTGATGACTCAGAAGAGTAGTACAATTAAAGGAGAAGACTTTCCAAACAGAAGAAAATATTTTTTGGGAATAAAATACTTCAAAGAAGTGAGAAACAAATCAACTTTTGGCGGCCTGTCTGGATGGAGATCAGATGAAAAACGGTTGCACACAGTTGGAACACTAAAGGAGGGGTGGGGGGATAAGGTGTGCTGAAGGGTCAGCTTTGTTTTGGTTTGAGACTGGTGCTAAAGTGTAACATTTTACTAGGCGACTACTTTGAAAGTTGCATATTATACCTTTAAAGATCCTGTGAGGAACTTTTGGTTTGTGTCTATTTTGGCGCCCCCTGTAGACAAAGGGCTTCCATTTCTGTTGCTGATTTTTTAAAAGTATTTTTTAACAATGAAATCACCCCCAGCTTTGTTTGAACAGTTAAATGTGTAACTCAATGAGAACCTTTTCTATGCATAAAGAGAAAAAAGACTGATTCAGTTGATGACAACAGTTTCAGACACTAAAAATGACTTTTAAAATATCCAGTCTCAATGCTGATGGTCTCATTCGGCCATAAAGCGACATCAATATTAATTTCAGTCTGTGTCATATCCAGCTAAACATTTCTCACAGGAGCTTTAAGTTAAAACACTGATTTTAAGCATTCCTTTCAATCATTATACAAAGCCTATGCTATTAAGTTTGACCGTTTACTCACACTGCGTTTTTTTGCATTCTGCGTGTTGTTTATATCACACTGTAGTTACGGAGAAAAAGGCCTCTGGGATCTCTTCCTTCTGTAAAAAAAAAGCAGCAACAACATAGAGTTCTGCAAAAACCTCAAGCACACATCTGAAACAGAGACCTACGCCGGCCCATTATTGGGACAATACAGTTGCAGATGGATGGAGGCAGTCAGGTAGCGTTCAGTCCTCAGTTTGGGGTCTTGACGATCCCCACTTTGCCTTGTGGTCTATGATGTCACACAGGGTTTTGCCTTTGAATGGCCATATGTTCCTCACCACTAATATCAAACAGATGATGAGTAAAAACCTCCAAATGACGGTCTTTCACTAAGACAAGCAGTCAAAACAAAGTTAAAGGAACACAGAAAAACACCAAGTGATCACATGAAAAAGAAAACTATACGTTCTTAATTGGTGCAGGCTGTGTTGCAGGCTGTGTTGCGGGCAGCATTTAACTGTATTGTGTGCTCTTCTGCGTTGAGAATTTAAACTTTCCAAACCTGCATCATTGCTGCAACAGACTGATTGCAGTAAGTCCTCAGGGGTTTGCTATAACATGTTGCCAGCACAGTAGTTCCTCCATGTTTTTCTGTCACCTTTGCCAAAGCCCTTCACATCCTGAAATAACAAACAAAACTTAAAGGATTGCCCCAGAATAATCCATCACCTCTGGGACTGTTTAACATCTCTTTACTCAACTGAGGAGAAGTCTGTAATTGAGGTGCGGTGTCTGGAAGACAACTGTTCTTTTCTTCTCTCTAGGTATCTGGATAATCTCAAGCGTCAGCTCAGGAGACCTCTGACTCCTTGATTTATTATTTCATTTCTTTATTTAGGTAATTTCCTTTCTTTGCTTCCTTCTGCCCCATTGCTCTCTTCCCCCTCATGCAGATGTGCCTTATCTCTTAGAGGTTGAGCTTCTAAATGTTCTGTGTTACAAATTAGGAGAGGAGGCAGATTGTTGGAGCTAATTCAAAGGAATTTGGAAGGGCTTTTGTCCCGTCACAAAACTGGGACGAAAATTTGAGAAAAATACTTGGCATGACGAAATGTTTCTAATTTCTAAATTGATTTAATATGCCTTTGGCTGAGAGCCATTCAATTACCTAAGGTGTTGTAAATTCTCTTCAAAGCAAATAATAAAAAGTTTTGTCATCTTAATGAGAAAACCACTCAGGATTAACAACCTGTTCTTTGCTACTTCATTGGTTCAATGATTTCAGGATTTGAGAGGTAGAGGCAATCATAAATTACACCTGTCTACACAAACTTTGTGCTTAAATGAAAACTCTCATGACTCCTTAACATACTTATTTAACGTTGAAGATGCTTTGGTTTCCAAAAACACTGAAGAGCCTTAAAACTCTTTATTGCATGACAATTTGTTTTTAAGTTAATGCACCACTTTTGTACACTAAAGCTCTATGCTCTGAAGTAATCTTAGAGGTCATGTTGCCTCACAACTGTCTTTCCCCCAAAACTTGCACCTGAATTGGACAAGTTGTGAATCAGACCAGAAGCAGTATACGGATCAAATGATCCTGACACCCAAACAATAGCTGCTTTAGAATAAGGCAGACATAACCAAGTCTGTTTTTCTATTTCATATTTTAATGATAAAATGTTTGTCAGAAACAAACACATTTATTTTTCTCAACTCAGAGTATAGTATGGGGAGCTTATGTGGTTCCGGTCCCCAGGGCTTCAGACTACTAACAAAACACTTCTTACTTCTGCTCTGCTGCTCGCCTACAATGCTTTACACATACAGGAGGACGAGAGGGAGCGTCCAGCAAATGAATGAAATAACGTGGCTCTCTTTCACAGAGCAACTTCATAAAAATAAAAAAAAAGATGCTGGATTGAAAGACTATGAGGGCCCGTGTCCAAAATGGTCATTTATGAAAGACGGAAACAATTTTAAGTATCAAAGATCCCTAGTCCATTTTCTTCTTCTTCTTCTGTGATCAGCAAAGTTTACAACTAATTCAAGTGAACTTGGAGAGTACTTCACTTTGACAGCTATGTAAAGTGAATATGATGATGATCAAATTATTCCTAAATAACTTTTACAAGGCTTAGTCTGTAAAACGGTTCAGCTGCTCCTACTTATATATACCAACCCTTTCTCCAAACCACTCTCAATTAGCTCCTCTCCTAAATAACCACTCTTTTCACTCGCAGTTTCCGGCTACACATGCACCTCCTTGTTTCATCAAGCCATCCCATCCATCTCAAAAACACCCGCATAAAAGAACTACACTCTTGTTTGTGTGTCCAGAGACAAGAGGCACACTGAGCCCACTTCCCATTCACATCAGGACATTTGCATGAAGGTCCTCTTCCAATTTAGTGACTCCGAGCAGCTCTGCCAACCCTCGAAGGCATGAGGAGAGGCTCGAATGGGGAGCCACTCATTCTGCCATCCTGCGTCCATAATTCTTCTTCAGTTTATTCTGAGCTTCATGTATTGTACCTCATAATGCTGTCTAATGCTCCAAATACAACATTAAATAAACAGGCAAAATGATGAGGTAAAGCGTTAGTGTGGGTGTCACAGGTGGCTTTGACCACCCAAGTCAGACAGCCCCAATTATCCCTAAAGAGCAGCATGGCTGCTTTTCTTTCTCAAACAAAACCATTTCCATCTTCATGAATAATCACATTTTGCACGGTAACTATGGATTGATTTTGTGGGGGCTTTGCTTTGCATTTTAATGGAAAGTAAGTGTTTTCCATAAACCTTGTTGCTTCTTGCATTTTCCTTCTCTCTCTGTGTTCCTGATCACGTCTCTGCTTTGACACACACATGGAGAAGAAGCTCCTTTCCATGCTGGGAGAGATTATTGACTTCTGTTCCGTGCGTGCCACAATCAAGAAAGAAGACCACAGCATATTACCAAAATCTGCTGTGTACAAAATAACGTCAAAGTCAGCATACTGCTCAGTTTATTTATTTTTGATTTTTAATGATTTATGCTCTCCAACACATTTGCCAGTTTCTAAATTAAGCGTGGTTGGAATGTTTGAATAACAGACTTCCACATAAAGTTTGGCTTCAGACCTGAAAACACACAATGACCAGATTTAATGTGTGTGTTTTCCTTCAAAGGGAGAGAATTTATGAAAATAATAGCTTTGGATATTTGCTGGAACGGTGGACACGGGCAACTGCACACTGAACAGGAACATTCTTGTACCAACATGCATTGCACAATAAAATGAAAAATGTGGATGCCTTACTCAGGGTTAAAGGGGTTTGCCTTCTTCTATGTTTCATACCATTCCTCATTTTATGTAAGATACATCAGCTTTTAATGTGTTTAAAAGATTTTCATCCCTGCCTGTCAACGGAAACATATTTATGAAAAGTCTCAAGTTTGGAGCTATACTTAGACAATATAAATGCCAGAGTGAACCATGATTTAGATAAATTGTATACTTTATCTGAGCCAATGCATCCTATTCAAATAACCATTACGTCGAATTGATTTGATTAAAAACTTTCCAGAGATAAAATAAGTTAAAGATGGTTGCACACCCAACATGCAAACTCAACTAGATTACTTATTATGCAATGTGCATTAGCCTTTAAAAGACTAAAGTGTGGTTAGCTTGGCAAGCTGTGGTTATGATTTATGTCCAAAAATTATAACACTCAAAAATGATTTGTTATTTTGTAAACTAAAACACAAAGTCCTTTCTAGTTGGGAATCCCCAAAAGACATTGAAAAATGTTAAAATAGATTAGAGCTGATTAGACTGCAGAAACAGCAATGTGCCAACACAACTACAAGTGGTTGTACCATAATGCCTGTATAGCCTGTGGTTAATTTAGTCTGTTTTAAACTGTATGACTAAAAGACATCATCCAACTTTATTAGTTATGTTTATAAATGTCTTGCTGCCTGTTGGAGGATAAGATCATTACCACTCCAAAGTTTGAGTGGTAAGTTTGTCCCTCAAGCCAGAATGGAATTACCTTGGAATATCTTAGCAGGATAAACTTGCCTACTCTGCTTTTTTGCTCTCCAATGACACAATTTACACCTACCATTACTAAAGCTAACTCAATGTACCTTAAACTGCTTACTTTGTCTAATCAATTCTCAAATGTGTGTTCATCTGTGGTTTAAGTTAAAGTAATATCATGTGATATTTTTTTCAGGATGAGTGCTGCTTCAGCTCAGTTGTTAGAGTAGGCACTCTTTGAAAAGAAGCTACAGTTCTAGTCCCACTGGTTGCTGGTTGGACTCCCGATCCTGATGCTGTTTGGTGTATGTCGTCTCCCACTCTCTCTCCACAAATTTCCTGTCTCTCTAAAGTTGTCTTATCCAATAAAGCCCATTGAATACAAATAGAAAAATACAGTTACACCTAATTTTTATAGTTTTGGTCACAAGTCCTATGAATTATGATAACATTTGTATTTGCCAAGTCAATAACTTTAATCTGGGGATCTGCTTTAAATGAGGTGTGCTAAGGGTTTTGGAAATGAAAAAGGCAAATGGTAAACTGTTAGTAGATCACAGACTATCAATCACAATTGACAGGCTGGTTCATCTTTCTCCAACTGTTCTTGCTGTGGTTGTATACTCAAAATAACCTACAATTTTGGTTGCTTAATATTGTCTTTACCAACAAAGTAGTTTAGATAATATTGGCAAACAGTTGGCTTGGTTATCATAACACTGTTCCCAGATCTCAGCAATTACTTTTGTGAATCCAATATTTTCATACTTCTGAATTTCAGTTGTTGGTTTTTCATTAATTTTGTGGTGAGTGAACCTAGGAAGGAACAAATTCAACCATAGCCCTGATGATTACACCCATTCTTAAACGTGAAATGTGTGTACTTTAAAACTCTTTTCCAATAGCATTTCAAGTTTAAAGACAAATAAACTAATTTGATACCTCTTCAGACCCAGTATGTATGTCTGTAGCTCTAACCTTTGATTACAACATTGACCATGCACAACTATACAATTATCTTGAGATTAATTCACAAGTACAGTATCTCTTTCAAAACTAAAATCATATTCCAATATAAAATTTTAGCAATAAACTTCCACACTGAGTCAAATGGGAGTTTATTAGTTCTCATGAGTTGTAGCTGAGTAGAAATATCAGTGCAGCACTCGACAACATATCCAGCAACATATCAGTTTAATGTTAAATGAATTGAGGAAGGATCTTTGCAGTTAAAATGTGTTTACTTGCTACTGTCTGTTAACGGAATTGCAAAAGCATCTGGATAGATGATACTGCTTGAAGGTAAGGGAGTGGAAATAATCTATGCTACAGTGAAATAGAACCAAGGTGTTTTAATGTGAAACACACTGTTATGATGTTTTTTGTTGTCAACACACCAGCATTGAAGCTTTTTTTTCTTTTTAAGAAAAAAAAAGATGTTTGAAGGAATGAGGGGTAATTTTTCTAAAAGACAAATTTTCAGTCAGAGTTTCTAAAAAGTAATTTTCTTTACACTTAGTACAAAAAAAGACATCTCTACCCGTTAGTGCTTTGTTTTAAGATACTATAACATAAATAAACAATTTATTTTCAGTGTTCAGAACAGACAGTTCCAGTGTGACTGGAAAACTAACAAACTCCACTCTATTCCAGTTGGCAGCAGAGGGTTTAACAGTTCTCCACTCATATTTTGGCGCACCCCAACGCACCAATATTACAAAATGTTCTTCATTTCTACAAACATCCGACATGAGTCCCAGTCAGGTTGGGAGTCATTCAATGTAAAGATTCACCTTTGCTCCCCTTTAGTGAAAATACAACAAAAAATTTGAAAGGTTTTCAATCAAAGACTTGACCAATCTCTCACAGACATTTCGATCAACTCCCAGGTTACTGCATTTCCTTTCCATGCACAAGTCGCTTGAGAATTTTAGCTGTAAATCCAACAGTGCAATGCACAGTTCCCACCAAGGATTTCATTCATTATCTGTAGTCCCATCTTCACTGTGGAAAGATCAGTACATGAGCACAATCTCTATGTAACAGTAAAGTTCTGAGGAATTATCTACTGATACCTAGCATTTATTTTCTGAAAAGAAATTAGATAGATTCTGCTGTGCAAAACATTGCCATGAAGAGCTGATAGTGTAAATTCCATTCTTTTGTTTCAAAATCGTTCACTGGTCCATGTCACACTATAATCTCCCTTGCTTGAGTCTTCCTCGTTTAGCTAGTCCTTGGCGCCTCACTTCCTGGCACTGAGTTTTTGGCGTCCTTTATTTGCAGGTAAACACCTCCGTCCTCTCACTGCATGTGTTGCACTTGACAAAGCAGCACCATTGGAACTTACAATTGCACTGCCACACTTTGGTGTACTGGTGTGTATTGTATCCCCGCCCACAGCACATCAGGTCACAGCCATCTGTATGTGGTGAGGTGCGGTTGCACAAGCGTCCCTGGGTGCCCACGCTCCCCGTTGCAGCGTCCTCCTCACAGTAATTGGGCGACCTCTCAATGTAGACAAGGTCAGTCTCCATGGGCTTGCGGTAGCCCTGAGTCTGCTTCACCTTAAGGTGTGTGGGCTGACGGAGTCGACTAGCCCGGACCACCTCCACATGAACTGCTTCGTTGTACTTGTCTTTGAGTATGTAGCCAATCTCACGGAATTTGGGAAGTGTAGTCCAACAGGTCTTGGTGGTGCAGGAGCCCGAGACACCATGGCACTTGCACTCTAGCTTCATCCTTTCTTCTAGTACCTGGAGAGCAGTAGAGAAAAACAGAACAAATGTAGAACTGTCACAAATATGGAAGTGAATCCCAAAATAATACAAGGACAGATGTCAAATTCCGTACTATATCTCTCATGTTCCATTGGTCAGATTTTGAAATACCAGCTGATTTTAAAATTTCTGAATTCTATATTTATTAATCAATAATGTTGTGTGTGAGAAAATCAACACACAATGTCATACATGGCAAGCCAAGATTCCCAAATATATCAGATCAACCAAGATATTTCTTGAATTGATAGCAATGGGGCATTTTTTTTATCTGGAACTATAATCCTGGTAATTAATCATTGTGCTGATGATTAATTCTTCAAAGTCAGTGCATTTATGTCACAGATATTTAAATTTGGCATCCAGAAATTTGAAATCTGGCTGGAGTTCTGGGTGACACAACTCTTTGAAGAATAGAAGCATATCACATGTGTTTTTTGGTAAAGAAGGGCAGGCAATTGCATGTCCTGATGGAGGGGAAAAAAACTCTTACTGGTAATATTCCATTATGTTCTCTTCAACCTTCCTTTAACCACATCAAAGGCAGAAAAACAAACATGGATCTCATACAGCTAGCAATCATCATGGGGTAATTTTAAGCAGCACACAGCTGGATTTAAGATTCATTTGACTGCTTTAACACTATGTGACTAGTAAAAAAGCAAATGTTGCCTCATGCTTGAATGTGGATCACAGTTATAGACTCATGCTTTAAGTCAAAGACTCATTGAAGCTAAATGGGTTTAGGTAATGCCCTTAATCAGATTAAAATGTATCTTTTTGCTTATCTCTAACATACAGTATGGTACACCCGGCAGAAAGTCTTCTCTTTGCTTCCTAATACTGGGGCATGTGGGAAATCTTGTGTACTGTCAGCAACATTGAATTGTTGGTACACTGCAACATGGGACTAAAACAGTGCAAAACTTAAGAACCCCAGAATTGCTTGAATGAAGCATGTGTCATTGTATAAGATCTGAGTTAGGTTGGCAGGGCATTTTTCCAGTGCAGCTTTTTCCTGGCAGCTTGCCTTGCTAGCAGCACAAGTCATCATTTCTATCAGACACTCACCAAATGTACACCAAAGTTGTTCAATATCAATGTCTTACTTGTCCATGCACTCATGTGGTCCTGCTTTCCTGATTTGAGGACATCTGATTGAAAAAACATGAGCTCTGCGACTTCTTAAAAGTGGGGTCAGCTGTCAATCTTGCCTCTGATGTTGATTCAGATTGAGGATTTCCAAAAATGTATAGCACAAAACCACAAGGAATTCCTGGCATAAGGGGTCTGACGGATGCATGGAAACATTTACTTAAACTGTGTCGATCAAAGCAATCTGATCTGATACTAATTAGTTCAATATGACAAGCCTCCCATCCAAAGATCACTCATCAAGATGAAGCCCCTAAGCAAGATGAAAGAGATCTGGTGACTCTGTTTTTTTACATACAATTTAGTCATGGATTTGACTGTTTTTGGCCGTTTTAAAAAATATATATATATATATATTATTATTATTATTATCAGTCATTAGAAAACAAAACAACCAAAATCTCATTGGTGGCACAGCTTCCTCCAATATCACAATCAGGATAATTGTTATCAGCTCATAAATTGTTGTGTTCTGCTTTTCCTAGACAAAATGTCATGGCATTTGATCAACCTTAAATAAACAGGGAAACAGTGGCTTTCTAAAAAAGCTCCAAAAAGAAGATAATCATCTGCATAAAAACTGTGTATTCTGAAAAGCCAACAAAGGTCCCATTTACACATATCATATCTTTTCAAGAGTATTAAAAAGTTCCAAACAGATGGCCTGTGTTGGATAACAACTCATGTCAAGTCAAACAGTTGTGATTTATGTTGAACTATAAGCCATATTAAAATGCTTGTTGGGTGGAGCCTAGCAGTCAAACTCAACATTATACAAATGTTGTTGCTCAATTGGTTACAGAAGTCAGCGACAGATTAACCTGTTCCTATTTAGAATACTGCTTAGACAACAAAAACAAACAGATACAAAACGTATAAGTTACAAACAAATACTTTAACCAATCAGCCAGGCAAGCTAAGAATGCATTAAAATCAGTAACTTCTGCATGGCAGCAGTTTAGCTTCAGCTTATCAACCAACATGTTTTCAACGATCAGTCTTTACCCTATCGTTGTTAATCTATCTCGGATTCCTTGATGGATGTAATATTTTCATTTCCAACAGCTATCTATTTAGGTATTTATTTGTTAGTTGGGTGAAATAAGCAACAGTAAGCTTGGCCAAAATCCTATAAATACTTTCCAATTCTAAGAGATATTTTGCAACTTGTGATTTCAGCAAAGAGGAGGTCTGACTTCTGCACATCCCTGTAGACTCCAAAGTTTTTAAGCCTCAGCATGACAACAGCAACAGCGCAAACTAACTCCAACTCTAAGAGTCCAACATGCCAGCACCCTGGCATACAGATCAGACCCTATCAGCCTGCTGTGTTAACACCAACATTGTCGCCCTGCTTTCCCACACTGAATAGACGCAGCCAAATGGCAGTGACATGTTTTGGTATTGTGCAGAGAACTGCAATAATATCCTGTTCCTGACTTAACACTTTATAATTCCATGAAAGGAGTTGGAGGGCGAAATGGCAGTTGTCCATGTGGCAGCCACAAGGCCCCATTTCCCCAGTGGACAAAAAAAGCCAAAGTTATTAATTAGATCCATTTGTCAACATAACATCATTTTTTCTCTGTTATTTACCCTCACACTCTTTCTCTTTCTCCTTTTCTTTCCTCCATGACTGTTCGTGAATGTCAAATAGCAAACACACATGCCCATAATGAAGTTTGCCAACACAATCTCTCAGATATAAGAGGTGGCCTCTTAGAGTGGAAAGAAATGTCAATAATTGGCTGGAGCAAAACAAGCTGCTGAAAGGAAGGCTGGGTGATCAATCACTTGTGAACTTGGTCAATCACAGGCCTTTGTCACATGACAGTGTGTGACTATTAGCTCCTTATTTGGGACTGTTTGCTTCTCTGCAAAGGGAACACATTAACACGTGTTTGTGAATCCATGTTTCAAAGCATACGTGTATCTCAAGCACTGAGCCATGTAAAGTTTTGAGTTTTAAATGGAAGAGTTCAAGTCATGTAATTTTCAAAGACTAAATCGGAGAATTATATTTGGTTGAATACGAAGAAATATTTCCATCATTTTGCCCCTTATTTTTTTACTGATTATTAACACATTGTATTCAAGTGATTTATGACATCAAACAAGCTTTAATCAATGAAAACAAATCAATACATAAATCTACCTAAACTAAAAGAAATAGACCAAAATTGTTATTACTCCTGGATAACACTTGGAAGTTCTGTTTACCTTTCTCCCGGCCTCATTGTTATGTAAGTTCATCAGGCGACGTGGAGTCTTTTTAATCTCGCGGGCATCCACGAAGCGTCGAGAAAACTCAATTCCGTACTTTATATCAGCCGAGCAGCCTCCCCACTTCCAGCCTTCCTCCTGATTGTAGTAGCCCTGCTTCTCTCGGTCGCAGCCGCATTGACTCAGGTTGCCCTGACTGCACGCTGCGGTGATGGCGTGGGCCACCCCTGCCGCTGTGATGGCGTAGGTGAACGCTGCTTCCCGACTGCCTGAAAGAAAAAAAAGAGATTGGTCTTGAGGGATACTTAGATGAGATGGTATGTAAACTTTTTTTTTGGATTACTAGCACTCAGAAGATTTTGTACATCTTTCACTTTTAAGATTGCTAATTAAAAGTCAAGTGTAGAATCCATTCCAATTATTTAACCCCCCAAAAAAATTATGAGAAAAATCTGGCAAAAGTGATCCATCCATCCATTTGTACCTTTCCTACATCCTCCCATAACTGAACAAAGGTAGCTTCTGCAACAAAGGTTCTGACGTTGATAAAAAGCACAGCATTTCCAAGTCTGCTGCATCTCGTTGATAAGCTTTGTGTTTTTCCTTTCCCTTTCTCTAACAGCTTCCCTCGTGCACCTTGGAAGAAATGCGGTCACATTTACAAACCGCAAAGTCCTTGGACTCAGGCTGCGAGAGTGCAGTGTTGGAATTCCAGAGTGAGGAGAGCTGGTCTAGGTGCTGTCCAAAGTGCTGAATTCCTCTACAGGAGCACCTTGTGCTGCTGCCCACACTGAAAACAGCTGGGGTCTGCAGGTCGCTCTGAGGCACTTGCACACAAGAAAGGAGACACTCTTGGAGCCAGAAAGTACAGAGACTCCACAAGGTAAGATTTTATCTCCTGAACAAGAGATGTCTTTTACCTGTTCTGATCTACAGTGTCCTGCTGAGATAAAGTATAACCATCTTATTCAGACTGCATATGTACCTCCAACTAACCGTGTCACCCTCAAGTTGAAAAACTGCTACAAGTCAAGAATATGTAAGTAAAAATAAGACACAGTTTCAGGCTTCTAGAAAAGCTAGATATTACATTTATGATTCAAATTAATATTTTTTTTTATCACCAAAGTCTGTCCCAACTAATTCACACTGCTGCAACTGATATTTTATTGTTGTTTAAGTTGATACAACCATACTTGCCCATAGAATAATTAATTATTTAGTGTATAAATGTCAGATATAAAAATATAGATATTTTCCAGAAAAACAAAGAAACCAAAAGGATGTCTTAAACTAGTCTGGTTCCCCAACAAATGTAATTCATAATGAATAAAAAAAAAGAGAATAAAACCTAAACCTTAGATCGAAAGGCTAAAACCTGTGCTTTGTCATAGATTATTTGTTAAAATAGTGATAAAAGATTAACTGTTACTGACACATGTTCATTTTTTTTTACTTAAAGTTTTGTTGCACATTAAACAATAATGTGTTTGTATTTATGGAATAATGTCACTAAATGACTTAATCAGAATTGGTGTGGTATTTGAGATCAATATTGATACAAATGACAAGTCTTACTTGTGTAGCCAAAAGGTTGCTGACAAACCTCCATGCCATACCATTCCTAGCTCTTCCTAAAATGTTAAGAGTCATCCAGTACTACCCTCCTAATGGCTGCAGAGGGCTGCCTTAAAAAGCCTTCCCCTGCTTCAAAACAGACTGTGGGCTATTACTACCACGATCTCCCTTCAACTGGCAGTAATCTGTAAGAGGCCGAGCAGCAGAAACAAGGCTAACCACAATGCACTGAGCAATGTTTTGTAAGTCTTTTGATCTACGTTGTGTAATGTATTCAGTTACATTTTTGGGAATTTCTATAGGTAATATGCTCTTTTATTTGTACTTTCAAGAGCAGAAAGCTCCCTTGTTGATGTATCATTTGGCAAAGGCTTTTAAAGAAACAGCCAAGAAGCCTGTACGATTACTTTGGCAACAAACTTCACTGTATTTCTCCTGATCCAAAGAACAACTCCAGGAGTCTGGACATGTGACTTGATGTCACTTCTCGCTGCAGAAGAAAAGCAAAAGATTTAAAGGACCAAATGAGGTCAGACAATTCATAGAGGCGTATATATGGTTATAATTATTCTCTTGTTGTGACGAGTGAATGGTGTACCGTCATCCCACCAGTTAAATCAGATTTCACTTTATTGGATTTCCTATACATGTCACATGGGGCAGGTTTAACAAATATTCTCCAAAGGCTGCAGAAATACACAAAATGCTCTGTGAGCAAAAGTGAGCTACAACAGTTCTCAATCAGCTGAAACATTCATGTTTGGAAGAATTCATGTTTGGAAATATTTAGTACCTACACTACATAGACTGTCGCTCTTTACCCCAAATGCTAATAATGAGCAACGTTGATTTTTGAAGCAGCACAGTACAACAATAAGGATGAAACAACAAAGATCAACAAATGGAATAGACTGGGGACGACGTCATTTTGCCTGACTTTTTCGAATTTTAAAAGTGAATAAATGCTCAATCTGCTTGTTTTTTTGTAACTGTATTTAAGTGTACCACACAGAGCAATCAAATGTACCAACATCAGCTACTTAGCCTAAGCTGGCCTTTTTTAAAGAATAAAGCAGAATAATAAAATATACTTATGTGTTGGGGTATTTACCTATTGCCTTATTTTAAGCTTCCTCTGAACTGCTTACTTGCAGTCAATGCAGCTGTTTTTGAAACTCATTTCCTCTTTCTACCTCAGAGGGAGTTTTTGCACCTCTTATTCTCGTCTCTGAACTCCCTAAGACGTTTTCACCCAAAGCCACCGTTAATTTCCTATCTTGGCACTGGTGCTGCAGAGCTAATTCCACGGCCACAAATTTGCCCGGTGGGGACTGACTCACAACCACTTGCCTCTTTGGTAAGCTGCAGAGCTGTGCCCCACCAGCTTGTGGTAACGTTCTGCTACCCCCACCTCACACAATGTAGACGCACAACCGTGATGTATGCACATTCACACACATACATGTAGACGCAGATGCTCGGACCCGCCACATAATAAAAATACACAACACACTCTCACTTCCCTCCGCCCTCACTCACACACGCTGTAAAAAGCACATTTGCACTAAGACGCACAAACAGAGCGTCACTGTAATGTTTAAAACAGGATAAAGGCAGTATCCAGAGAAAGGGTGGTTCCCTGGGCCATAGAGGCATACCCATTTCTGGGCCCATTGAGTTGGGCTGCTCATGAGGAAAATGATGATGATGATGGGGCTTGTACTGGTTGTCACCCCCTGGTGGGTCTGGCACTGCCAAGGCTCAGCCTGGCCATGATGAGGACAATTACACAAGCCATGGAGCTGCAACGATAAAGACCCTTTTTTCTTTGTGCATTGAGCCAAAGAAAACATTGGAAATCAGATTTTTTAGCACTTAAATGTGTTGTGTATGGAGCATTCAGTGTTCCTCCTGCCCCTTTAATCCAAATAAAGTCATATTATATAAGACAATTCTGTAAGCAGAAACATAAAACCAAAAATCCACTCCATACACATGCAGAGTTGTACTTGAACTGTAGTTAGACTTATTTCCAGCTTGTAAAAATGCAATGTAGAAATAGAAAATATATTGTGTTGCAATAAAAAGACGGAAATCAAAGGACCAAAGGTTGATTGTACTGTCTAAAACAAATGTGGCAATATTACCAGGAGGACAATCCCTTTTTAACTACAATACTCTGCTGTCTTGTGTTGCATGTCGTGCGTGGAACATCGTTTCATCACCGTACCCTCAGGAAAGCCCTGCCTTGCTTAACAGCCGTGCAGTTGATGAAATGCGGAGGGGAAAAAGCACCCATAACAGCAGCAGAGGCTGGCCCCAGAGTCCTGACAGCCCTCCAGGAGGAACCACCCTGGGATAGCCTCGCTAGCTGCCAGTGGAAAATTGGAGTGACCAGAAAAACCTCAATGAACTTGGAAACATCCAGGAGAGAAGAATGGGGGAATATTAAACCAGATGTCTAATGGAGTTTAGTGGCAAGTGTCTGCTGCACTATCCAAGAAAGTAGGGAGGAAGAAGATCAGGCTGGCTCCTTTTAAAACAGGTACCAACGTCATAAAACAAGCAGAAAATATCCTATTGTATCCCTGCGTCAGAGACTCAAACCAAAGATGTATCACAGGCTTCTGACTCAGGGTGCCTCGGCCTTCACATTCTCTGACCACACCGCTTTGGACAGCGGCCCCTGCTGCAGCGCCCAGCGTGTCTTTTGACCATCTGCTGAAAGCTGGGACGCAAAAAGAAATCTCTGGATGTAGTGGCTCGCCGCTAAGACGACAATCTTTGTTTAGAGCCGGAGGCAGGCACACCACTGGACAAATTTCACATGACACAGCAAGGGAGATTTACAACTGACGACTCTGTACAGGCTGCATTGATGTAGTTTGGGCAAAAGCTGATGTAGTAACATGGCTGCTGACCTCAACAAGCCTCGCTTTCTTCACCTTTCACAAGAAATGTCAGGCTACGATGCTGACAAGGTAGGAAAAGGAAAATATATACCATGGTCAAGAGGCTGTTGAGTCTGTTTCTGTAACCAAACATCATGGTGTCATCTTGCATCTTACACCCATTTTTGTATTTCTCTGACACCATACTTAGCTTTTAGCTTGTTAGCTGTATGTTTTGTATTTGGCACAGAAGAAGCTTCTGAAAACTAGGGTTGAATTATTTTTTTAGTGTCAGCACACTAAGCCACCAATCTTGATTCTGATTCTTACCATTAAAAGTTGCACAATCCCATTAGCTGCCTGAGCAAATTGCAGTGAAACCTGCAGATTTATAGCTGTACAAGATGTTAGTTCTTTCCAACAGAGGTGAGGAAAGATCTCAAAATAACAATAATTATGACACTTGACTGTAGATCTAACTAGACCTTACCATTTTGTTATATTATTTGAAGATAATAACATTAATCTCCCATAAGGAAGCATTTGACAACAGTCGGAAGTATAAAAAAAAACTTCAGACAGAAAACCCGGAGCAGAACCATCCCATTGGTGGAAAGTCATCTGCTGCCAAGAAAGAGAGAAGAATAGGTATAGAGACAGTGACACACAGAAACAAAAATAATACATAATACAGACTGAAAATAGCATTGCCAATAATAATGGTAGAAATATGACTATAATTGGCAGTTACAACAATAATCATCATCATGTATGTCTAAGAAGATAAGAGATGAAAGGCAGCAGATAACAGAGTGGCTGGAAAGATGTAGTTTAGGCTGTAGTTCTGTCAGGGCCCAACAAGAGGTAAAAAAACACACATGCACAAACACACACAGACCGGCAGAGCCCAGCAGTGCAGATGAATGGCCTCTCTACGCAAGACGAGCCTGTCATTGGAGCAGTGAAGGGGAAAGCTTTTTAAAGGCCCCCCCCCGCCCCCCCCCCCCCCCTTATCCCCGGACATGCACTCACACCCCGGGGACAGAGGAGGATTGGATTGCATAAGAATTACATCTCACCAGCGCTACAACACACAGCAGTTTTAGAGCTTCATCTCCATTAAGCACAAGGACATCCTGTCATGGGGTAAATGGCACCGCAGTGAACAAAGGGGAAAGTGTCACCTGCTGGTGGCCAGGAGCCTTTACACTTGTAGTGACCGGATGGCATCCACACAACAAGAAAGTTTTATGTCAGTCCTGAAACTCATTTTTTCTAAATTACCAGCCAACTACAATGAGAAGTGGTCAGATGGAAAGTTAGAGAATTAAGAATTTCTTCTTTCCGGAGCCCTATTCACTGACTTTTGTCATATTTTAGTTGAAGGATTTTCCTTCACATTCCCCCTACTCCCTCTACCTTCTCGCACTTCCACTCACCCAAACAAAGTGTTATATATAAAGATAAGAATGTCCATAATATTCCATCAAAAAAAAGAAATAGTGAACTTTTTGCTGAAAAATATGAAACTGTCCACCAAAGACAATCCTCAAAACAGCGACTCAAATAGGTATCTGATATGCATAAAGCACTGAATATACATACAAAGTTAAATACAATGCATTTCCTCTCACTCTTCACTTATAGAATGAAGTTTTGACACCCAAAATACTGAAAACAAGCTCCAACCAATGTGTGCTGGCTGGTGCTGGATCTGTGACTCCAGGGCCCCTTGAAAGGGGAAGAAAGTTGGAGGAAAACCCCTCGCTTTGTATACCAATCACTGAACTGACTAATGTGCGCTCTACTACTGTTTTCCGTTCCGCTTTATGTACTGTTGCTATGAACATATGCTCCCGGCAAATTATAGACAAAGTTGTGGTCCGTGAGGTTTGCAGCTTGAGGAATTAGCACAGCCATGTTCCTGTACAATAAAATAATATTGTTTTACCAGAGCTAGGCTCCACATTGTCAGTGTACTCACATCATGAAGCAAGGGAAGTTACATGCTTTGGCACAACAGCTCACTGTAGGGTCCCAACGTTTGATTCATATAATCAGGAGGGCTTTGAGCAGTAAAGCTAAAACAATTATGAGGGTGTTTAACGTTGCTGGTACCAAATGCTGAGAGTCTAAATAGGCTGCCTCCCAGGCAAAGAAAATTGGTCTGACAGAAACATCTCAAAAGCTTTCTCTTCCCTGATCTCCCCGAGGTGGAGATAAAGCATTTTGTTGAATACCGAGACTTGCTAAAACAAGCACAAATCCTTCCTCCCACTCTTTCATCCTAATAATGAGACCGAATCCGGACCTCACCTGCTCAGATCTGGAAAAACTGGGCCTGTATGTGCTCTACTTGCTTTTCATCAAGTTCATTTGAGGACAATGTTGAGGATTTTCCTCAATTTCAATCTCATTTGACTTTCTTTCATCTTCAATGGGAACATAGTTACTGAGATACATATCAATCCCACATCATATCATTCAACTTATCATTACCATCATGACTATAATCAGCAAGTCAAATGTGCCACTGATGATATGTTTTAGCTCTCATTACAAAAGAAACCTCCAGACCAAACATTTCCATTTTAGTTGATATTCACCAAACCCTCAACTAAAACCCCGGGTCTCTTAATATCCTCTCCCTCCTACCAGTGTCTCTAAACCACTAGCTCTCCCTCTCTGTGCGCTCTCACCTACGCGGGCCAGCAGCGGTGTGATTGTTGGCACATGTAAATGTCCAGTGGCGGCCCTGCGTGTAGAGAATACAGTGATCGGCCTGGGATTGTGTGGAACAAAGCGCGCTGTGAGATTACAGTTGATCCTCTCGCATCCTGTTTCCTCCTGCGTCTAGCAGCACTAGCAGACACAGACAGACGCAGATCCCACCGATAACACAGCGTCGATCGGGAGGGGGAGGGGTGAAAAATTGGGGCCTGAGGGCCAGAGTCCAGGACGACCCCAGGCCACGTCAGCAGACAGACGGTGGGTGGGCAGGAGAGAGAGTGAGAGAGAGAGACAGAGAGAGACAGAGAGAGACAGAGAGAGAGAGAGAGAGAGAGAGAGAGAGAGAGAGAGAGAGAGGAGAAACCCCTTTCACTTATGTACGGAAAACTTCCCAACATTGTCCTGGAAGTTTGCATGTGTAAATACATAACTCTGAATCTGCTCACTCAACTCTCAACTCAACACTAAAAAATATTGTTTCCTGCAGGCCTCTTACTGAAAAGAGTACATAAAATGGGGATGAACTGTAGTGTAAATACAGCAGGACGTAGTTTGAAACAAACACCTGGAGCAGGTGGGTTGGGTTGCTCGTTGAGCAGTTTTGCTGCCTGAAACTCTTACTGCTGGTTTTGTTGCAAGTATTATTTTTTCTACTGTCCCGTTGTTTTTTTTCCTGTGAAAACTTCATCATACATGTTGTACTGTTGTTCTCCTGGAAACTGTCATGATTCCTGAAGCCTGCTTCTTCTACACATGCCACCCTGTTTCACCAAAATCGCTCCATTTTACCAAAACTAAACAGAGTTTTAAGAGCCCATCCAACCCTTAAAATATCCTGCAGTGATGGACATGTGGAGGAAATTCTGGGAAATATCGGAGCCTAAGTGTCCCGGAATTGTCTGGAACTCATGTGTAAAATGGGCTAGAGAGAGAGAGAGAGAGAGAGGGGTGAGAGAGAGATAAATTGACAGGGACCCCAGCACCCGACACACCCACAGTCTGAGACAGAGACCGAACTGATGAATGAACAAGCGAAGGGGATCTGGTGATGATAGTGCTATTTGGTTGCGTAGGAAGAGAGGCCTCACCCTAGATACCGACACATGTTGTGGGCAGGGGAAGTGAGGCGAAACATTGGGAGAAAGAGAGTAAGAGATGACCTTTACTGAGCCGTGATGACCACAGCCCACACACTGTAGAACAACAACGCATCAGAATCCCCTATCAGATATAGTTTGGGGAATGATCCTACATGTTTGGACACACACATACACGACTGCTCTGTTTCCTCTGGACTCACACAGAGGTGGGCAGAGAGGATTACTGCTACCCACATCTCGATGGGCTGTAAAACAGGCCTTTTATCCGCCGTCGTTCCACCATAACACAAAGCATGCATCATTTCCACTCTGTTATCCAATGGTATAAAGTACTGGAAGTGAATCTGCAGATTTGCTGGTATCTTGGCACTAAAACGCATGAGAGAAATTTCATCTTTTTGTTAGAATGATGAGGATTAAGACAAATATGTTTTTATCTATTTGGGATAACAGAATGTAGCCAATTATTACTTATGTTAGTTGAAAACCACAATTTGCGTGTAGGGTGTACAACCAAAAAGCAATTAATCCCACAAAGGGAAAGACCTTGGCGGCAGTGAGATGATTGATGGTATTCTGTTAGAGTTCACCCGTGTCAAAGTATCCAATTGAAAAACCCAAGTTTTGAAAGATGAAAATTTGTCTGTCTCTATTAATCATAAACACTCATGAAGAACTGACTAAGTTCACATGTCAAATAGTTTAACACAGTCATTTTTCCTATCAAACATTTAACATTGACGCTTCACTCTAATTATGATAGCCTTTTAATTATGTGAAGCTAATTTCTCTTCTAAACAATTAATAAATCCTCATCTTTATAATGCTGGTGCTAGAGTTACATTGTACAGCTGACATATTTGTTTCTAAGAAAATAATGTTTTCCTTAATTAATATTTCATCTTGCATTTACGTTACGTTCGTCAAAATGAGGAAACAAAGCTGAAGTGTAACCACACGGTCATTAGAATAGATTTTCTTGTCCGTTCATTATTAGCCTTAGGTTAGACTGTGATGTTGTACTCGCATACTGCGGGGATATGATTTCACCACAAATGAACATCAACTGATTCCGAGAAAGGTGAAGGAGCTCAGCCAGTAAATTTATAATCTGCAAGGATTTTGTTATCCTCCAAGGAGAAGCTTGTTGTGGGAGAAGAGAAGTGGGGAAAAGCAAATACATTTCTTATTGAAGTCATAAGTAATAAATTCGATGTCAGGATCATGATCATAAATTATGGCTGCCAATCTTTTTTTGAACGTGAACGTTTGCCCGAGAGAATAAATGTAAAGCCACTGTCATCTGCTAAAGTGATCTGAAATGTAAAATAATGACCTTTAATTTGTACCTACTCAAGAAAATTGATTGACACCAAAATTATTTTCAAATAAGAGCCAAGGACATTTAAGAATATTTGTTATATGACTTGTAACAGTAAGTACAACAGTATGTAATAATAGCTTAAGACCAAAACTAGTGTAAATATGTTCTGCAACTCTTTCCATCCAAACTGAAGTCCTCCCTCCTTAAAAAAATCAGCTTGTTTAGAAATGGTATGGAATATAAAACCCCAAGCCGCAACTCCCCAAAACTTGAACCAAATCCTTTATGAACTCATCCCCCAACTATGTTTCACCTGTGGATACAAGAGTTCTGAGTTATGTCTGACTCTATCTCTCACTGTGACCTTTCCCCTCCTCCATGAGGGAGCTTTGCTCAAAGGACTCCAGCATCTCCAGCTCCCTATCAAATACGTGCCTGCCTGTCCGGGAGTTCTTTCCACACTAGTGGTTTTCAATGAACCTGCTGATTTTAACATCCTTTGTCTGACTAGACTCTAGTTTGGCCCCTGCAGTCGTGTTCTCCTGGCAGGTGGATCACCCAATGCCTTCACTACGCTTCTTAGAGTGGATTGGTGAATAAGGGAGGAAGGGATGTGATACTTCAATTGGAATGAGAAAATACATTCCCTTTATTTGCCAATCTCCCTTCACCCCCAGCTTTCACAATTACAAAACATGCTTTTCTTACTTGGTCTATGTATTGCTGCAACACTTTTTAACTCCCTCATCAAATATAGCAGCATTGTCTGAGAACCAAAACTTCCAAATATGAGTCTAGGTACCACTCTAGTGTCAGTTTGACTAGTGCATGGCTCCACATTCAAGTCAGTTATAATAATTATACAATGTCTGGATTAAACCTTCAAAGATTAGTCATGATAGCAGTTATAAGCATTGTCTTATTGTCCAAAGTAAACCTTGCCTACAAATGTAACATTTTCTGTCTTCTGAATGGGCAAAAATCTTGAACACATGGTTCATGTTGGAAAATGGCTACCATTAGTAAGGTTTTAGTCAACATCAAGTTCTGGTTAGGTTAAGAAAAAAGACCATGGCCCAAACCAACTGTGTTCTAACAAATGTATGCTAGTTCAATAACTTATGTATGTTTTGTCTCTAACAAACTGTAAATGATGTAACTAATCACTCGCCCCTGACAACGCTGCTCTTCCTGAAGACTTTGAAGGGAAAACTGACTGACTATTCAGACAGACATCTCTTATACTTCTTCTGTTATCCTGCTCTCATCCTAAAAGTTTGTTGTTTGTAGTCATAAAACACAGCTTGGGGCAAACACTCAGTGTCTGACGTAAAAATGAGAGAGAGAGAGAGAGAGAGAGAGAGAGAGAGAGAGAGAAAAAAAAACTGAAAAGAAACCAGAAGGTATGATGTAGGTCACAGAGCAAAACTGAATTTCTCTTCCCGCTTTTCTGAGTTTTTGTGTCATACATGATCATAAAATGTATTTTGTACAATTGTATCTAAGAAAGACGATCCAGTCACCTTCAAACCTAGACATATTAAATCCTTTATTTTGGCACACCTAAAACAATAAACAACAGTACTCCTTCTGCAGCAAAAGGCTTACCTGCTCAAGTGCTGCATCTATTCTTGTGCAATGAGCCAGAGGCAACATGATTGAACTTTTGTAATATTTCACTGCTGGCCCAACAAGAAACCTCTTTCAGATGAAAGCATGAATCTGGGCGGTGACAAACTGGCTGGAAAGTCAAACAGAAAGTAACCAGAGCAGGCTGTTTCATGACAAGGGGGCCAGTGTTGGGCCTTTGATGCTGAGTGTAGCTGTTGAAAGGTGTCCATTTTCAAGCTCTAATCGCCAACATCAAGTGCACTGCAAACTGATCAGAGCTGTAAGGTGTTCCAGAGCAGGTCTTTTAAGAGAAGGGCATCTCTATCGCAGGTGGTTAAGCAAAGGAATGTCAGATAGTATACAAGATTAATCTTTTTCTAGTCAAGATGTGTCATTAAGAAGAAAAAAGTGTATCTGAAAACTAATGCTAATATCATTTAATAACTTATACAGCCCTTTTTAAAACAAGAGTTCATAAAGTGCTTTACAAATGCCAAATCAGGTTGGTAAGAATTAAGTACAGTAATATATCAATCTAAGTATCAATTTATCTATCATGAAACCAATGTAGAGATGCCAAGATTGGGGTTATCTGATGTAATCTATAAAAACAAGTTAGAAGCTGAGTTCTGCAGGCAAGGGAGAATTTTGAAAGAACAACTGTCAGTGTTAAAAGTATTGGTTTTACTCTGGAGATGTTACATACTCTGGGTGGAAAGATAACTAGACAACATTTTCTGTATGTGCTCAAAGCTAAGATAAGAAACAAACCCACAATATCTTAATATTCTGGTATTGAGTCTATGTTTTGCATACAACTCACCTAGGCCACTCTCATTAAGATTGATTGAGTTGAAGAAAATGTTGTGTCATGGAGCCCACTGTCTCCCCTGCTAAGATATATATCTGTGCATCATCTGCGTAGAAATCAATTCGGTCAGGTCGACCTAAGATTGAACCTTAAGGTACACCATAAGTGATGTGAGTAGTGAACAATGTAATTTTTTGTGGTAACTGAATGCATTTGTTTTAAAATGTATGAATAAAACCAAGTTCACTGTCTGTGATGACAACCCAATTTGATTTAATAGTATATACGTATGCCACAGGAAAAAAAACGTGTTCATGTAATAGTGCATGTTTGTTAAAGTTGAGGTATAGGACAAAGATCAATGGCTTGATCTAAAATGCACCATCTTATGATTCGAGATTTGGAATAGAAACCACATGGGGCTTTTGATGCTTCACACACGGATGAACACACTTGAATATACACAAACAATTTTGCAGTCATGGAATCAGTCTCAGCAGAAATATGTCAAATTGAATGTTTCATCTGTAAATTCAGGCCAAGTATTATGATTGGAGGATTGACCACTTTTGCCATTCTTATCCTGCAAACCCCTCCTTCCCTCCTGCCTCGCTGATGGATCTGTCTGTAATCTTATTATTACTTCTTAATAGACTGCAACAAGCCATTCACTAACACCCGTTTCTGTTAGCACAGGATAATTCATTCCACATTTTCACAGGCTGGAGGTACCAAGTCATGCCAACACCAGAGCAAGGCACAGGGGGAGGACTGCTAAATCTGCTTCTGCAGAGGAAACAGAGACGTGCTTAAATTGCCAGTTTCAAATCTCACTGCGAGTTTATGGAGTTGTTCTCCAATTTGTCAGTTAGAGCATAACAAGGAAGCCAACACTCTTAGCAGAACAGAGAAACTGTTGAGGGATACAGCTGAAACAAGAATGGGGATACTTAAATGTTTCCATCAATCCATCTTTCCTCAAGCCTTGTGTTCAGGCAACGGGGGCAGTCCCAGCAGAAGCCATCGTCTGAACTGAAAACACTTTCTGTTCACAGAAGAGTCTGAATTAAATATCAAATGACCAGCCTTTGAAACAGAATAACCACTGCTGAATGAAGATATCTCGTGCTTGGTAATGCTCAATAACCCAACTATTAATGTGTGCTCTCTTGGAAAGCAAATGTAATATCATGGAGCAGCTCCAGAACAGAAAGACTGCCTCCAAGCTCAGGCAGCACAGAGAGAATGCATTAGACTTGCGGTCGGCTGATCTTTAGCTCTTGAAAAAATGCCGACATCTCCTCCCTCCAGTCCAAAAGTAAGACTGGATCAGAGAGCGAGGGGGGAAAGGTTTAGTGTTCATAATTTGGGGGATTTGAATAAAAAACTTAAATGGGAGCGGAACGGGAATAGCTTTTCCCCACTACTTGATTATGATGATGTGGGAATTTGCAGATTGGGAGAAGGGATTGGAACATTTTGCTGAAGGAGTGTATTCCATGATTTCATATGCCATTCTAAAGAATTCCATAATACACTGAGACATGGTCAGAAAACAAAACATGGATACATCTTCAATCAAGAGCAACAGACGCTGGAAAACTATCACAACTGTGAATTATTGGCACTCTGACAATAAGGTGTTAAGAGAAAACAATAAATTGCCCATTTTTCCGCAGTTTCTAACTGCCATGGGAGTTCTGCAGTAGCTGTGGTGTCTGCGGTCTCACGAGTAACTGGTGGGACACTGCTTTAAAATACAAGTCATGTCAGTTCCAAATCAACAGCACCAGAGTTTAGGATTGTGACCCCATTGTCTCAAGATGCGAAAGCTGGTCACACACGTTTCTACAAAAGCATCAGTTCAACCCACCCGATCTATCCCACCAAGCCCTCACCTTTAAGCATTTAAGCATAATGAAAGATCAGGGAAGCTGTGATTGTGGCCTAGAGTTATAAAAAACAATGTTCTATTTACACAGTATTCGTCCTCCAAGAGGAAAACTGCATCCTTGAACATCCTGGTTGTAAAACTATCACATAAATTAAGTCCTCTTAGCCACTATCCACATAAGCAGAATGTTTATAAGGAATACTCTGCACTTTTTCAAACAAACTTTATTTACTTTAGAGAATCATTTTATTTTTGGTAGGCAAAAATATAAAGGTGGTGTACCGCTAACACAAGGCTGTTCTTCATAGTTTAGCAGTCCTTGACAGATCTCAATGAGACCTGAAGAGCAACCTGAACACATCACCAGGCAAACACAAGCAATCTCTAGTATTAAACAAGTTAACCATTATTTTAGAATAAATCACAGTACAGTGATGATAACCACATTATCCAGTATAAATGTCCTGCTGTATTACCTATGTTTTTGTAAACAATTTGTGAAGAGATACTTGTCAATGATTGTAAAGAACATTTCAGGTGCTTTCACCTTTAAAAGGTATTTGAGGAGCAATATGTTACTCTGACACATAGAGTTTAAACTGATTCTGCAGTTCAAATTCAAAACATTGTTGAGCCCTGTCTCCCCCCTTCCTCCCTAGAGTCGATGCACAGGCGGGTTGCCATTTAGCAGATACAGAAGCTTCAGTGTTTAGCCAGTTCTACATCATGAAACCTTTATGCGCTCTAACCTCTCGCCTTTTTACCAAAGCATCTCCAAGCATTTCTGGTCGTGGAACTTACTAGAAATAAGCCGATGCTTTCATAGGTTGGGTAGAATCAGTTATATCTGAACCAGTTCATTCCACCACTGGGTGACTACAGAGAAGACTACTTTAGGGACTTAGGGAACTACTGTAGGGACTTAGTTCCCCATTGTAAAGGTAGGACCAGGCGCCTTACATCGGCAGAGCTTGGGTGGATGGACGTGCTGTTTTGGGTAGGATTATGACCATTCAGGCAGCTGTTCTCTCGATCATCTGCACAGGTTTGAGTGAATATGAAGAGGGGCCTGCCAGTGATGAGCTACAGTAGTCAATGCGTGATATAACAAGAGCCTTGTACCAAGAGGCTCTGACAGGTATAAGGTCTGATCTTCCTGATGTTGTACAAGTTATATCAATACAACCAAGCAATTGAGATAAGACCCACGTTCCAGGCAGACTGTGTGAGAATAAGTTCAGTTGGTCCAAGCTGGATATTCTATGGTTGCGTAGGGGGACTGGCTGGAAGGACTAGAAGCTCAGTCTTTGAGGTTGAGCCAAAGGCTCTTTCTTTAATCTGATATTTTATTAATATTAATAGATCATAATTGCCTTGTTGCACTCCTTTTCCCCTCCTAAGTTCTAGTTATCTATCATACTGATCACCAAAACATCAAAAATGAAAAACTTTGTTTAATCACAAAAATGATTGAAGTTGTATCAGGTGTGATAATATAGAGCTTGTAAGAACTTTTAAGTTTCTCATTATGTGTGTTGTCCCTCCAAAGTCGTAATTAATCATTAAATTAGACATTAATTTGAGCTGAAAGCAGTTGAGAAGAGATAAGTCGTGTTGCAGAAAGTTTAGAGTAAGTGTCCAGAATGAGGAGGAGAATATTTCTTAGTTCATATCAATTAAATTCAATACATCTTTTTTATCTGCCCAACTCGTGCTCCAGTCAGTAAGTTAATTTATTGTTCATCTTTGAACTTTTGGCTTGACTTTAACCACAGTTTATCAATAACACATTTACATCACAATATTACTTGTGTTTGAATGGGTGTGTTCTTTTTTAAAACTGTCCTTTGCCAGTGCATTCATTAATAGAGATCTTGCTAAAATCTGAATACTAAGATGTGAACTCAAGTTTCTTTTTGCATATTGATGCTTTAAGCAGAACAGATTTCTTGATTTTTTTTTAAACTATCTTTAACCTTTCGGTATTTCCATGAAGCTACACTGCAATCACAAAACCAATGCACAAGCTTCTGTTTAGACAGTTCACCAATCAAGCAGACAAAGAATTGCTGTATGCAGCCAGGGGTTCCACAAAATATGCCAACACTGTCAAAGAGTCACAGATGATGCGACATTTTCTCATGGAGGAAAAAATCTATTGAATTGAAGGAGGCAGGAAGTAACTGGTATTTCAGCACCCCCCTGTTAGAGCACAAATTTGCCCATTCTTGCACATTTCACAAAACTTCACAAAAAAAGCTACAGATTTCCAATGGAACAGTCAAGGGGTTTAACAATTGTCACAATTTGTAGTCCAAAACTGTACTTGGGAAACTTTACCACATTTTTTCTTGCCATTTATCAAATGAACATAGACAGATTTCCCATGAATCTGAACTAATTTAGCTTGCTAATAACTATACCTTCTTGTGTGATTTAAATATTGTAAAAGTGGGGCAAATTTGTGGTTGTGATCATGTAGACAATATAAGATGTTGGGCAAAACTAATATGCTTCTTATCCCCTGGTTATATGCACTGTGTTCATCAAAAACCCAAATCAATGATGTCTTCGTCATGGCAAATGAGCAAAATCGAGTTCCAAGTTGGTGTAAGGGGAGACGTCATCATTGGAATAGTGAAGAAGGCCACCAAGTCCCATCATTATTGGACAATCAAGGCTGCCCATATAGTCATCCATCTCTGACCAACCAGAACTGGACACCAGCAGTCATGTACTCAGTGTGGGCACATAACGCATTTAGTTGTGCAGATCCACTATGGAAACCAAAGAAGAGGATGAAAGGCGAGCGTGAAATTTAGATGACTCCATTATGGGAAGAAGACTTCTAAAGAAAAGTTTTTGCGCCACCAATGGGTTGAATGGCCTCAGTCACTTGGCATGTACATTAAATAGACAGAGATGAGTTTCCAGACCTCTATTAAAGGACAATGAGTGTTTGAATTTTCTTTTTTGTTTGTTTTAGTCTATGATTTTACTTTGGGTAAACAGTGAAATACATATAACCACAAGCATCAGGCCGACAAAAATAGACAAACATACCTCTTGTGAACAAGAACCTAATTTCAAACCCCCAATTTCAAAGAACTGACCAAAACGAAGAGGGAAAGGACATGTTGAGTGTTGGGGAAAACAACATGAGCTCCATTACAAAAGAAAGCACCACATTCACAACGAAGAGAGAACATGAAGAGGGAGATGGAGAGGGAGCTGGAGCTAATTCGGCTACTCCTTAAGAGGGGTGATTGTTAACAGAGCCACTGGATTATTTGCGCAGCCCATTCACGTAATGGCAAGTAATGGCAACAAAGCATCTTCTTAATGAAAGGAAATACATAAAAGTCCCAGTAAAACTAAAGTGAGGCAAAAGAGGTTTGTGGAATGCTAAGTCTCTCATACAAAAGCATCATAAATGTAAATGTTTGTCTGCTGTTTTTACGTGTATGAGCACACTCTTAGGAGACAGCCATCCATGGACACAACCAATTTTGCCCGATGAACAACAGATGTTTCCCTTTTTTGTGTTCGACAATGTTCAACACAACAACTAGTTGTCGCCACATTTGCGATATCATTTTTCAACCTTACGTCTTTCCCTTTGGGGCTTCCATAGCTTTTCCATAATTTTAGCATAGCCAACAAGGCTAACCAACAGGGTCACTGCTGAACATACATCAACAGAAACCAGAGCAAGCTGAAGACATACAACATGTCAATTGAAAAGAGTACAACTAAGACGGGCTGGAATCATCAGTATATAAAGTTCTCTCGATCATTGCCAACAAAAATGGTTATACAATAGAGAGTCAAATAGACTGTGTTGCTGGTTTGAGTTTTGACTGTGTGATGTGTGCAGCTCGGGTTTGGCTTGTAAAGAGCCATATTTCATGGGGCTCAGAGGGCCGGGTGCTGGTACCACATTTTCGATCCTCTATTGCACTGTTACTTAAAACTAAGACAATAGCATGGCTCCAAACACTCCTTATGTAACCGCTGTTCCCTCTTCAATCAGAAATTCACTGGTATAAAAATTGTGAACTATGCCTTTTTGACCAAATGACAATCAGAAACATCCTCTGTTTTGCATCCATCAAATATTCTGGGATCATTTGCGCATTTAAAGATCAACTAGAAAAACACACGCTAGTGCAGATCTATTACTGATGATATTAACATTTTTAAATTATTGATCTCAATAACCTTGACATTCCTCTTAAATATCACCTTACTGGCTTCAGAGTAACACAAATATGATTCCTTATTTTTTTTTTTTTTAATGCTTGTCAAACTGTTCTTCCAATTCCAATAAATATTAAAATGTTTAAACTCCAGCAACGAACACAAAAGCAGGAGATTAAGGGGATTCTTGGAAGATTTGTGGTCATAATACTTGCTGCATGTACATTGAGCTTTGGTGCTTTTGTTGACTGCAAATTAGTCTGAACATTTGCTCCACCAGAGTTAAATATCAGTTTATACTGGAACTGTATCAAGTCCTTTTTTGCAATCCTTTCCTTTTCCTTTTTTCCCAGTTCTTCATTATATTTAGATCTTTTTCTTAAAAAAAGCAACATTTTATCATATTTTATGAAGGATGTAACCCTAGATCAAAGTGTTCAACCAAATCTGCCTTACATAAACCTCATACACTCCTTTGTTAAAACCCCAAATATCTTTGATGCAAAACAAAACATCCTTACAAACACCGCCATACAGGTGCATACCCAAAACACACACATAAACCACACATACTGTGGTCTTTCCCATTTTCAGTAGAACCCAGACTGACCTACTCGCAGCTCCTGACCGAAGACTGTCCTCTCTCCCAGCGCCGAACAGTTCCAGCGTCCGTATCGAAACTGGTATTGACACTCATTGATGCCCATCTGAGCGCCTTCACCTACTACAATGATGGCGTCCGGGCGGCTCTGGCAGATGGCCCGCTGGCGAGGTGCCAGCCCAGGAATCTTGTTGCAGATGATGTTGGCACCCAGAGCCACCACCGAGGACAGGGCCCTGTCAAGGTAACACAAACACAGGCAAACATCAATCGACATATGCATACAACACAACACACATGTATGCATGGTTGCACACACACTGACAAACACACAAACATAGACTTGATCAGATCCTCCTCTGCATGGTCAGACTGACTCACTGTGTGAGACTTTCCAGAATTGGATTACATTCAACAGTGATTGATGCACATTATGTAATGAAGAAAAAGCTGCTCTGCCCTGAAGTTTTACTATAAAATGGGTAAGAAGTAAATCCAAAACATCAATACTTTATGCTAAGCGTATGAGGAAAAGCTGATACGTTAGATAAAATTGTCCAATATTGCGATGA